>NC_046680.1:22047500-22413135 GCF_009870125.1 Drosophila pseudoobscura | reverse complement strand
CATTTTCTATGATCCAATGACCTTGATTATGCAAAGTCATGAAGGGCTTTTAGGGAAGAGCCAACGAGAGGGCCTAACAATTTGCGTGTTGGACAAGCTCAGGGCAAGGAACGGTCTGATCGGCCTTCCGTCGGTCTGGCCATGTCATGGCAAGTGCCAATTCATTTAGCTGTCATTTATTATTTATTACGTTGTAATTTATGCAAATTGTGGGTTGTCCTTCATTTAAAACAATCGCCAGGGGGAAGCACCACCACCAGTTTCACAGCACCATGTGTCCATTCGCCCTTTCTCGTAACTTGACAAAAGACTTGAAGCCAATTTAATTGTGATTTGCAAACTCACTGCTCAGGGCACGCTCCATTAGACCGACTGAAGTGCAACGGTGCAACACAATCGTTAATTGTTCTCCCTCAGAGTCTGCTCGTCCTGCAGTTGTCATTTCCTTTGTTCATTAACTGAATATTATCTACGGGAATATCCTTTAATAGGGACTTTAAAGCCATTTCCAGCGTCAATCTGTTTGCCGTAAGCACCTTCATTGAAATTTATGCAAATTAATACGAGTGAGTCCTTTGAACTGGGACACGGCGAACTCATTGAAACTCGGCAATCCGTCTCAGATGTAAACATTTCCCGCTACGCGTTGCCTAGCACCTTCACCATCATCATCGCCATCACGCTATGGTAAGCATTACGGGAGAGCATTGAAAACTTCGCGACCCTCAATATACCCTGTTGCCAACTGTTGAAAGGCTATTATGACTTAACCTATTATGATACGCAAAGAAGCTAGATTCTTCGACCAAGTAATCGCTCAGGCCTTTACTTTTCCAATATATCTTAGTTCTTAAGAACTTCTATGGGGTCTGTCCGTCAGGTCAGGGTACTTTCAGCTGCGACCCCCAAAGCTCAGTTATCCTGTTTCTTGTGCTATATTTAATTATGTCCAAGTGCATCCTTCCCCGGTGTGGATTACCATTGCGACTTTCTGCGGCTTATTGCAGACCGACCTGAGAGCTGCTCACCATAAATAGCAAAGGGAAGGGTTTTCGTTGCCACAATATGATGAGTGGCTTCCATTCAAGAATTTTTCATTTTCGTGCAACTTCTTCTAATTTCACGAATGCTATTCCTATATCTGTACAAGTGTGTGAGACAGCTCCCTAACGATATCAGCTAATTTCTGACATGGAAATGCGGTAGCCCGAAAGGGAAAAAGGAAAAGCATCGGTAGCCCTCAAGGAATAAAAGTGAGTGCAGTTTTCAAACTGTTTGCTCACTTTTTGTGGGGAATTTTGTGAGTACGAGTCTTTTTTATACCCGCTACTCAAAGAGTATAGGGGTATATCATATTTGAGGGTAAAGTGAATGCGTGTAACACCTAAAGTATATATGTATATTCTTGATATATGTATGTATATTCACAATGGACGAACATCGGTGGCATCCACAATTTTGAAGATACGAGAAATTGAAGAGTCAGAAAGAATAGCCCAGAAGGATCAAATGAAATTTCAATGGCTGCGATAGCCTTCCTACTGCAGTGCGGAGGGAAATAAGGGAGATGTAAATAAGATTTAATCTTATATATATTCTATATAAAAACCTCCCAAACAGTTCGACCGATTTTTATAAACGACTTATAGAATATATTGTATGAGTTACCTAAATCATAAGACCGCGTATATACTGACTGAGACTGAGAAACGGGTACAAAGTAGAGCCGCAACGTTCCGCCCCGTTTTAGTCTGGAAATCCGCTCTCTGGAACTGAGTTCGGAATTGCAACTAGTGGCTTGAAGTTCTGCAAAGTAATTTAAATAGAATAGTTTACAGTCAAAGCCGTAAGGCGTTGCTCGCAGAAAACTTTGCTATGAGAAGCTGCTTTCCGACAGTTTGCCCCTCAGAGGGCAGCACAAAAGCGTGCCCCTCTCTATTCATTTAGCCCCCACTTTATATGTACGAGTATGTGCATGTTTTCTCGTACAGCAGATTGGCGAGAAATATTTATAAATTTGTTTACGCTTCTTTTCAGAAATTGCTGAAATTCCTGCTCAGAATTAAGTTGTGCGCACTGAAAAGAGCAGAGCAGAGCAGAGCAGAAAAAGGCAATGGTCGGACGGGACTAATTTCCAATTGAATTGAACCAACTCATTCATTAAGGCAATATACATTTTCCCTTTGCTTTTATGAAATGCAGTCGAGTATTCCATTTTAATTACGATCACTTTGGTGCTCGTATAACTTGAAGTGCCATTAATATTTCTATGAAGTGGTATTTATTTGTTTCCATCGTTCTTTAAGCAGCCAAACAATATCTCAATACCTTATAATTTTTCCGCAATGCCCCATTTCCATCACATGTTTCCCTCAATATTATGACAGGCCGCCTGTCTGCCTGGCGGGCTGGCGTTTTGAGTGTAAAATTCACACTGTATCTGAATATTGTGTATTTTTTGTTGTTGCTTTTTGTATATTATTTTAGGAGGGACCACGTGGGCACGTGCACAAGGAAAACTTTGTCGATTTGCCTTCGGGCATGCAATAAATTCTGGAGTGTTCCCAGCACATTATGGTCTATGGTCCCGCTCTGAAGGTCACTTATTTTCGCCTAATTAATTGCTCAAGATACAATTTTTATCGGGTTTTATAATGACTTTGCCCGAAAGTTTCCATTCGGGACCACGGCGTTACCGAAGTTGACATTTGAACGTTTGGTCTTTGGTGTTTTTGGCACCTCAAACCACTCCACTCCACTCCACTCCAGCGATCGGGTCTCTGAAACTGCCATTGTGAGGAGAACTTACATAGTTCCGTTCCTCTTTCAACCACACAGTGATTAATGGTGATTAATCCGACAGCTTCGAAAGTGTGGCTATGTTGTTTTCAGAATAAATTGAAATTCTGTTTGGCATTTAATTGGCTGGCAGCAACTGGCGCTGACATTAAATAAACAGCCCTCCGGGGCCACAAAATTAGAGGAACAGTTGGGGCACCACAAAAAAGGTAGCAGTCAATGTCACATGGCATGGGTCGCCAAAGCTGTAATTCGGGTGAAATGATCTCGGTAAAAGCTCTTGAAAATCCAATGAATGGAGCCCCCCCTAAGGCCAGAGCTTACACTCCCATGGGAGCAGAGCTTGGGGAAAACTCACGGTGGAAAATGCAATCCAACAGAATAAATGAATCGAGCGGAGCTGTTACCTAGACGTACTCTAGGCTTTACTTGCACACAAAATGATAATGATAAAATGGTAATTGAATTTGCCTTCTATTTCCCCCTTTGTGCCACTGGACTCCATCTGTTTTATGAGATTTACGATGACCGTAAGCCTTGGGAAGAACTCTTGTGAGTCCCGGCGGAGTGCACTCCATTATGTGATTACCTTTTCGTCCGAGTCCGAGCCCATCAAATGGTTTATTTAATAATGAGGCGATAACAGAATGCTTTAATCAGGAAAAATAACTTTGTTTACACAAGGTTTCATTTGTTGGTAACACAGCAAAGACACCCAAGTTAAGGTCAAATGTAACTGGAGGTGAAACTATTTTCACAACATTGTTCCCTTGAAAACTTTGTTGTTTGCCTTTCATGTTCATGCTTTAACAACAACAAGATGTATATCTCGGCAGCCGGCCACATGTAAATAAGGAATTGCTCTTGAGTTTGCTTTAATTAAAAAGGACGTAGGTCAGACGAAAACATAGTATTTTTGGGGCGACTTGGAGCTGTCAGCACTTTAGAAGGCTATAAAGACCGTAAAAAATACCAGCAAATAGTCCTGGACCTGCTGCTGGTCCTGGCAGCAGCTGTTGCACGCTGATGATGAACGCAAACATAAACCCGATAGCGCCGTTGTATTTTGGGGCTGTTCCTGTTTTTTCTGTGCCACGCTCGCTCAGAGAACAGATTTTTTGTCTGGGAAAGCCACCCACTTGCGTCCAGTTTCGTTGAAATAAAAAAGGGGACACAGACACTGCCCTTAAAATCTTGGCCTCGGGGGAAGGGCCAGACCATGAGCTGCATGGCTACAAATTCCGCACGTTTGATGGGCTGGACCCATCAATAGACCAGATCAAGGGCCTTTCCATAATTGAAATAGGCTTCAAAGAGCCTTCTGCCATGTCGGGGAGCTCCAGGAACAGCAGTCGCTGATGGAAGGGAAATTCAATTGTGACATATTATCGTCCACAAATCCCAATAAGCATTTGCCGTCGTTTACTTTCCGCGCTTTTGCCGCTTTCAATGCGCGCAAATTTTTCGCTTACTCTTGCAATTTATCTTCATTGTAAAGCCAGGACCCAGGACCCAGGATCCAGGATCCCTCTTTCAATCCGAACAGACCCGATGCGGTGCGATGCCAGCCGGACAAGCTGCCGTGTGGCACGTGCGCGTAGCACACAGACATAAATCAAGTTGATGCTACAAAATGGAGCCAAGGAGCAGCACCCCGCCCCAGCACATCTCCGGCCTGACGAACGTTCGAGCTTCGTTAGCCGCCAGACAAACGACTTGATGGTCAACAACAGAGTAAATGCTGTCTGTAAATACCATGGAAGCAGATTGCCGGAGGGCCAATGGAACTTCAAGCTTATTTGTGCTATCGACAGACACTGACAGCCGATCCAATTGTTGCTGTGTGTTGACTCACTTGTTGAAATCTTGCACTGACAGTATCTGTTCTTAATGGTCTTTCAATATAAGCAAGGGGCCCCAGAGTCGCTCTCAGTGATGCTATCCGATTGAACTAGCACGCTGACTAGTAGCTGTTTTTGTGCTTACAAAATTGTATGTACATACATGTCTTATTTTGGAAGCCAGGCCCCCCATCCCCTGTCGTTCCTTGGATTCCTTTTAGTTTGTATCCTTTCAGGCTGGAATTTCAACAACCCGGTCACGTCGTAACATGCAACATGCTCATAACAATAAAACAGCACTTCTTCGTCAGCGCAAATGAAGTGAGGGATACTCCGTGCACACCAGTACACCAGGATACCAGCAGCCACCATTGGATTTATGAAACGGAGCAAGTGAACCTCTTTCCCCGACAAAGCCCCCGACGATGACAGGCATTCAGTTTGACATGGGTTTGAAAGGAACTTTTAACGCTCACACTGCGTATACGTAATAACAGCAATAGCAGCAATAGACGAGACGAAAACCTCATTGCGCCTCAATGCTGGAGGAAAATAGGAGGGGATTCCATGACTGGTACATTGTGGAGTGGCGACAAATGCTGCCAAAGCCAATTCATAAAAACTGCCTTGGAGTGTAGGGGACATGAGGGCACAATCTAGGCCACTGGAGAGGAAGGTTTTTACCATTCTTGCATCTGCTGAGTAATGGACTCGTTTGACCACGCTTAAGGCCCCGTTTTCTCACTCCCTCTCAGCGATGACCGTTAACTGATGACCGTTGGAACGCGACATCAAATACAATTATCAATGCCCACTGGCCCCATTAGACAATTTATATTCAAACGTCAGACGGCTAGACATTCGATGCTAATGAATGCCAGCACGCACCAATAAAACACCAAAATTGAGAAGAAGAAAAACAACCAAAAAAAAGGTACAGCCCCTGGCGCAAAAAACTGCCAAGGAATGTGGACAGCGCCGGTAAAAAAACAAATTCAATTCAAAGGGAAACACCAGAAAAGAACAATAAATAAAATGGCAGACTGGAATTAAGTGCAAAAATACGAGCACTTACAAACACAATCGTTTGATGGGCAATATTATAATTGGGGATGCAAGATCCCGCCAGATCCCACCAGCTCAATAGTTTTATGGACATTATTGGCCCTAAATTATGTACGATATACATACTTATGGACATCCAGCGCTTCCCTGGGTATCATGCTGTCGAACGGGGGTGCCGAATGCTTTAATACTCGTATTTGATTTTTTTCTTCGGCTTTTCCAGGTAAATTGACGGGGCCCCCACAACAACCACTTTAACAGGCATTGACTCCTCTCAAGCAAGGCCAATTCCTTTGGCATTTCCATAAATTCACATTCAACCTTCGTCTGAAAGCGATGGAGAAGGTGAGCTGGAAACAGAATGGGAAACCGGACCACAGGCCAGACATGGCCATGGCCAATAAAACAGATCCGAGAGCCGTTCCGAAGCGTTTGGACCAAACAGCACCACTACGCCAACGCCAACGCCAACGCCAAAGCCAAAACCATGAAAAGTTCATTTTCAACAAAAGTATTCATACATTTGTGCTGGGGCTGGGGCTGGGGCTGGGGGGCTGGAAGACTGTGCGACTGTGCGATTGGGAGGTGAGTGCCTGGAGAAGTGTTTATTGTTTGTTATTTGCATTAACGACTTGTTGAAAGGCACGCTTCCATGGTTGGTGATTGGGGTTTGCCGGGCGTTGGGACTGCGAGCCAGTGTGCGTGGCGTGTGCACCTGTGTGTGTGTGTGTGTGTCTGTGTGTCTGTACGCTTCCTCAAAAAGACAGAAAAGGGTCCATCCTCATGCTGAATGAAAGCGCTTCAGTTCGGTAGAATAAAGTAATTAAAATCGCATTCGAACAACCCAAAACGATAAAGGATTAAGGTATAGGTACATATGTACCTTAACATACACCGAGAGAAAAAAGTGGAGAGAGTGGATAATACCTCCCAGTATTTTCGTTTGCAAATCTAAAGGTCTGAAAAGCGTCTGATTGTTACTCCGCACCCTTTTAAAAATTTCCCAATTAGGGAAAATACTTTTAGCCTGACGTAATGTGAAACCCAAGGACAAAGGTGAGAGTTTTCCTTATTATATTATATCCTTATATTATAGTTATCCTCATAATAATGCTGTTCACGATGACGAAGACAATGATCTGGGTCATGAAAAGGCCGGCTCCTTTGCAGGGCTCACGTTTCGCGTTTCAAGTGGCATCCACTTTCCAACCCATCAATCCCATTGGGAATCCAAAAGTGAATGGAACCATTTGTCATTCATCCGCTCGTCATCCTGGGAAATGTATACAACAAAAGCGAAGTGAAATGCTTTATTTATTGAACGAAATATTCTGTGCTCTTTGATCGGGAAAGTCCTTGGGTGCTCACCCATAGCTGGTGCAGAACAATTAGCTCGACTAATGGCTGAATATTGGCAAGTGGAGGGACATTCCGGAAAAGGAGCACAGCTGGAAGTCCCCCTAATGAGACAAATCCGTTCCTATGGCCAGTGGCCCCCGAATCAAACCATTTAATATTCGTCGAGGGAGTCAACATGGGACTCACTCACTAATTAACTGCCATTAATACTGATGCCTGATGCCTGATGCCCCATGCCTCATGCCCATGCCCCGATGGCCTGATGTCTGACGCCTGAGGCAAAACTTTAAGACCCATAAATAAGGATTTATTCCTCGTATATTGGCATTATTATTATTCTTTTCGCTTAGACTCTGGCCTGGCCAAGAATATTGCTGGCAATTCGAGATAATGAACTGGGAAGATGCTCATAGGCAGCCCCATTCCACTACAATTCCCTAGGCTAGCCATCATTGTTCTTTATTAAAATGACCCATGCCGTGCCATTGAAGCTGTCATATTAAAAAGCGTCCAGCTGCGATCCCAACTATCCCGCGAGGAGTGGAAATGATGGAAGGTGACGCCATGGCGTCAACTTTCATTCCACTTGGAATAGAATTTTGGATTGCTTTGAAATTCAGAAAATTCCACACGGAATACCATGCCACACGTATCCCGTCTGCATCGCTGGTTAGAGCTAGTGGTGGCTGTGGTGTGAGGTTTCCCTTTCCTAGATGCTTCGTCAGCTTCCGCAGAAATTCACAGAAGCTCGGCTCTTGGCAACGTATGTCTATTGTGTTTTCGCATGATTAAATGGGGTCAAACATTTCTATGGGCAGCTTCTTGGCCAGTAGTCCTTTAAATATGCAAATGTCCGGTTACTTTCAGGACATTGAACCACATGGTCAGACCTAGCCAGTGCGAAGGATATGAAGGAAAGTTGCCCAAAATCCAGCTCCAAAAATTCACCTTTCTGCAATCCAGGACATTGGCAAATATTAGCTTCCTTGCTATTTTATTCTCTGTATGCCATCGCCTGTAGAAGGCCAACTGATACTCCCACATTTTCTACTAGATGTATTTACACATGTATTCGTTGGAACTTCCAGCAATTTTTTTTTTCAATTTAATTTCCGTTTATTTCCATCAATTAAACACACACATTAAGTGGAATTCTCGGTTCTCTTTTAGTTACTTTCCCAACTGAAAAACGAGGGCGAACTTTGTGAGTTGCTGCGGACACCACAACTCTACATTTATAACCGATACTAAGTCAGAATGGCTCTCCTCCGGCAGAGCCGGAGATACGACAAAGAGTGCGTGCGAGAGAGACAGAAAATCAGTCTGAGCGTGACGTCGGGCGCTGTGTAGCCACTGCAAATTGATTTGTTCCTTTTGGCTATAAAAATTATCTGATCTGATCGTTTTTAGTTTCCTTGTATCCTCAATATTGTGGCTGCAACAGATTTTCGTCCTTTGTGGGGGCGGAAGAGGGTGGGCCAAATTTGGAGATCTACGTTTTATAGCGAGATCTAACAGGAGTGCGGATATCAAATTTGGTTACTCTAGCCTTAATAGTCTCTGAGATTTGTGAATATCCGCAGATTTTCGTCCTTTACGGGGGCGGAAGGGGGTGTGGCGAAATTTTGAAACAAATTCGTCTCGGTCCGATATCTTAGTAGTGTGGACACCAAATTTGGTTGCTCTAGCTTTTATAGTCGCTGAGATCTAGGCGCCAATGTTTTACTCTAAGCAAGCCGGCTATGCTGTGTGTGTTAGAGAGAGACAGGGCGAGAAAAAATGAAATTGTTTTCTTGATGCTGGCTATAATAAAATTACGATCCAATTCAGATTCTGCAGTCTAAAAGATATGGTCATTCTCTACAATTCTGCGTTGTTGGTTTTCTCGTATCTTTACAATTTTGGATGCCACAGATTTTCGTCCTTTGTGGGGGCATATCACAGAAGTCTGGATCCAAAACATCGTTGCTCTAGCTCTTATAGACAGACGGATGGACGGACGGACGGACGGATGTACGGACGGACAGACGGACAGACAGACATGGCTCAATCGACTCGGCTATTGATGCTGATCAAGAATATATATACTTTATGGGGTCGGAAACGATTCCTTCTGGACGTTACACACATCCACTTTTACCACAAATCTAATATACCCCAATACTCATTTTGAGTATCGGGTATACAAAATTAAATATTTGTGTAATATTTCCCAGAACTATCTACAAAAAATGTTATGGTTGATTGCCACAAAAAATTGTACGTTTTTTTTGCTTTGTGTCTTCCAATTAAAAGTAAAAACTCTTCAATCTCTTGTTTTTTTTTGTTTTTCTTTGTTTTTGCAATGAAGTATAGCCTGGATGCCCCTTAGACAAATTCTGATGATGTTAAAGATGGCTAGGGGAGTCCTGATAATTTGCATAAGTAAGAGTATGTTCAACAGAGGATCCAAAGTACAAAGATACATGGCTACAAGTGAGATGGCAGAGCAGCCATAGAACAACGGTTGAGAGTTGTTGTGTTCCACATTCTGACCGTAATACCAATTCGATTAAGGTGAAATTTAACGCCACTAGTTCACTAGTTTCGATTGTTGAAAGAGTTTAGGACTACATATGTACCTTTAAATATATGCTTGTATTATGTTCCGCTTAAAAGATTATCCAGATGAACAGAAACCCTTAGAGGAATTGTACTTTTTGTTGCTGTTGAAAAACACTTGTTAAAATAACTCTGTTCTGCTGCTTTTAGTTTTTTGTTTTGTTTAGTTGAAATGTTTCGAAATTGTTGCGTGAAATTAACCGTCACTTTCGGTGCGCGATGCGATCCTCTCGCGTGCTCTGTTTTCGCCCGACTGCAACGGATTGGACGCGCCGGGGAGCGTTGGCGCCAAATTAGTTTTTCGCACTCGAATTTCCCGGCAAAATGGCGCAGGCGCGTGGCACGGCGTAAACAAACGTCAGCTGTTTGCACGAACAACATTCGGGGGGCAGATTCATTGATGATTTGCAGAATATTGCGGGACAATTACTGGGGCGGGCGTGTGGGACATGGGATGGAAGGTCGAGTGGGCTGCAGCTCTAATCAGTTTCGATGATGTGTGCACTTTCTTCCCATGAAATATATCAATAAAATTATAGAAGTCCTTTGAGCAGACATAATCTCCTGTCACGCGGCATTGAGTTGTTTTTTTTTTTGGTGTCAACGGGGCGGATACGTGCCGGTTAACGTTAACGTGCTCAAGGCCACGCCTTTCACATGTCACGGCGCCGGTTGAGAATACTCACAGCTGCCAGAGCCAATGGTTCATTAAACCCCCGGCCACAGCCACCCCCGCAGATGTTTTCCTATTTTTCCTTTACATTAATTTCCATTGACACCACATTGTTGTGTCCCTTTGACACGAACAGCATTCGACTGGGGCAGGTTGTGTCAAAGCTCTTATTGGCCATCCGTTCCATAACATTATTGAATTTGAATTTGAATTCAAGATGTTTGTGGGTGGGCTTTGAATACACAATAATATCTCCAAGTTTGAAAAAGTGAAGCAGAAAAGGAAGGAGGGTGAAGCAAAGGCCAGAGTCCTCGCTTAGTGCGAGTGCGACAGCTAGTAGTCTTCTTTTACATTTTTTGGATATGTCCAAGGGCTGAATCAGAGGACCAGTGCATCCTCACTGGACAGATTCATGGAAATTCGTCACCGCCAATTGGCACACCATCGAACACAAGAATCAGTCGCTGGGCCAGTTGACTATGCTGTGCTTCAATTTTAAAACAAAACGTAAACAAAACCAAAATCGAATCTAATATTTCAATTTATTTGAACCTCGCGCCTAATGCGATGTTTCCAGAGAAGTCAGAAAATTCTTATCGAATGTCACTCGACAAAGGCTCGCCACCATGTAACTATATTTTGGTTATCGATTTGTCACTCGACAAAAGCTGAAATGTATTATTTTACTCTTAAGAGCCGCTCTCTTTGCATGGCCTCTCCCTTAAACTTGAAACTGAAAGCAGTGTAAATTGCAAGCAGTGCCTAGTGCATTAGTGTGTGTGTCCGCTCAATTCTGCGCTGATATGGCTCATTCTGTGTTAGCAGCGTTGGGGGCCACTGTTGGGGCCTGTGATTTCGGCGGGGCTCTGTTTTTCCGCGAACGCTGACGTCGACGCACGCATCTCGTCAGGCGCGCTTCTCGCAAAAACGGTAAATGCGCAAAAAACAGCAACTAATATTGGAATAACAGCGAAAGAAGTATATATATTCAAGCAGTTTATTTATATAATCCGCACAGCCATATAGAGCATATTAAAAAGTGAGATACTCACGCACACGCATACCATCAGATGATAAGAAATATCTTCATAGTGCAAATGGTGTAAAAGAAAGAGAAAGAGATAGAAAGTAAGAAGAAGAACTGTCGGAAGAATTTACGCGCCCGTTTTTGAAACGCGAATTAGTTTTAATTGATTGCTGATTGCAACGTCGTGCTATCGAGTTCAGGCTGCGTATACGCCCGGTGGGGCCAAAGCTTCGATCGCTAGTCAGCGTCGGTAACGTAACGTGCCGTAACGGTCAACGATTAACGATAAACGTTATAGAGCGTACGATTAACACGGAACGGTGACGTAGTCCTGCGTGCGGAAAACGAAACGAAACGAAACGCTAATAAATGGATTAAAAGAGCGGCCTACGACAATCGGAGCAAAAACGACAGCAACAATCAAAACAACAAAAACAAAGCCAGCAACAAGATCTACAAAACGAGGGAATCAAAGCAGCAACAAAATAAACCGAGCAAAAGGCATATCAAATAGAGAAACCAATAAAATAAACATTTTCAAGTATTTACAACTATCAAAAGTAGAGCCCACAAGAAGATATCGAAAAAGAGTTAAATTAATATATACAACACACCCACAAACACATACACATACACATATGGATCTATACACCAGAGTAAACATATTTATAACAATAGCAACAGAAACAGCAACAAAAAGAGAAGGGGAACACCCAGAGCAACAGAAGCAACAGCAACCGGAATTGGGAAACCCCCTAATGCCAAACCAAGGACTGTGAGCGAAAGGAACAGGACACGGGGGGGCAGAAGGGCAGCGATGAGAGAGCGAGCTACGTCATCCGACTAAAGGCATATCAGAACATTAGCAGGACACGACGACATCGACATCGACAGCGACAGCGACAGCGACAGCGAGGGATATGGACACGGGCATGGCCCCTACTCCCATTTGTCTAGCGGGCAAATAAAAGCGAGGCAGGAACCAGGCCACACACACACTTGCACACTTGCACACTTGCACACTTACAGCCGACGACAACAGCAAGGACATTAAGAGAGGTAGCCATTGTTGTGGTGTGTGCTTCAAGGACATTCACATGCACAGAGGCAAACCAACCCACTCGACGGGTCCCATTAAATAAACATCAATCAGGCGTAAGGAAATACTCCTAGCTGTCCAACAGTTGTCCCATGTGATAGCGACAAGGAAGGGCGCAACAAGGACCCACACCCAAACCCCCACCCACGCACATCTTCGGGAGCAGGAAATATGGCGCGACGCAGGGGCAGCGGCCGAGGCAGTAAGTATCTTTTCTTGTTATTCATTAAGCACACGAAACTTTTGCCCCGAAAAACAGCGCATCTTTGGAAATCTGGCAGGAATTTGATACATTCGTTCAAGGACGAGAAAACTTGAACAGCTTTGCTGCTTTCCTGGCAAAAGTTTCCCCCCAAAGAGTCCTCAAGCTCTCGAAGCGAAGCACTCGACAGGGACTTTCAATTACGGCAGAGTCAAGGATCTCTTTTTAGAAACTGTAGCCGCCATATGGCGGGACATCAATCTATGTATGTATGTACCGTGCCCCAAGAACCCAAGAACCCGAGAACCCGAGAACCCTACCGCCCCGACCCCCTTCGCCTGCCTTAAACGGTGGCAGAAGGAGAAGTCCCGCAAGTGATGCGAAATAAAATATGCAAAAGTGAAAAAGTGCGCCACGCCCCCGCTTCAACCCTTCTGCCAGCGAGCGAATTGTATCTATAAGATACATGTTTTTTGCATTATTATTTGTGCCACGACTACTTGAACAGGCCGCCGCGCACTTGCTCAACAAGCGACAGAGAAGGCACGAGAGCGAGAGCGAGAGGGAGACCGACAGCGAGAGCGAGAGAGAAGAAGAGCTTGCATAAAACATGAAACAAACGGCCACGATGGGGGCCGCTCCATCGTCAGTCACACTACACCCACCTACAGCCACCACCCACCACCCACGGGCCACAGTACCAGGCCCCACCACTGGGTGCGCCCCCCTCCGCCCCCTCTTTTATCATTTTAGTTGCGTGGCGTGGCGTGCGCGCTGCAAAATGTTGGGGATTCCCTTACGTAATCCCCAAGCGCACACAAAAGGCAAACAAACAAACACACGGAGAGGGCGGTAGAGACTGGGCGAGAGGGCTGCAGCTCGATTCAAAGAGAAGCAGCAAACAAAACAAAAATGGTTAAAAGAAAGAGGAGGGAGCGAAAATGCGACACAAACAAGGCAGCAAGTCATCGACGCTGACGGTGACGCTGACGGCGACGCCGACGCTGACGCTGACGTAGTCGTCGTCGGGGAGAGCCGCCCCCTTGTAATGGCCTCAAAATCAAGCTCACACCAAGCGGCATGAACTCTCTGCTGCGCGTGTGTGTGCTTGTGAACACAGATACAAACTTGTAGTCAACAGGCAGACAGGCAGCGCCAAAGCCACAGCCACAGATACAGATACAGATACAGATACTTGGAATTCAGGCACGGCACACAGCCACAGCCACAGCCACAGTCACAGATACTTTGCGTCACATTGCCTGTTAGACAACTTGCCTCGTCTGTTACTATCGCTGCTGCCATTGCCCCTGCCTCTGCTCGTGCCTCATGCCACAGTTTGAACTTATTAAAAAGACAGCCACCGCGTTCAGATACTCGTACTGTGTTGCACCTCTTCTACCCACACGCTTCTAGCTCTTTCCTCTGGCCCCAAAACACGCTCCCTGCTGCAGATACTTTTGCCAAATGAGATACAAGTACGCCTTGCCTTTGATATATGCCAAGTATTTCAGTTCGTTGGCAGCCACAGTGGAGACTGGCCCATGGGGAAAGCCTGCCCGATGGTTTCCGCGCATTTTCCATCATTTTCCTTGCCCCCCTAGCCAGGAGCCACCGTAGCGCTGACTGGCAAGCGCAACATGTTCGAAGCACTCCCGTCGCACTTGGCTACGCCTCGACTTGCCATCGAAACTGGGCGGCAGGACGGTTGGGGTGTGGAGCATAGCCTTTGGAGCTGTTGTGGCAGGGTCGCCCAGCTGGGGATTGGGAGGGATTTGGGTGGTGCGGGAGGCAGGCAGCACTTAAGCCGAGTTCGCCTTTGTCTTTGTCTTTGCCTTGCCTCTGACTTTGGTTCATCCCCCTTCCGTCTGTGGCCCCCTTTCTATCTGCGTTGTGTGTCACCAGCTACGTCAGAATTAAAATAGACTTTTCCTGGGTTCCGTTCCGTTGGGTTATATTTGGTTTGGCTCGAGGTTTTTCCTTTGGCCTGGCTCTTTTCCTCTTGGCCATTGTGCAGATAATTTATGGGAATGCCAAGAGTCGGAGGGGGTCGTTGGGGGTCGGGGGGGCGAGCACTCCTTTGCTCTCCTTTGATACACTTTTATTTCTGTGTATTTTCATTTCATCTCTGCATTTGTTTTCTGTTCTTTTCTGCTTTTCTGCTTCCCTGCTTTCCCTTTGGCGACTTTTGCGCTCGTCCGCATTCCATTTCCATTTCCATTTCGAATGGAAAAAGGCTTTTAGTTTGTTATAGTTTTTCCTTGAAAGTGGGGTTGCCTTTCATTACGGTCGTTTTGGGGCGGAAGGGTTGAAGGTGGAGAGCCCTTAAGTGCCACAAAAGTAGCTCCTTTCCACACACATACACACACACACACACACACTCGTATGTAGGTCTAGGTGTGGCCGCAATGTCCTGTTCCAGAAACCATTTCCATTTGCTGATTGCTCTGATTTCGTTTTGTATTTTCATAAAACTCCGCCTTTGACTGGGAATTAACTTTATTTTCAGTTGGGATTCTCTCAAATTAAATCTTTCTTGACTACAAAACGGATTAAAAAACACACAAAAGTGTACGAAAATAAACAAAACATACATCTGTTTAAATTACAAATTGTTTTGAAATTTGTTCTATTGTAAAATGTACGAATTCCAAGTCCAAGCCATGTTTAATCCCCCCTCCCGCATTTAACATCCTTTTTGAGGGAGAGTTTTCCTAATTACCAATAAAGTGCCTCCACTTCTTTTCGCTTAAAAGCCAGCTTTGGGCCCGAACTTCAGGTGGCATAAAGCTGGGGTTTCCCTTTCCCCCGGGCCGTATCATAGCCATAAATAAAACACTCAACCCTCCACCCTCTGGCTCTGCTCTCTCGCTGCTCGATTCGGCTTGCAGGCAGCAGCCACGCCCAGGAAATCCCCCCTCCCCCACTAGCCGCTTGGGCCTCTAAAAAGGTCAGGACAGAGTGTCCAAAAGTGCCAAGGAGCAACAAAAACAAGAAAGGCACCATGGAGAGTGGCACAGGGGGCAGCAACAGAAACGGCAAAGGAAACTGGAAAGGAAGGAAAATAAATAAATAAACGTGAAACGAAATCCAGGCCCCAGAAAATTCTACGAGAGTAAGCCAAAATAAAACCCCATACCATACCTGTAGACTCCCCACCCCCACCCCCACCCCCGCCCCCGCCCACTGTAGAACCTGCCACAAGAGGCAAGAGGCACGGCCAGAGAGGCGAAAATACGTATACAAAGCAATAACAAACAACAAAAAAGAAAGAAAAAGAACGAAAACAAGAAATTAAGGGAAAAGTTAAGAGCAGAGCGGAAAATGGGGAAAAACAAGGCAACGTGCAAAAAGTACACGTGTATCTGTGTATCTGTGTGTGAGTGTTGCCAAACCTCTTCATCAGACACACACAGATACAACGAGTGTGGCATGTGTGTGTGTGTGTGTGCAGAGGGAGAGTCTATGAAAGCGCAGGGCTTCCCCAAATGATAAAGTTTTATTTGCTTTTGCGGGCGCACACACATTGGATTTTTGTGGGGCAGCAGCAGCAGAAGCAGCAGACTGTGGCAGGGGCAGAGGCAGAGCCAGAGCCAGAGCCAGAGCCAGAGCCAGTGCCAGCACTCAACCATAATAAAACGAACATTGAACGAACAGGGGAAAGGAGGGTCATGCGAATTGTGGGGTTCATAATGATGATCCAGATGATGATGATGATGATGATGATGATGACGTTGTCGCCGTCGCCGCTCCTCCATCGTCAAGCAGTTACCACAGAAAAGCGAGCATTAAACCAAGTCAACCGACCCATCCTCAAGAAATGCGCCACAGGAGACTGGACTATAGGATATCCTGTAAATAAGGGACGCTCAAGGATGAGGCTAGTGTGAAATTGTGATCACAGCTTCCCGAAGGATATCTGGGTTCCTTGGGTGAGAAGGTCTCTTTCTGGAGGATAGATCAGGCTTCATTAGTTCACAGTATCGAGATCAAGATCACCAATCAAAAAATAACAAAGACTACCGACTTTTCCTGATAGATTTCAAGCTTTAAAAAATTATATTTTTATGTTTTATTTTTCTTAAAAGGTTGTCCTTCTTTTCTTCACATAACTTGAGTGTCTTTCAACTGGTGGTAATAAACTATTCTATTCTGAAAAGCTGATAAATGCAGCTATAAATCGTACCTCAACATTTTGTAGCTTCTGCTCACCGTCGGAGAAATATTAAGCTTTCAAATGAAACATTTTTATTTAAAACTTCGGAAAAAAACGTTTCTAATCCGCTAGTTTCATCACAAGGATAGAATTGAATGAAGCTCCTGTGGCAACATGAAATTCAAATGGAACGTGATTATAACAGAATTATGTACGTCTCGATGCTGCACAAGGTTCCTAGCTCAACCCACTCTCCCTTTTGGGCTTTTGTGAGCTGTAAATAAAATTGCATTAAACTGTGTTCAATTTCAGCAAACACAATAATACAAGGGCCCCTCCTCATCAGGGGGCTGCATCTGCTGAAGCGAGGTGCGGGATTGAGGGATATTCCAGTGGAGGATTGCGAGGTATCGGATGTCCCTCAACCCTGTGGCAGACGAGTTTCACACAAACGAGTAGGCAAGAGCCAGCGTGCCACAGAGACAGGGAGAATGTGCAAAGGGGCGGTGGGCTAGTGAGTGGGGGAGTGGGGGAGTGGCAGTGTGGGAGTGTGCGAAAGAGAGGGGCTGTGAGGCGGAGAGTGCCACGGATACGGATGCAAGGAAACGTGCGCTTGGCCCCCTGTTTGGCCCGACCTTCCCTGTCGTGGCGCGGCATGGGGACGGGGTGGAGGGGCCTTGTTGGCTATGGCCAATGTTGCCTCCTGTTGTTGCCGGGGCAGAAAGCTGCTCAACAGCGCCAACAAAGGAGGCAGAGGCAGAGGCAGAGGCAACGACGAGTGAGTGACGGCAACGACCGTGAAAGGCCATTTGCCTTCTTCCTTTGTGTGTGTGTCTGTGTGTGTGAGAGTATCTATGTTTGTGTGTGTGTGTGTGTGTGTGTGTGTGTGTGCAAGGATAACCCAATACAATTTCTGTTTTTGTTGCCTAAGGACGTGCAGGAATTCGCTCGTGTATCTCTCTCTCTCTCTCGATTTCCGGAGAATGGGCCTACGATTGGGGATTGGGGGCTGTTAACCCCACTACGGGAAAAGTGGCATATCCTTTGGGTGGCATATAGCTTTGGCCAGGACCTGTGACTGATGTTGGAACAGCTGCTAGCAAAATATTTCGCTGGTAATTTGAAATATATATATAAATCCACTCTCTCCGTTGCATTTTCTCGTCTATGCATTCGGGGGAAATTCCCCGCGTTAGTTGAGGGCGGTGGGGGGGACTAGAAAAACACCCCTATCCATCCCCAAAATGATGGAGCTAAGCAAAAGCTGTTGATTTATTTATGAATTGCCAGCAGGCCAGCTTATTTTCCAGGTACTTTTTGGAATATCATTAATTTTTAAGCATTTTCAGCGCACGGCTCGCGGCTTGCCGGTTTTCCTCATGAGTCAGTGCTCGTCCTTAATTTCGCAGGCAGTCAGTCTCCCCAATCGATCGTCAAAAGATTGCCCTGCAGATATTTCATACACCAATCGTTCAGTCCCTAATTGGGTTTCACTTTCCAATTAAAATACAAGTACAACTACATATGTACATATGTATATATGTATGTACATACTAGTACAGACTGGTGTTCGTTGTGTTTGTGAGTACGCATTGGATCGAACGAACTGCTTGTGTGTTTGGACAGCCACTGATAACCTCTGCTTCCCCGGAGCCCCTCCGCGCAGCATAGGTCAATGCTGAATGCGGTCAGTGCGTTCCCGCCTCACCGGACAGGCAATCTGCCGGGCAAATCATCGGAGCTGTTGAATATACACAACAATTTGGTGTTCAATAAACTGAAAGCTCTGAAGCCCTAGTACGCATGGGGTTTCACAGGAAATACGCTCAAAATCGGACTTCTTTGTTCCTGGAAATTCTGTTTTACCACAAAATGCATGGAAATTGAATGGTTCTCTATGAAAAATATGTTCCGATATTCCGATAAGGAATAAAGCTATGCAATTGCTAGTTTCGATCGAAAACTTCAATTTAAAAGGTATTCTATGGGATTCAACAGTTCCCATAATCTGAAATGAATTGAAATGCGTATCAGCTGGACAAACAAACATCACTTCTATAGATTCTTATCACCCAAAACCCCACGGACCGCCGTGGTCCCCCTTGCCAGACAAAGAAAATTCTTTGGCAAAAAAATGAACGGACATGCAGCAGAGCAACAGAGCAGCAGCAGCGGCGTCACACAGTCGCCTCAAGTGGTGACAGAAATGAAAAGAAAAAAAAAAGAAATAAAATAACAAAAAAATAAAAATTGTTTATGGTATTCATTTCGGTTTTATTTTCTTCTAATTTCTGTTTGTCTACGCAAAGAACACAAACACAGACGAAGAGAGCGAGAGCGAGATATCACAGAAACGTGTTGAATATAGGCTTACAAAAGCAAACACATCAGAGAAGCAGAGCGTGAGAGCATGAGAGAGGCAGAGCAAAGGCAATGGCAATGGCAAAAGCAAAAACAAAAGCATCAGCGCGGCTGAAATATGCAAAGTCAGAATCAGAGTCTGAGTAACAGAAGAGCAACAATATGGCAACAACAGAAAGGCAAATAGAGTGGGGAGGAAAGAAAAACACAGCGCAGGCATCACATCACGTCATACCGGTTTCTCTTTTAATTTCAGCTTCGTCAGCGCTTTTGGGTCTTTTGGCTGCTGCTGTTGTTGTTACAGAGGTATACCCTCGCAGAGGGTACTACGACTTCGATCAGATGTTTTGCAATGGTTAGGTAGAAGCGTCTTCTTCTTCTTGTAACGAGAAAATACACACGGATCTGTGCTCTGTGAAGTGTGCAACGGTCTGAAAGGGTATTAAGTGTCCATTGTTCATATGTAGTTAAGCAGAACAAAAATATACTAAATCGATCGATGACAGGGTAACCAAATCTTCGAAAGCAGTCTTTTGGTATTGGTGTGCTGCTTCCCGTCCCCAGAAGATCCCCGAGAAAAAACGAAACAGAATTATGGGGGGAAGCTCCGCAATCCAAAGTCCCAAAGGCCGAGACAACGAGAGACAAACACGCGCGCACCTTGGCTCGGCTCGGCTCAACTCCATGCGATTCAATTCGAGCTCTGCTTTGGCACTGCTTTTGCACTGCTTTGGGTAGGGGGCAGCCAAGAGCCGCCAACTTTTTGCCTTACAATGCACTAATAAAACCACACTTCTTGCACCCAAATGGCAGACTGTGTGTTAACCTGTTTCGCCCTCATTCGATTGGGTGTGCGGTGTCTGTCGGTTTTGCCTGTGTGTGTGTGTGTGTGTGTCTGTGTGTGTTTGGATTGGGCTCAAAGCTTTATTAAATCCGAGAGGAAGCTTCGCAGAACGAACCTCAAGATACCCTTGCACAAACAATTTTAGATCAAATTATGCAAATTTTGCTGGAACATATTCAGAAACAAGTTCTAACCGAATTCTTAGTATTCCCCTGATAGACCAATAGTTCTCTGCCATGGGTGGGTGCTGCTGCGGCTAAGATCTTTCGGCCGCTCCCACAACTGACCAGAATATTAGCTGATAACCGATTGAGTGAGGGGCCCAGTGGCTCCACAGCTCTGCTGTGGTGGTTCTTGGGCTTCCCGATGAATCACCTGAGCGCTTTTGAGTGGTTCTATCGCCCGTATTCCTGCTCGCTCTACAGTCTCCCTATCTCTCTTTTACCCACTGTGCTGTTTTCAAACGAGTTTTATATCATCTTATGGTGGGGCTCTATCTTACTCACCGCTCTCACACATAGACACATACACACTTGGAAGTCTTGAAATTATCGCACAAAATTTCCTGGAATTTCATTGCCTTCCGCCTCCGCACCTGTATGTGTGTGTCCCTTGTGTGATCAATCGTAATAATCAATAAATGATCAGCCCCTACAATATATACATACATACATATATCAATTTAATTTCTAGCCTGGCCAAAAAATCATTTAATGCACATTTCTTGTCGTTTTGCCTACCAAAATCAATCCGTTCAGCAAACGTTACGCTCCAATTGAAATTCAAATTCAAATTCGAATTCAAATTGATTTTGCATTTTCCCATCAATGTGACAGGGGAGCTTGAATTTGTGTGGCGGGAGTGCTCGAATTTTCCACGTGAATTTGTGGCACGGGGACTCGAATCTTCCCAATGAATGTGCGGCAGGGGAGATGCTAAGACAACGGAACTCTTATGTACCTCACATGCACCATATGCATGGGTTCGGATTCGGATGGGTGGGTGAACAAGTGCTGGCAGGGATACACGTGATACGGTCTGTCTGTCTTCCATCTTCCAACCCTTACGTTAAAAATTAAATATAAATTTCTGCACAAACGTCGAAAGGAAATTCGCAGAATACCGAAAAGTGATTTCCGATAAAAAGTTAAGTGCCCTCAAAAGAAAAAAACCTCGGAAGACAAACAAAACCAAAGCCCCACAAAAAGGGCCCAAGCAGGTTCAAACACTCCAAGACGATGGTCTTCCTCCTCAGTCCATGCGTATCATAAATATGAAAATGATGCAGCATCGGAGTTGGGGTGGGGAGGCACGGCACAAACAAGGTGACTGCGTCAGGTAGTTCCCTTTTTGGAAGAAGTCGACGCCTAGGGGCCAAAACCACGACAACGACCACCATTCAACGCCCGAAAGCGCAAGACAATAAACAAGCCAAGATCAAAAGGGACTGGCCTGAAGATGGGATGGGGATAGGTAGACAGAGTGTAGGGAGCATGCTCTTGTGGAGACAAGTTAGCCTCTGGCGGAGGGGATGCCGCTGATGATGCACTGCTTGCTATTATAATGCTGCAGCGCTCGTTCTTCACCTTCTGTAGCACTCCTTCTTACTGCTTAGTTCTGATGCAGTTCCACTTTCATTCATGTGTTAATCCACTTTAATCGTGTTCGTTGATATTACTTTTATATCTACCACTGCTTCTTTATTTCTCTTTTTTGCAGCAGATTCTTTTTCTTATACTTCTGCACTGCTTGTTCTTTGTATTACGCTTTACCACTGCTTAATCTTATTCCAATTATGCGGTTTGACTGCTTATCTTCAGCTGGCTGTATACAGCTAAACCGTCTTAAAGACCAATAAGCATGGAAAACGGTCTCATTCTTTATGCATCCATCCCCAACCTCTGCCGACACCCCCCGCCACCACTGCCACGACAGTCGTCTGGCGACGGGCGACGTTGTCGTCTTGCTGTCTGGTCGATGGCGGTACTTTCAAAGTGAAACGCACCGGAGGTGCAATTGGAAATGCAATTTAATCATGGATAGAGGGAAATTGAATATGATTCGGATACATAGTATATTCTACTCGAAATGTATTCAACTCCTACCTATGAAGTGTTATACCGATACGTACTTTTCCCTTGAAAAGAAAAAGTGGAAAACTTCCCTTTGTGCATGCAAAATACTTAACTTTTTAAGAGCTTTTCAGCTAACTGAATTCTGTTCTACGCTACTCGGTAGTACGAGTAGATGTTGATTCCCCGGAATAGACGACAATGAACAAGTTCCTGTGAAATCAGGAGATGTGTGGGGGGGAGGGTGATTCGTAGTGGGAGTGGTAGGGCGAGAAATGCTGAGCTAACTCTTGCCACAAAATTATAGACACAGAAGCCGTAAAGTTGTCTCTCGTTCGCTTTGCCACTCTCCCATCTCTTCTCTCTGCTGCTTGCTGTGGGCCATTTATTGGAGGAAGTCACGTTACAAATGTGGCACGTACAGCGTACAGCATACAGCGTACAGCACGTTGTGCACGTTGGTGAGGCGCCAGAGTTTCAGAATTCTGTTTATAGACCGCTCTCCACGCACAGTCTCTCCCACTGACAGACAGTCGCACTCACAGACAGACAGACAGTCTGACGAACAGACGGTTCTATCTCGCCCCGTTTTTGCGACAAGCTCTTGCTGTAGATACAATCAGAGCGAGACAGAGAGAGTGAAAGAGACAGAGGGAGAACGAGCAGAAGCACAGTCTCGAACAAAGTTTCAAAGTGGAAGAATATAACCAAAAAGAAAGGCAAAGGCAAAGGCAGCGGCAGCGGCAAGTGCTATACGTACTTGTATCTCTCGGATACAAATACAGATACAAGACGGTGAGCAAGAAGTTGATTGAGGATTCACACAGATACTGAGGCACACACACACGGAGGCAGATAGACAGACACGGGACAGACAGCATTCGTTTTTGCGCCTTTTTCTTGTTGTGCCCCTCGGTGGAACATGAAAGTTGGCAGCTGTTGCCGTTGCCGTTGCCAGGATGCTTCGGTGTTCGAACTTTGCAACAGCAACAGATACTCGTACTTTCATGTTTCGCTGGGAGCCTGTATCTTCATATAAGATACACACACACGCATATATGTACATATTAAATTTGGAATGGCTGCAAATACACCCACACAGACACAGTGCTGCCACGACTATGACGTAGCCAACATATTTTACCTTCGGCTCGTACTGTGCGTTGTTCTCGTAATTTATGTTCACGCAGATCGAAAAATAAATCTTTACATATTGTTCTTCCTCTTGTTTTTGTTTGTGCTCCACCGAAAGCGAAGGACACGATAAATTTCTGCACAGCCAGGGATGGCATTCGAGATGAACATCCCTCGATAAGGTCTGGGGATTACGGTTGAGAGCTCTCCTAGAGGACCGCTGCCCCAACCATATAATACACTCGGACATACCTTTATTCTATTAAGCCTCCGTTTCCATTCCATCTGTGACGTTTTTTTCCACCCAAATATTCCCCTTTGAACTTGAACTGAACTGCTTTCCATCACTGCCCGTGAGCTGCTTCTGATTATCATTATCTGCTGGAAATGGGAATGCGAGTGCGAAGTGTGTACGATAATAACGGCAAAAGCACCCGTGAAATCTTATCGCTACAGAGTGATTGCCGTGCTGATGGTGGGGGCTAAAACAAAAGCCGAGCAATTAAGGTGACACCAACAACAGCAACAACAAGCAAAGCAGTAAACATTGAAGCAGAGCAGCAAGCAGAGAAAGAGCGCCGGCTAATGATAATCGGTAAACGAAACGAAAACGAAACGACTTAAAACAACAAATCAATTGAAAAAATAAAAGAGCAATCAAGAGTGAAAGAGAGAAGAGAGCGAGCGATTATGTGTGTGTGTGCGCTGCAAGAGAGCAACAAGCAGGCGAAAGTTAACAGAAAGCAGTGACAGCGCTGTTAACAGGGAATTCCGTCTCTTATGTTAAATTGAAACGATTGAAAGCAGTGCAGGTGTATGTATAGTATGTATGTGTCTATGGCTGTGTGAGCGAAAGAGAAAAAGACAGAGAGGGATAGGGAGCAGCATTATGATATGGTGGGGGTACAATTCAAAGGAAATTGAGCATAAAAAGTGAAAAGTGAATAACTTTTGATAATTGCCATGTCAGCGCACTATGGTCCGAACGACCACTTTTGTTGGCCAAAACCTAATTTTTCAAAGTCAAAACTGAAACCTGGTTTTGATCGCTCTACATTAGAAAAAGATCGACCATTAAATCTGCGTACCAGAAATTTCCATAGATGGCGCCACATTCGCAAAATCAGCTGTGCAACCCAACTGTTTTTATAGTAAAGCACGTGAAGGGAAAAAGTGGCAAATTAATAACCACTTTAGATATCTCAAAAATTGAAAAACGCCAAGACGTGATTAAATTTTTTTGATGAATCTTAATCTGTCGGGTTCTTACTACGTGTTTTGAGTTTTTAACTGTCTCTAGTAGTTCTGATGTCTTCGTAATTGAAGGTTAAAGTGAGGCCTTCAACATGTGCCAACTTGTAATGAAAACTAATTTTTGAAAAGGTGTACAAAGTGAGTCCTACCTAGTCCCACCCTGAAACCTTTTCTGTGTCGTAGATTAATAAATTCTTTTTGAAATGTATATAGTTAGAAATGCCACTTTTTACCACAATTCTTGGAATTTGCATTAATAGAGCATAACCTCAAATTCGAAAATGCAGATTTGTTTGCCGAATGGAATTCAGAGAAGGGTAAAATTATCAATTATTTGAAAACGGATCTTAAGGCGACATATCATATAATATTAATAAAGCTTTTGAAGATACCAGCAAGAAAATTTGTTACCGTTTGGCAACATACCGGAACAAATGCCGGTAAAATTCAAAGATGTTTGAACGAAAATATGTGGATTGGCCACAAGCCTTTGTTATAATACATTTATCTTTATGTCCAAATATGCTAACTAAGTTCGTAAGGCTGTACAGGACCCAGTCGGAAAGCCGGCACATATCTCACTTAACGAGGCGTTAACCTTGCTTCTAGACAAGGATTTCGGCAATAATTTACGGAAACCTTTAAACGATTTTATTTTTATTAAAATCAAAATTTTTTTTAGTCGTGCAACGCCGTTTTCTTAAATAAAATATGCTTAATACTTTTTTTCACTATAACTAAAAATTTAAATATGCATTATTAAAAAAAGGGGCGGTGCCACACCCATTTTTTTTCTTAAATCCATTTCTTATTGATTATATGTATCCAATACAAAAAACTAAATGAAAAAATCTTGTTCCGTTCGGGAGTTATTAATTTTGGCCAACAAAAGTGGTCGTTCGGACCATAGTGCAGCGTTTTGGCATTTCATTTTCTGCTCTTTCAACTGAACGCACACACTAGCACATATGCATGATTGTGTACGTGTGTCAGATTAGCGGTAGATTCTCTGACAGCTGTTAAACGCAACTGTGGGGCGCCACCACTTAAGATCTCGTCCGGGTTTTCCTCGATTGCCGGCTTTTCCCCAAGCTGCTTTTTAATTTAAATTCGTCAGAAATAAACCATTAAAGGGTTTAAAACTAGTATCACTTATTAAACTGATATCTAGATATCAAATTTGTGCATCTCTAAGCTCATACCATAAGCATTTAGTAGTTCTGTTTATTCCCGCAGAGATAGGGGCGTTGAATGGCAGATAGCAAAACCATTGTTGCGCCGCCTACCCTCCCCAGAGTCGCCTCCTAGGAATTACAGCACTTCTGCTCTAGTTTTCCTTCCCCCATCCCCTGAGAGCAGTCAGAGCTGTTCAAATGTCAGGCTTCCCCACGGGTTTGTGGCCCACACGCACAGAGGGGGCCGAATTCCTCGCATACTCGTACTTCTACTCCAGCAAGTATTTCCATGTGGGTCGCACAGCCCGACGCTTACAGCTGGCCAAAAACCAGCGTCAGAGCCAGAGACGGAGCCTGTATGCAAATCCATATCCACACACAGACACACGTATTTTTATATGTACTTCTCTCTTTTTGAATATAATTTGTTATATACTTTTTTGTGTCTCAATAAAATGTGCAAGCAGCTGCAAAAATTTGGCAGCAACAAAAAATGCGCAGAATGCATATTTCGCTTTTTTAGCGATTTTTTTGTATAGATCTTTGTTTGCTATAAAACAAAGAACAAACAATTTATTGTTAATGCTATTTTTGGGTGCAATTGCAGAGCGAAACAATTTGCCAAAACTTGGGCGAAAATAAATCACTAAACCACATCGCCATTACGCAATCAACAGGCCGCCGTATACGTCACCAACAAAAACAAAAAAAAAAGAGAAGTGAATTGCTAATGAAATCGAAAACGAAAACGAGAAAACGAGAAACCGAGAGGCCAAAGTACATCCAAATGGGTAGATATAGGGGTTCGAATAGATGGATTATAGATTAACGGTTTTGCGTAGTTTTGAAATATTTTTAGACCAATAAACTTATCTTCTAATCAGGGGGATACGTATACGTATCCTGCTTCACAAAATTTATTGACTCCCCATGATAATAACCTTCTATCCTCCAATCAGATCCTCCTTTGACATTGACATTTTACTCCTCATCTTTGTTCCATCTGTCATTGTCATTTTCTATGCCTACTGTACCCTAGTTATCTGCGTATAGTCCCCATTTTACGATCCACTCTGAGGTTATCGTATGGCCGGGTGGATTAACGCCTAATAAATCGCAAATCTGCAATAAAACCCAAAAGTAAAATCATCTGGAAACACTTTGCCCTATTGCCCATTTTGTTTACATCGAAAAAATCTCGAAAAATAATAAGCGCGCAATTGCTGAATCATTTTATTGGCTCCGCTCCTCCTACCTGTCCCTCTCTAGAAATTACTCATACGCCCCAGTGCCCGGGTAGATCGCTGTGATGGCATCAGCAGCGGCAGCAGCAGCAACGGCAGCAGCTCCGAGCTGAACTCATGCCGAGAGCGTATTCGTAATGAGCCGCAAATGTTAATTGTTCTATAAACATTCGAGCCAGCAATTAGTAAGGCAGCAACAACAGCAACAGCAGCGGCTTCCCCGCACAGAAAGAGAGGGCAGATAAACTGGTTGCAGCGAGGCATTCTCCCAACCAGTTTTGCTAATGCCAAAACCCCAAAGAAAGAGGCTGAAAAGACGGGATGGCCGGATGGTCGGATGATGACGACGACCGCGACGACATTGCCAATTTCAATCTGGTTGGGGCTTGGATGTGCATGTTTCCGCTTTGGGGAAGAGCAGCAGACAGAGCTGGTCGCCAACGAGTCGCGGCCATAAACAAGTGCGGCAGGTGGTAAGAAAAAACAAAAACCAGAGCCAGAGCCAGAGCCAGAGCCAAGCAGAAGGTGAAGGAGTCACAGAGAGGTGGAGCGGCGTGTCTCCCCAGTGCCCCGATGCGTGCGCAATCGAGGTGTTCTCATCTTCTCGGCTGCCTACCTGGGGCAACTTCTTTTCTGCACTTGGCATCAAGCTACGGCAGCGGTTTCTTCTGTTGGCTGTTGGCTGTTGCCTGTTGCCTGGCGCGTCGAGTGCAGTGCAGAGCAGTGTTGGCCAGCTGCCTCCATCGGTTGCTGTTTGCCTGGTTGCTGCTTTAATTTGCATGCAGGTTTTTTCCTCTCTCACTCGCTCTAATCTAACTCTCGTTCTCTCTGGCGTTCTGCTCGAACTCTGCACCTTTCATTGCATACTTGGAGGCGTCTCCGATTCAACGAGGCGTCTCTAGGGGTAGTGGAGGCGGTGGAGTAGGGTGTAGGGGGAGTGTAGGGGCCACGGCTTATCGATGATTCGTTCAAAGTGCAGCCACTCGCAGCGATTAAGCCCGAGTGCTTTACAACTTCTCGGTGACCGACCAGAGTCAAGCGGACGGCCAGACAGCGCCTCGAATTGACTATTCAGTGTTTCCACCATGGCAAATACTGATAAGAATCCCCCGGCCCCATTGAGCGCCTCTTAATCGCATTTGGTTTATAGTCGATACGATCCCCTACCCAGAAGAGGGTCCCCCCATTCCGGGGGACGACATGCAACGGACAGGAGGTGTAGCAGCGGAGGTCACAGTTGTAGATCGGTTAGGGTATTCCCACTGCGCCACTGCCTCTCCATATGTTTATTATTTATTTCTCCTCGTTATTATTGCCACACACTCTGCAGCGGCCAGTGGCTTATCATCAATCCCGAAAAGTGCGTCATTCGAGTGCCTGTGTGGTCACCCAACAGATACCCGTCGTACTGGCTTATAACACGAGTGTTTTCCAACAAGTACTCGGTATTTGTAGTGCCTTCCAAAAGGGAACTTCGCCACAGTTTCCCAAGAAAGATCTTTGAAGGCTATTTTTAGTCACTCATCAAATGCGTTTTTCACGTTTATTCTGCGCGAAAAATCCTCTCATAAATACTTCGAGATACAGACACACAGACACACGCCTACACACGCACCGCCCAAAGATACAGCTATTTTAAATTTAGCAAAGAACGCAACAAAATTGGCTTGTAAACATTCTTGTGGAAATGAATTTTCCCCATGGTTTGATGGCCTCTGTCTGACGCTGTTTTGGCTTTTCCATGGCCCATGAAAATTGGCAACATTCGGCTGCCCCTCCGTGCCCCTCCCATCCATCCGTTTGCTCGCCATTAGAATTCTCTATTTTCTATGTGGGAGGTGGGAGGTGTGTCGGTGAGTCGGTGTGTGCTGTGTATTTTCCCCCATTTTCTTTTGCTTTCGCTCGGCCATCGGTTCTGGCGTCATCAAATGAAATGTCAGTGTCAGAGCGTGGGTGCGGCAGAGGTTTGATCTTGAAGCAAATTGCATTACTCGTAATTTCCCATCATCCCCGCAAAAACATCTTAATCTTAATTTTCACCAAAGAATCGAAATTAATTGAAACAAATCGTTGCTTGCTTTCAGAATCCACAGTAAACTCACGAAAGAGTGCCCTGGAAACGGCGCGTGAAAAGCTGAAAGGTAAGTGATCAAAATTTGTATTCCAGAAAATGTATCGATTATCGATCGGAGTATTTCAAATATTAAAGAATTCAGTAAGCCATCATCCGGTTATCGATAAATTATCATAATAACTATTCGTCTATGACTAAACTACTCAACCAAAGATTCGATTAAAAAATCGATAAGTATCGGCAACCTACAAAATTAGCAATTATCGGTTTTCGGTAGGTGAAATCGAACGATGATTACAAATCACTGAGAAACATGAAGATTAAGTATACCCCCAGAAATTCCAGTCGGTAATCTTTCTTATAAACAAGGAGCTTTGAGACATAAGTGTATGCATATATCACTGATAATTCAATCAATACCTGCAAACCTATATCAGTCGTGACTCACAGTAAAACTGGCAATCAGTGCACCGCTATCACGGCCACAAAACAGAAGAAAAAGTTAAATTTATAAACCGAATTTGAAATATTTGACAGTCGCGTCGCATTGCAATGACCTTCGGGAGGGTGCAGAAAAAATAAAAGTGAAATGCGAATGGGAATGGGGGACTCTATGGGTGGCTCCAATGCACAAAGCACCGCGCAAACAGTCACCCACAGCAGAGTGTGGACATGTGTGAGTGGCTGGCAATATTGATAAAGTGCGTGCTCTGTACATACAAAGCGAATCAAATAGAACCGCTGAGAGCTTCATTTGATAAGGCCGAATGGCGTGATTCATGGCAAAAGAACACTCCACACCGATGCACACACGCACATAAACATTCCTATAAATAATCAAGTAATACGAGTATATAAAGCACATTATATACCAAATATAAGCTCCGTATCTATCGTTGTTGTATTTGTATCTGTGCGAAAGCGTATCGGAAAAGATTACGAGCTTCTGGGCATACTTATAGGTACTTTTGCCAGTCAACCGCATTTCACTTTCATTCCGAAAAGCCGATACGATACGTGACGTACACATAGGTACATACCCATATGATAAATCCTCTGTTTTACATATCTATTTTAGGGTTCATTTGCGGCACTAATTATAAGGGGTATCTGTTGAGCATTTGCCAGCTCGAAGATACAATTATGCTGTTAGGGATTTTCGCCAGAAATGAAATCGGTTCTACCTGTTTCCTTTTTTTTTTGACAAAGCCACTTTTAATTGCCGACAGCCTGAGGATCTGCCTGTTTGACTGCCTGCATCTTGAGGGGTTGGCTGCCTAGCGCCAGGCTCAAGGGCTGCCTCAAGTCAAGTGGCAGCGTAAGCCCAGGATAATCCTCGAAATTCCTTTGCATTGATGATTTTATGGGTTTTACCCGGGAAAAGCTGTCGTCGGTCATTCTATGTACGTGTAATGATGCCACTCCGTCTGCTTGATGTTTTCTTTCTTTTTTGGTTTTTGGTTTTTGTGGGCCTAAACAGGTAACAGGAACAGTCGCGCAAATCCATTGACGCATGTGATTAAGCTGTCTCGTTGCTGTCTGGGCCGGAACGGAACGGAACGGGCAGCTCTGAACCGATTCAATTAGCTGACATCTGAGGCTACAAACAGCTGCTCTGGCTAGAGGGCTAGCTGGCTGGCTGGCTGGCTGGCTGGCTGGCGTATGCAAATATGCGGCCATCATGGCCAACAAAAGAACAGCCAGAGCGCGGCACTTGCAGATAGATGCAGATGCAGATACAGCCACAGACGCAGATACACAATCAGAGAATCCGGAGAGTCGAAGAGGCAGCTGAACATTCCACGGGCATATTTTCGTTGGCGTCGCCTCCGCTCCTCTCCGCTCCTCTCCGCCCTCCACTCTCCTCTGATCTGATCTGTGCTCTGCTCTGCTCTGCTGTGCTGTGCTTAATTTAAAGCGATTTCATAGACGCCACAAGTACACTCGTACGTCGTGGCGGCAAAGAATGTGTATAAAAGTATCTGCGTGTCTGTTCGCTGTATCTCCGCATCTGTAGCCTCTTGCTTTTGCTCGGGCTGTTGCTGTTGCTGTATCTGTATCCCGTGTGTCTGTGTGCACAAGTCGCCAAACTGGCGATTCCCAATCAGCCACAGCAGCGGCCAAAGGCGGACAGAATCGGCATCGGCATCGGCATCGACATCGACATCGTCAGTTTTATTTACACACAAAACACAGCCCAGAGAATGACAATCGATCGTTGGAATGACTAAACGAATGGCAAATACTCTGAGGGTGTCTGTATGATGTGGAAAACAATGAATATTGGATACCACTTTGGGCAGACGTTGGACTAAAATATGCATACCTTCTGCTAGATACAGATTCAAGAGATATACCCTTTAAGAACGTTCTAGATTCATTGGTAAATAAAAAAGATACTTTGATACAAGTGCAGAAGGGGAAGCATCAGGATAAAGACAGCAGTGTGTCATAAACATATACAATAAAGCCTAGACACATTCGATATGCCACAGAATATGCAAAACATTCTGCTGCAAATGATATCCGTATATATGTATGTATGCATATATATTAGCCCGGTTTTGACGGCTATGGCTATGGGCTCGAAGCATTCGTCATCGCCACAGCTTCTTTGTGGTTGTAGTTGAACTGTTCAAATATACGAAAATAACACCGAAACCAAACACGGGACTGTTGTTGTTTCAGTTCTTGTTGTAGTTTGCTTGCCCCCTGCCGCACTATACTATACCTTTTGTTGACTGCCCGCCACACACAACACACTTCGCCCTGCCCCAGAGCCAGCGTTGCGTGTCAACAAATGAGCAATCAACGATATTATAATAGCCAAGTTAAGTTAAGCGGCCTGAAGCACTCGACACCCAGCACGCTCGGGGGCCCGGACCCTCTGCGGTCAATATTCGACATTCGACATTCGGCACTCGGCACTCGGTATTCCTAGTGCTTGAAGCGTGTAGGTCGTCGGTTGACTAACGTCTAGGCGTCTAACGTTTATTTATTCAACGCTGACGCATGCAGCAGCTAAATTGTGCTGCCCCCACCACTGCCACCGCCACCACCACCAGGCTGTCTGACTAAGAAATTCTAGAAAGCAGCGATAACCCGCGCGTACTATTTAAATGAAAGGCCAACTAACTGATAACTGGGATTGCACTGTCCGGGGGGGGAAGCGCTCCCAGAAAATTCTGCTTAATATTAGACCAGATTTCTAATAGAAGCAATTGAAAGATGGAATCCATGGCGGATTGTGGCACACCTCAATAAGTACCTCATACTTATCGATCAGTAAGCATCACTACCATCGGAGTCTCCAAGCCACATTGAAATCCGCTTAATGCTTGAACGAAGTACCTGCCATTTAACCACAAATGGTTGGGTGCCCCAGCCATACGCCCATCTCTAACCAGTTCAATAATTAAGTGGACCCCAAGCGATGTTACCTACTATGTATTGTAGTACATAATTAGGTGAAACGGACATTCGATCAGAGCTATGCTTACTATCGCATTAGATGCAGAAAGAGCAAACCATTCCTAAGGCTATTCTAGAAAGGCAAGGCAGGGATTTGGAGTTTTGAAGATGTTTTAGACGTTGTTAAGTTAACCCAAAACAATCCGTTTCAGGAATACTCTCAGACTATGATGCTCTCCTCTGCCACTATGTCCGTCGCATGTGTACGCTCCTCTCTTGTGCCTCTTTCATGCTCTTTTTTTTGTTGGCTGCGCATTCAATTAGCTTTGATTGTCGCTTTGCCTTTGTCTCCCGCCCGTTGACGACGATGCGCTCCTCAATTAAAGAAGTTCGCCCGATTGATTACACGCTTAATATCGATGACGAAGACGGAGATGGAGATGGGAGACGACGCCACCTAGCCCCCAGGCACCACCCTTCCTCCAGTCTGACCGTCTCTCTGTCTGTCTGTCTGTCCTATTCTGCTTGCTAAAGCAGTTCAAGTGAATGGTCAAACCTGTTTCGGGGCTGCCACAGCAGCAGCGTGGCATCGTGGGCAGTTGGGGGCATGTGCACGAGCGGTAATAATAACAAAGTTGGAGCCGCCGAATGCAACAAAAACAAGCGGGGTAGGCTAGCTCCGAGAGTCGAAGTTTTTGATACCCTCACAAATCGATCGTTACTTGGACAGATGTATTATTAAGTGAAAAGATTAAAACACATCTTTAATGCTGAGGAATTATTTGCCTAATGAATTCTCTACACGAATGATTATTTTTTTGGCAAACACCTGGTCAAAATCATAGTGACCTCTGCAAGGGCAAGGGTATAAACGACGACGTCGCCAACATTGCTGAACGGGCCAGACATGATCACGTCGCCGTCGCTTTGTCGATTGTTGTTGGCTCTCTCCCTCTCCCTCTCTATGTCTCTCTCCCTCTCTGATTGTTTGTGTTGTCTGCGCTGGAGTTGGAGCCACTGTCGATGTCGGTGTTGCCGTTGCAGTGCAGTCGTCGTCTCTTCGCTGCTGCCATTGTCGCCACTTTGGCGGCACTGGCGATCGTAGCTTCTGGTTGCAATGTTTCCCCGACGCGCCGTCTCCCCTTCAATCCACCAAAAGCGACGACGACTGTTTTATGTAGCGCTTAATGGTTTCATTTGGCTCCCCTCTCTCAACCGGTGCATGTCTGTGTGTGTGTGTGTTTGTATTGATTACCCAATGCGTGAATGAGTAAGAACTCTTTGGGGGCGACGTACGCTGCTGCTGCTGCTGCAGTCGCTGCTGCCTGCAGTTTGGGGCCAGCCACTTGTGCCTATTTATGTTTGCGAGAGCGAGAGCGAGACCAAGAGAGGGCGAACCGAGAGAGAGACACAGTTAATTGTTGCTGTGCAGCCGCCCAATTGCCGATCATTGGACGATAGGACACGGAACGCAAGAGGGGCACGGGTATGGGCATGAGCCCCAGCATGTGCATGTGTGTGAGTTTTATTTTTAAATCAATCGATGCGATAGACGTTTTATTGCTGTAATCAATCGTCGCGTGTAGTCGGGGCAGAGCAGCGTCGCCTGTTCGCTTAATCGTACACACAACTGCTATTACACAGATAGCGTGCATAAGCATGCGGTACACTCCTCGACACATGAATAGGGCATACATACATACACATTTATCTGCTATGATCCAAGACACGTCTACTAAACACCACTACTGTTTAAACCCTAGTCCTTTGGATTCTGAATATGATATGTGGCTTATTTGCTTTAAGTGACGTATTCCAATGTGGCTGGCGGATTGTATGTATACGTAGTCCTGCAGATGTGGTAGATACATATGTACATACAGTGGTGCTCATACACTTAAGCCACAAGAACTACACCAAGAATTTAAGCGAATATCAAGAAAAGTTTTTATTTTACAGCTCCCATTTTTTGTCTCAAATTAGTTCTATATGTCAGTGTTTTAATACAACAACAACCAAGTTATGAAAATATATAGTCAGCGAAATAATTAAAAAATCTGAAATTATCTCCAAAATATCCTGCTCATATACTTAAGCCACCTCAAAAAAAATGGTTAAGAAAGTTAAAATTTGCTCAGTATTCCTAGTATTTTTAATAAAACTACTTTAATATTTTGTAGGATGACCTTTCTGCTTAAGAAAAGTGGAGCAACGCCTTGGTATTGAGTCTACAGGACGTGCCCACTGTTGAGGGGTGATTTTCCTTCATTCTTCCTGTAAAATTCGGCACAAATCCTTTTAATTGCTGTTTTTTTTTGGGCAATGACTTGATTTAGAATTCCCCACAAGTTCTCTATAGGGTTCTGGTCGGAACTCTCCGGAGACCATTACAAAACATTGATTCCCTCTTGGTTAAGCCACCACTTGACTATCCTGCAGCAATGTATCGGGTCGTTGTCCTGTTAAAATATACAGGCAAGTGGCAAATTATCGGCATGTTCTCCAGATAATGTGTTACTCAGAATGTCCCTCTACATTTCGGCGTTCAAAATACCTTGAATCTTCACCAGGAGACCTAAACACGATGCGGTGAAACAGCCCCAGACCATGATCGAAGCGCCACAATGTTTAATGGTCTTCTTTGTGTATTCTGGAGGTAATTATTTGTTGGGTGGACGTCGTACATATAGTTTACCATCACTTCTAAAGACATTAAACTTGGATTTTTCGATCCAAACAATCATATTTCAAAAATTAGGACCTTGGTGGGTATGCACTGTGGCGAATTGAAGGCGCTTTTTAACATTCATGATGGACAGCATCGTGTTTAGGTCTCCTGGTGAAGATTCAAGGTATTATGAACGCCGAAATGTAGAGGGACATTCTGAGTAACACATTATCTGGAGAACATGCCGATAATTTGCCACTTGCCTGTATATTTTAACAGGACAACGACCCGATACATTGCTGCAGGATAGTCAAGTGGTGGCTTAACCAAGAGGGAATCAATGTTTTGTAATGGTCTCCGGAGAGTTCCGACCAGAACCCTATAGAGAACTTGTGGGGAATTCTAAATCAAGTCATTGCCCAAAAAAAAACAGCAATTAAAAGGATTTGTGCCGAATTTTACAGGAAGAATGAAGGAAAATCACCCCTCAACAGTGGGCACGTCCTGTAGACTCAATACCAAGGCGTTGCTCCACTTTTCTTAAGCAGAAAGGTCATCCTACAAAATATTAAAGTAGTTTTATTAAAAATACTAGGAATACTGAGCAAATTTTAACTTTCTTAACCATTTTTTTTGAGGTGGCTTAAGTATATGAGCAGGATATTTTGGAGATAATTTCAGATTTTTTAATTATTTCGCTGACTATATATTTTCATAACTTGGTTGTTGTTGTATTAAAACACTGACATATAGAACTAATTTGAGACAAAAAATGGGAGCTGTAAAATAAAAACTTTTCTTGATATTCGCTTAAATTCTTGGTGTAGTTCTTGTGGCTTAAGTGTATGAGCACCACTGTACGTGTCATCCAATAGACGAGTGCGTACCACTCTTGCCCGCTTGGTTGTGTTTATTGATTAGATTGTTTACCTTTTCTGTGATATCATCAGCGGCGACAAAGTGTTGAGCGTTATCGTACGTCAACTGTCTAAATATATGAACAGCCTCAACGACGGCCAGAGACGGCGCACAGGCACACATGCACAGAGCCAAATGGGAAAATTGAAACTATTTCTATGCATGTGTATGTGTGGGTGGGGGATAGTTCTTATCGATTCGCTTCCGTTTGATTTGGCACAGAAATACGTACGCGTCGACGTTTCAGGCCCCTCGGAATCGGGGTTGTCAAGCTCGTGCATGTAGAATCCCCTTCTTGCTGTTTCCGATAGCCCCTTATCGAAGATCGAGTTTTAATGAGCGTGAGTCGCGGAAACTGATTTATTGGGCGCTGTTGGCGTTTTACAGCCCCAACAAATTAATATCGTATTCTCAGCGATAGTCTGATACCGTCTATCAGAGGATGTCATTAATTTGCAATTAATCTGCAACAATTGATTAGTGTTTCTTCCATTCTCTCTTCATTCACTTACACCTGGATAGAAACCGCCAAGGGAAATCAAAAACAGAAAACGACATGTTTGGGTCTCGAAGTAAAAATACCCTTGCAGATCGATTGACCACATACCGACGATTCCGAATTGCAACATAAGGAAGGAGTGTATAGAAACCAGCAACAAATGCGTATTTTGTTAAGATAGATATATGTATGTACATATGGGCCTGGAAATAGATAGATTTGCAAACTGCTTTAAAAAACTATAATTTCCCCCGTTTAAAAGGGTAAACCATAAGAGGAAACTTCGTTTGAAGATCGAATATTAAGATTCCCTCTCATATTTGGCATGGTGATACTCCTAAATCCTGTCGATTCCTGCAAAGACGCAACGGTGAAACTGGCGACCAATGAATATGGCTAACTTTGCCACTTCTGCTGAAACCTATCACATCCTCTTCCTGCCGGGCTACAAAATGGAACGGCAATGTCAGCCACACTACACTCGCACGTAATAAGAAAGCAACAGCAAAAATCAGTCAACGCCGCAAAGGCGCAAAAATTACAACTAAGCCGCCAAAAATAATATTCCGACATAAGCGAGCTAAAACAATACGAGGCCCCAACGAAAATGGCGCATATAAAATGGAAGAAATAAAAATAAACCCGACGAAACAGAACAAACCAACAGACCCAATTGATCTAATAAGCCAAGAACGCGGCGCTCACTTATTTGTGAATAACATCAGCAGCGAATTCTTTTATTTCGCGCTTGTTCATGCCACCGCGGCAAAAGGCACCGCAGCAACAACAATAGCACATTTCGCGGGCGGGCTTCCCTCGCGGCAGAAAATACGGAGAAAACGATTTCGCTCAATGCCCGCGACCGTGTCTGAGGCGGCAACGTCAGCGTCAGCGTCAGCGTCGGAGGCAGGGCTTGTTTGAGTTTCGTGGAACAAGAACGAAACGAAACAGTGAGCGCCATATGTCTGCCGTTTGGACCAGTGGTGGGGGGCTCTTTCGTGCAGCCAGACAGAGATGGGGAGAATTATAAGAACAGGAACGCACACACATAGACACTCTCACACAGTGACAGCGTCGACGCGCAACAGCCGACGACTTGGCGACGCCAAGGCACTTGCTGTCGTTGTTGTTGCTGTCGTTATTGTTAATCATATGAACAGGGCCGGTTCAGGGGGGCGCGGTTAACTAAGAGCAGTTTCAGCTGATTGGATGATGCAATGTAAGCGGACTCAAGTCAAAATAGTAATACAAATATAGTTGAATACGAGTGGAACACAATTCTGTTAAAAACGTACCTTAATTAGGTCTCACAACATCCATGTAGTAATACTTCACGGAATCTGTATTGATCTGGCTGTTAAAGACTGTTAAAGACAAATGCATGTGCCAGACTACACACACTTCGGCGCCCAAGGGTTACGTTACTCTGCCCGCCCGGTCCGACGCCGACGCTGACGCTCTTGGTCTGCCATTCCACGATCATACTTTGCGCTGTTAGGTTGGCTTCGCTGCTTCGTGTGTTCGTGCTCGTGACGATGAAACGGAATAAATAACGCAAAGCAAAACCGCTACGCTAGCCTCTCGAAGCGAACCGAACATAAACAAAAGGCAAAGAAACCACAAAAGAACGGAATACGCGAATAGTCAGTGAGTCTGTAGTGTGTGCGTGTGTATGTGTGTGGGCGAAGTGCGAGTGCAGCCGTCGCCACAACAAGTTTTGTATTAATCAAATTAGATCATAGGCAAAAGAAGACCTGAAGCACAGTGAGCATGTAAAGGTTACGGCAGAAGCGAATGCCATAATATGCTAATTGAGTACGGTGCGAATCGAAGTGGCCAAAATCCAAAAATCAAAGTGCAAAAATCGCCGTCGAGAGCAAAGTTTCTGCGCGCCAAGCAGCGTGGGGCGGATATTATTCGGTCCTGAAAGAGTGTGAGTGAGTGGAAAAGAAGTAGAGTGGTGTGGAGTGGAGTGTGGAAGGAATTCCAAGAAAAACTGTGAAAATTCAAAATAAACAAAGTCAGAAACGGTCAGGTCAAGAAGCATCAGACATCAGAAGAGGGGAATACAATAGAGAGAGCGGCGGAGCAGGAGAGCAAGCAACACCAACAACAACAAAACCATCCCATACACACACTTTGGGCAACCCCGCGGCCGGGCCGCTGTGTGTGTCAGATTTGTGTGGATGTGTACGTGTCAGTTGGAACCAATGTGTGCGGGTGAGTGTGAACAGCGCAGGCATAGAGATAATCTCGGCATAAGTGAGTGCATGTGTGTGCGCGAGTGAGCAAGCCTGTGAAATGCTGGGCTGTAGGCAGCGGCCGCGGCAGAGGCAGCAATAAGAGGGCAGCGCATTGGACTTGAACTACTTTGAGGCGTTTTACCTGCACTAAAAAGGAACGTAACGTAAATTAAGCCGGCGCCAGGATACCTGCCGCAGCCAGCAGCAGCGGCAACGCCAGCGGAGGCGGCGGCGGCATCAGCGTTCGTGCAGAGCGAGACAAAAGGCTTGCAACGTCATTCCCATTGCAACAACAACAAGAGTGAGAGCAAGAACAAACAATGGGCGGAGGAAGGTGGAAATCCACTTAGGAGGTACACAAAAGCCGCCACACCAGTGGGGGTTCTCCTTGTATGTGTGTGTGTGCGTCTCTATATGGAATTCGAGTATCTGTATCTCATCCCCTGGCAGTTTATGGCCACTCTTAAGTGTGGTACGAACAATTAAACATGCAACAGTTATCATACGTTCCGCTTTGGTCCGTGTGTTTCGTGTTTCTCTCTCCGTTTTTGTGCGTGCGCGTGTGTGTGTGTGTGTTGAGGAATGCCCTCCATGGGAAATGACGACACATGTTTATCGGCTGCTGACGCTTAGAGGCAACCCCCGAAGAGAATGCCCTGACCTTGACAACAGAAAGACCAGACCAACAGATACAGATACAAATACTCGTTTTGCTTGCGGAAGGCGTGGGCGTAGCTTGAAATGTCTGATGGCCTTTTCAATTGACATTTTCTCGCCCCAAGCGACTGCTTTTCATTTCCAATCGAATCTCCATGAAATCCCAATCAAATCAGTTTCTTCTTCACCTTCTACTCCCCTGCTGCTGCTGCTGCTGCTGTCGGCTCTGCTTCCTCTTCTTCACACCTGCTCGTGGGGGCAGACGACCGCAGGGGACCGGGACCTACGTAAACTCTTTGAATATATCAAACTTTCAAGATACCCTCTCTTTACCGAGGTTGTTATGATTTCCCATAGATGTTTGCGCTGTCTGCTGGAATACCATACACATACACCATACATATATGTAGCTAATCAATACAATATCATAATCTACCTACCATTTAAACCGTCAATCTGCAAGGGTATCAAATGGTTCGGCACAACGTTGCCTAATCTTCTCCTCTTGTATTTATTTATGAATTTGGTGTGTCTTTTTTCTGTTTTTGTCTTTAATTTTTGCTAATATGCAAAAATTCCCAAATGCCGCCAACGTATTTCCGTCCTTTAGCTGCCAGAAAAATGCCAAGACAAGCGGAAAAAAAGAAGAACAGCTAAATCTGTGAAAAATTTATTATAAAATGTCTTTGGATTTTTGTGCATTTTTGTTTTGCGCTTGAACGCACGATTTGGTGGCAGAGACTCTTCTCCGTTCTCTACGTTCGTTGTCTAATTGTTTGTTTTGACAGAAACGAAATATTTCTAAAACATTTAATTGGACCCCGAGAGAAAGGTAGAGGCCCCCATAACGTGACATTAAAAGAAAACTTTCATTAAATTTTTTTTAAATTAATTTTAACGCGGCCATAAAAATGCGGAATCGAAAGAATTTTTTTATAAATGGAAATTATAATGATGATGATCATTAGGGGCGGGACTGATCCATTGCATAAGACCAATTCGATTCGATGTGAGATTCCCATAAATGATATGCAAATAGATGAGATGATTTCCAACACAAAATGTGCTAACGCAAAAGGCCAATAACTGAAACTAAAAATATATAAATAAACGAGTATATACAAAATAACCCATGCCAGGCCTTACGTCCGTCCATATGTGCACACTACATGCTATACATACATACATACATACATATGTACATACATAGATATACGGATGGGATGTGTGGATGTATAGAGCTGTCTACTTGTCTGCTGTCTAAAATAAAACACTTGAATGTCGTCTTACGTAGTTGGAGCATTTAAAAATACATTTCTAGCGCAGCGCCAAAACAAAATAAAAAATACAAGAATCAAATTCTGGCAAAAGTCAAAGACAGAAAGAAAAAAATCATCGAATGATTTTTCGTGCGATTTCCTCGGATTTTCTGGTTTTGTGTGTAAACAAAAATGAAAATTGTGGGACTGGCAATTATTTAACACTTTTCGGCCACGAATTATTCGTCGTATTGTGTATGTATGTATATATGTATATGTAGGTACATTTTTATTCGATTTATTCGATTATCTAAAGAAATCAGTGAACGAGGACTTAGTATTTTCTTTGAAATTTCTTCAATTCTGACGAATTTTATGACTCTTGCAAGATCTTTCCAACCAATAAAAGCTATAATTCCCTTTCGTGCAGATTCTTTACTATTTCCAATACGGATCGCCCTTTCTCTAGCTATATCAACATATTTATTTAATCCCCCATTTCAACACTTAATTGCTGGCATAAATTTCCGAAAACTGCAGGCCCCGAAATCCAATCTATTAATCTATTTGGAGGAAAGCTCCTTTAAGTACGATGTATATAATTTATAACATTCGACTCGATTCGGCTCTGCTGTGCTGTGCCAAAAAGCATTATTTGTTTATACCGATCCGAACTATGCATATGTAAAGTAAACCCAAGGAACCTTGGCACTCTCAAAGAATATGTATACACGATTTTCCCTGAAAGAAAATTTTACAAATCTCTTTAGCTGACGTCAAGCATATTTGGGAATTTCCGTGCCAAAAGAGACGTACATATGTACATATGTATGTATACTTTCCCTAGAATGTTGTTTTGCTGGCTAAATGATCCAAGATTCAGCTTACTCATCCGTTGGATGATGATGAACACCTTGGATCTCCTGCAAAGATGATAATAGAATGAATGGGGAAAACAAACAGTATAAATCATTAGCTATAAAGATGGGAATGGGTACAAGTGAACTCATACCCTAACAATATTTGTCACATGACATGACGGCTGCCTGGCTGCTCCACCATATATGGCAGGTGTTTGTATAGCACTACCATCTATCTTATCTGTTTATCAGTAGCTAAAGCCGCACCTTGACCTTTTACTCTTGACAAAGAAGCAAGAGAGAGAATCGGTATGTCCCGATGATAAGCCCCAAACAGCCAAATCTATTTCAAGACCATAACGAAAGATGGCCTCTGCTCCGCGATTAGCCAAAAACTCGAACGTCAGACGAATTTGTGGAAATCATTATCGCAATTCCCCTTCCATTTATCATTCTATTTATTGGGAATTTCGTGTTTTGGGTTTATTTTTCTAAGCAATGTTTATAGAATAGAATGATATTTCATACGAATAAACAAATGCGAAAATACATATGTACATATGTATGGTGAGATTTCTTTGTCTGGACTTATCATTCACACATACTGTATAGAGTGCAAACGGGTATAGAGTGGTGGAGAATCGTTTGGATCGCGGAAAGTTTAGATGGAAAGCTTACAGGGTATAGAGTGAGTTCTTTGGTTCCTGGAAAATTAAACAAAAAAGAAATAAACTTAAAAAGTATTAAGATCTTAGCTTATATTGTTGTGTATCTTCTAATCAGCGCAATCGATGTTGAGGCAACACATCATCAGGGTATCCCACGGTCGACACTTTCTATCTTTCTCTCTCATTGTAAGCGATATGCACGACTCACGCAACTCACGAGAGCTCGCGCGCGTTCTTTAATCGCCTTAATTTGATTTCCTACAACACTTCACAACCGAAACGGCTGAGTGGGTATGGTACGTCATAGCCCCCCACACTGCCGCCACAACAGCAAGAAACAGAGCGAGGGAGACGAAGTAAACCGCTTATCAAGCGCTCTAGAAAGCTCCTCTTTTCTGCTTCAATATAAAAAGTTTTGTGGCTTTGCTGCCTGCCTGCTTTTGTGTTGAGTATTATTGCCGTTGCGTTCAAGAAGAAGAAGACAAAGACGTAGACGAAGACAAGAGCGAGGACGAGGAGGAAAGAAAACAAGTAGCTGCAAGCGCACACAAGAACCGTGGGGGGACCCTAACCGACACACACACGTGCATACATACACCGACCCGACACACAGAAGACAGGGACAGAAACATTTGGTGGCTCAACAAGCTAAACTCGTTTTCAGCCACAACATCGCATCGGGGCAAATTATTAAAATTTTTAACTTGATTCATGCTCATGCCACTCGCACACTCGCAACACGCTCGCACAAGCACACTCATACACACAAAGAAATGTAAACATGTATTCAGCAACAAACGACGATATGGCGGGTTTCCTCGTTTCTTATGAATTGACTCAATATAATATACAAGAGCAAGCCCATGAGTAGGAGAGGAGTCGGTGGGGGGGTGGAGGAGAGGGGCAGACAGCACAGCAGCGACCGAACCGAACTCAACCGAACCGAACCGAACCAACAGTGTTGTCAAGTTGTTTGGCTTAGTCATGTTGTTCGTATGTGAGTGAGTGAGTGAGTGTGTGTGAGAGAACGAACAGGCTGGGCCACATGGCAAATCGTGCTCCACTCGTGGAGGTTTGTTGGAGCAGAGGAATGGGGAAGGGGAGCAGCGTATCATTCGTATTTCTTGCTCGTGTGTATAGACAGCTGCGGCAACTCTAGCTCTCTCTTTCCCCCTCTCACTCTCTCTTGATCAGTGCCTTGCTTTGTTGTATGTGTAGCAATTATTATTTTATTATCACTTTTTTTCTCTTCTTTTCGTTGCTACGTTTTGTGCTGTTGCTTCTACGTTTTAAATGCTTTTGTTGTTATCGTATCGTCGCTGTCGCTGCTGCCGTTGCCTGGTGCTCCCCAGACCTTCCTTAGTCAGCAAAAATTCGCATATTCATTGGAATGGTTTTGGGGAGGGTTGGGGTGCGGAGGTGAGGTTGGGTATGTCGCTGGGGATGTGTACTGGTATGTGTGCGCGTGTTTATAAAGCTCTCGTCTCGTTTGAGTGTGTGCGAGTTGTACGTAATCAACAATAGCGGCAACGGCTGACTGGCGGCTGGCGGCTGGCGACAGTCATATACCCCACTTCACGTCACCTGTTGGAGGGGGGCCTACGTTTTTGCCTGATTTGATCATTTCTCGGCGCAGGCAGAGACAGAGCAGCAGCAGCAACAGCAGCAGTAGCAGCAGCTAAATCAGAAGCAGCGACGACCCTGTGCTTACTTTTGATTGACAATTGCACTGTGTGTGTGCGTGTGCGTGAGAGTGTGAGTGAGTGCGAAAGAGTGTTTACTGAAGAGATGGGAGAGCAGAGCAGAGAGATCGTGGTGGATCGTTCAATCGGGTACTGGGAGGAGGGAAGAGCAGGCATTGCCGCAATTATTTGATTATTGTACGTTTTTTCTCTGTTGCCTCTGCTTCTGCTTACGTCGTCGCCGTCGCCAGCAGTGGTTGTGCTTTTTGTTTTTGCACTACTCGGCGGCTGGGTCGCTGTCGCTTCTTCGTTTTCCTTTTGCACACTCTCTGAATGAATTTTGCCGCTTGCCTCGTCTAGTCGTAGTCGCCTTAAATGTTTCAGGCGATTCGGTCGTTGTCGTTGTCGCGTGTCGCCCGCTATTGTTGGACAGTTTTTTGTAGCTTTACGTTTCATTTGTTGCGTTTTACAAACGATATTCAATGCAAATATGTATGAGTGTATGTGCGTGTAACAGCATGCGTAGCCACAATTAGACGGGTATGTGTTGTCTCGCCGCGTCTCACTTTACCGTTTGGTCTTCCCATTTGTGTCTATGTGTGCTTTGGTATTTTTGTGGTTTTTTTTTATTGGGAGTTTTTCTTTTCGCTGGAATTTCGTATCATTTCCGCGAATTTGACGTACTTTTACGCGCTATCAGCACTGTAAAACGTTAACATTGCTCGTTGGAGTGGGCCTATAAATTATAAACAATTGCCAAGTGGCGCGGTCTTAAATTTTTTTGTTTAGCAGTTTCACAGCTGCAGTCCGTGCAATACGTACACCTACGCCCCATTTAGCCAGTGCATATTCTCGTGATGACGTCGTATCAGGGCTAGTCATGCACCGCAATCGCGTTGACACGGTCAAAGCGACTGACGGAGAGACAGAGACGACAGTCGGACGGACTCTGTGGCGCCGTTGGCCGCACCTTGGACTTTATTCGTGTATGCCGTGCGAAGAGTGTGTGTGTGAGTGGGTGCATGTGTGTCCATCCCACCCATCAGTTTGTCAGTCAGTCAATCAGTCAATCGAGAAGCGCTCTGATGACGTCGCAGACTCGGGCTGGGTGGCCGGAGAGCAGCGTGTGCTTGCACTGCTTGCCACTGCACTCATTTCATGCCTGATAAAATGCCTGATATTTTCATGTTTTGCACTTTGGCTCTGCCCGGCTGTATGAAACTACATGCAAATGCAAACAAAGTACACATACATACATATACTGGTGTATTTATATATTTATGTATGCATATAAAACTGAATAACCCGAGCAACACTTCACGCCTTCAACAGACACACAGGCACACACGTATATAAAATAAACTATCAACAACAATGCCAGCAAATGTTAAACAAAAATTCGTGATAACAAAATGCCATTTAAATATTAGTTTTCATTTATTTTCTGCCGCTGTAGCACATGGATTAGGACTGTGCGACTGAAGTAAATACAAAGTAATATGGGAGATGAGAATTAGATAGATTCTATTCTATCTTATTCTATGCGACGCCATGAAGCCAAGCGACCCTCCCACAGGGTATGCCCGGCGTATGAACTTTCTGCCCCATAATTACTGGGGTTTCTGCAGCTGATTACAGCTTATCGCCTTCTGGTCGGGTGGCTAAGGCCTCCTATCGTAGCGCGTAGGCTTTGTCCCCTCCTCTTGTTTATGCTTTTATGGAACCCCAAATCTGAGCTTTGTCTACAGTACAGTGGGTACACCAATGGTACACTTAATGGGGATTTTACTACGATACGTACAACATATATATATATATCCCGTGTTGCCGAAAAACTACTTTCTTTTTAAAGAACTCCCCGAACTGGGTATACGCACATATACTTGATCTTTGTACGTTTCGTATTTCCATTTACAGCTGAAAATACCATGTAATCGTTTAACTAGCTCGTTGTCGTTGATACAGTTCTATATACAGTATACTAAGCATTTTAATTGTGTCGCATTTGGCGCCTTGTAATTGACCTACTGAGGAGGCAGCCTACACGAGATGGGATGCCTATAAATATTCCTTTATGTAGTGCCATTACATGTTATTATGCAATCGGGCAATCAAGATTTCAAGATTGGAGAGCCTTAATCCCCGTCGAATAGCACTTTAAATGGCTCAATTGTCCGGCGGATAGTTGACGTCAAAGCGTCTGTCTGGGCCACAAATCACTCAAATTGCGGTGGGGTGGGGATCACTTATCGTTGGGTCGGTTTCGATTCTCTGAGTCAGAGTCACACACGATAGTTATAGTACCTACCCCGCACCCCCCCTGATAACCTGATAACCGATAATGAAACTAATAGGTACACACACAACCATTTTATGAGTGTATGTATGTATATATGTACGATCGTATCTGTATTTAGAAGAGCTTGGGCATTATCAATGGAATTTTTTAGGCGATTCTTTAGCCGAAAGCCTTATAAACGCTGATAACAAATTGAGTAAACACGCGAGCGAGCTGCCATTAGACGAGAAGGCGAGTGTTGGTGGGGGGGGGGGGATCGGTTACAATACGTACACGCCATAATGCCGTATAATGTGTGTTATAATAATAGCGTTGAATGCTAAAGCTAGTCGCCATCGCCACTCGCAGTCGAGAGTCAATTAACGCCGCCAGCCGAGTCCCCGAGTGGCGTCCGCCTCCCCCTCATACAGGTCCCTTTTATAGAACGGGTGCGCTTCGATACAGGGCTTCCTTTGTTCCTTTCCCCTTGATTGAGTATCCCTTTTTGAAATGTATATAATTTCTAATTAGCGTAGAGCTTTTCGTACAAGTGTTTACTTTCGAAACCTACTGTACTGTGCTATAAGAGGGCACATGTACAGTGGAGCTCACTGATAACACGGTTGCCCCTCCCCCTCCCCACAACAACGACAGCAGCAGCAACAAAGAGTCATTACATTTTCACTTGTCATTTCTTTTGGATTTTCGTACCGTTTTTCGTGTCGTTTCGTTTCGTTTCGGTCGCCTGTCGTCTGGCTCGTGTCTACTTGTGTGTGTGTGTGTGTGTGTGTGTGTGTGTGTGTGTGTGTGTGTGTGGTTGTGTGTGTGCAACAGGTGGGGCCTTAACAGAGTCGCTTTTTGATGTGGCGGGAGGGGGTTTTCTGATTTGGATTGTGGTAGAAAGTTGATGAAAAGTAAAACAAAAATTGATTTTTGGAAATTATATGCCATTGCGAATCGATAGTGAATGTGTGCGACAGCGGGGGATGGCAGAAAAGTACCCCCGGTGGGGGGCTAATCGATTCCAGTTTCCACATTTCCAGTGTCGCGACCGCGTTTGATCTCCTGCTCTGATATTAATTTGTTTTGCCAAAAATTAGCATTAGTATATGAATTAAATTATGATTTTACTAACTCAAATTTCACTCTTCTCTCTCTCTCTCTCTGTTCTCTTTTTAGATGAGCCCGCTGCCAATTCCTCGCAGGCTAACAATAAATTTGATGATACTATGGAAAATGCAAGCACCACAACGGCGGGCAAGCACTACAACAAGACGGCGGGCAAACAGTACAAGACGAACAGTAAGGTGAACAACAATACGCGACGTGCCACAGCAGCGGCAGCGGCAGCAGCAGCAGCAGCAACAGCGGCGGCAGCAACAACAGCCACACCAGCAACAAAGAAGCAAACATATCGGGAATCTGCCACAACAGCAGCCACACAGAAGACAGCAACAGCCAACAATAAAGCTGGCAGAGCAGCAGCAGCAGCGGCAGCAGCCACAGCCACAGCCACAGCAACAGTTGCCGATGTTGCAGGCAGCAAACCCAGTACAAGCAGCACTCGAGATAAGCTGAGCGACGACCACAGCATTAATAGTGGCAATAACAGCAGCAGCAACAACAACAACAACCACCACCACCACAGTGATAATAGTATTAATGAGAATAATTACGAGTTTAAGAATAGGGATAAAGATGAAGCTAAAACAAATGTAAGTGATAGCAAAATGACGCTACAGCAAATGTCTACTGCAGTCGGCGGCCCCAATGAGGAGTCGCCGCGAGCAGCCGCCACAAGCAGCAGCAACAGCAACAGCAACAGCATTACCCCCGCCAGCAGTATGGCTGCTGCTGCTGCCGGCATTGCGGATTGCTCAAATATCTCTCGCTATTTGCACAAGAAGTTCAAGCGCTTGGCAAGCACCACAGAAGTGGAGGGTGTTGGCGGTGGCAACGGCAGCCTCTCTGCAGCCGGGGATGCCGGTCGCACCACATCGCTATCCTCAAATAGCTCACTTTCACCGCCGCCGCCGCCAGTGGGCCCGGTGGTGGTGCCAGTAGTGGAAAATGGTCATCATTTGACCCAGCCAGAGCAACAGCAGCAGCAGCAGCGGACGACGACGACGACGAATGAATTCAGTGCCAATTTTGTAAATAGCAATCATGTCATTGCCATTAGCCATGAGGAGGGCAGCAACAGCAACAACATTCACAACAGCCACAGTGAGAGGGGGAGTGGGAGCGGCAGCGGGAGCGGGAAGCTGGCCAACAATGTGAGCCAGCCCAGAACCCAAACACCGTTGAGCAACAGCCACAGCCACAGTCACAGCAGCAACTATGCGGCCAATGCCACACTGACGCCTGCAACATTTGCCCAGCATCAGCAACAGACGCAGCCAACAGCAGCAGCAGTGGGCGCGGGCGCGGGCGTGGGCGTGGCAGTAGAGAAATCTGGCAGATATGTGTGCCCATACTGCAATTTGATTTGTGCCAAGCCATCGGTGCTGGAGAAGCACATAAGAGCGCACACCAACGAGCGTCCGTATCCGTGCGACACCTGCGGCATTGCCTTTAAGACGAAGAGCAACCTGTACAAGCACTGCCGCTCCCGGTCGCATGCGGCACGAGTGCGCGGCCTGGAGGTGCCCGCGGATGCCGACGACGGGCTTTCCGACCAGGATGCAGACCTGAGCAACAGTAGCTCCGAACTGGTAAGCACTTCCATCGAATAGTCATCGAGGATTTCCACTTAATCTCGTTCTCTCTGTTTCTGCAGCCCAGTCGCTCGGGGTCGCCGTACGACGAGCCCATGGCCTCGCCCACGCCATCGCCCTCCACTTTGTCGGCATCGAAGAGCGCCTACATCCAGCACCAGCCACCGCTGCCGCATCACATGCAACAACTGCCACTGGGCTCGCCGGCAGCGGGGACCCTGCCGCCTGCCACCGCGGACACCCTGCACTCGGCCACGGCCCAGCACCGCCAGTCACTCGACTACAAGACCCCCATCAGCATAGGAGTAGCAAGTGGAGGAACAGTGGAACAGCAGCACGCTCCCGCTATGCAGCAGCCAAAGGAGACAACTGCGGGGTATGTACGGCCGGACTTGGGAGTCGTCTGCAGTCAGTTGTACGGGCTTATAGTTATTCCTATAGCCGTGTGTATTGCTTGATATTAAAGGGTCTAATTATATCTACTTACAGACCAGCTCCAGGCCTACCCAACGTGCAGCACCAGAAATTGATGGCCGTGCAGCAGCAGCTCCTGCAGCCAATGCCCGTGGCCGCGGGCCAGCACCGCCAGTCGATCGACTACAAGCCGTACAAACCGAAGTTCCACAATGCAGCTCTATATGTGCCGCCCGGTGGCAGCAAGGAGTTGCAAATGCAACAGCAGCAGCAGCAACAGCAGCAACAGCAGCAGCAGCAACAGCCAGCGCTGGCCCATCCCACACTGTCGCCCAGCACACAGATGAAGCTGAACAATCACATCACCTCGCACAAGATGCAGCTGCAGTTGCAGCAGCAGCTACACGCCCAGCAGTCGCTGATGCTGGCCGCCAATCCCGGGGCCTTGCCACCGGGAGCAGGCTTCTACTATCTGGGGCAGCCATCGTATTACAATCAGGATGCGGCAGCGGCAGCGGCCATGCATCAGCAGGCAATGGTGCTTCAGCAACTTCAAATACAACAACATATTCATCTGCAGCAGCAGCAGCAACAGCAGCAGCAGCAACACTCTTCGCTGGTGAAGGCTCCTCCGCCACAGATGCAACAACAGCAGCAACACCCACTGAATATTCCTCCCCAACAGGTAAGCGCGATGGGGGAACATTCAGTCACATGAGAACCTATAACTCAAACTCTCTCCCTCTCGATTTTCAGTTGGTGCGAGCCAACAGCCAGGCATCGATTGTGGTGCCAGCATCAGCAGGAGCGACAGCAACAGCCCCCACCACGCCAGCCACCAACCTGAGCAGCTTTGCCAGTGCCAGTGGCAGCATGCAAGTGGTAAGTACTTTGCATTGTGGGTCCACGGGAAATGTGCGGCTAATCCAGTGGGAAATTCTATTTTGCAGAATGTGGAAAAGGTGCAGGAGCACATTTCGAAGCTGATATCGCAGAACGAGGCGATTGTGGAGAACAAGGAGATTCTACTGCAGAAGAAGTACCCGAAGCAGCTAAATCGCTCGCGCAGCTTCAACAATGCCAATGCGAATGCCAATGCCAATACCAATGCCAGTGTCAATGCCAGCAATGCGGCTGTCAGCAGTAATAATCCTCAGATGATGGGAATTGGTGCCAGCGAACGAGAAACGAAAGTGAATCTGGCCCAGGCCATCGTCCACAAACAGCAGCAGCAGCAGCAACAACAGCAGCAGCAACAGCAGCAACAGATACACCAGCAGCACTATCAAATGTATCTGCAACAACAGGTGCAGCAGCAGCAACAGCAACAGCTGCAACCCCTGCCACAACTGGAACCGCCAAATGGTGTTGTTAAACGGAATAGCTACAGCTACAAGCCAGCCCCGGCCATGCCTACAGCCGCCAAGCAGCAGCAGCAACAACAACACCAAGAACACCAGCAACTCCAACAACAGCAATTGCCACCGCCCCCCTCGCCACTGCCCATGCAGACGCCACAGTATCGCCAGGATCCGGCCACGCCAGTGCCCAAAATGGAGCAGACAGCGGTCGCAGTCAGTGCCATGCCATTGAATCTTTCTGCCAAGCCAAAGCAACAACAGCCGACACCCGAGGCCACTCCCATGCCCGCCTCTACGCCCTCGACGAGTACGGGTGCAACAGCAGCTGCAGCAACAGCAGGAGTGCCTCCAGCAAAGACTGCCACAGCCAGTGCCCCCCAAACGCCAAACAATTCAATCATAAAGAATCTGCTCCTGAATGCCCGAGGACTGGCCGTGCCCATTGGCGAGGGCGACGACGCCTTCTACTCGTGCCCCATCTGCGCCAGCGAGTTCCGCAGCGCGGACGAGCTGAAGCTGCACAACAGCACCTACTGCCAGGACGCCAGCTCCAGTGCACCGATGAGTCCGGCCTCGTCCCCCAGCTCCAAGTACTTTCGTTCCAATTCGATCTCGATGAGCCTTCCGGAGCTCAAGTGCCACATGGCCAACTCGAAGAACCCGCTGTCGCTGGCCAAGCTCGCGTGGTCGCAGCTGAAGACGAAGCGGAGCAGTCTGGTGCTGAGTCGCCTCAGTGCCGCCCAATCTCCCGCCCGGACATCGACAGTTACGGCTCCAACGGCATCGGTATCGGCTCCCGTGCAGGTTCAGGTTCCGGTTCCCGTTCAGGCTTCCGTTTCCGTCCCCGTGGAGGCGATGCGTTTTGTGGATGCGCCACTGCCATCGCCCGGTCCGTTGCTTGGAAAGACCCCGCTGGTGGATTTCGCACAGCAGAATGCACCGCGCAAGACCCACGATTCGGTGGTGATCACCAAAATGCACGAGGACCGTCATTTCTCAATGGACATGGACGCTGCTGCTACAGCTGCTACAGCTGCTGCTCCGCAGCCTGCGAAGCGTGCGAAGACCGCAAGCGACACGCAAACGTTCAACTTTTTTGGCAACCACAACATGACCATGGCCCAGGAGCTGCAGCAGAAGTCCAGCAAGGAGGAGCGCCTGCGCAGGCTTACCTCCTCCGGCGGCAGCATGATACCCATTTCGGAATGCCCCGAGCTGGAGAACAGTCCCAGGATGATACGCACTCCGCTACTGTCCGGAGGGAGCTTCCAGGATGTCTCGCCCAAGAATCAAGAGTCGTCTGCCAGCAAGGAGCGCAAGCTGCTGGCGGCTGGCCTTGGTGCTGGCCACCCCATGCTCGGTGTCAGCAGTGCACAGGGGGCACAGCATTTCCAGTTTCCGCCCATCAATTCGATAACTGACTTCAATCCACTCACCTTGCCGATGAGGGGCGGCGTCGGTGTTGGGGATAAAACAGCACCCGTCACGCCCATTCCGTATGTGCCGGGGATTCCGGGTCCCGGCAGCCTGACGCCACAGATGTCCCTGCTGCCGCCTCCACCGCAGCAGCTGCAGCTGCCCGCCAGTCGCGGCCGCAGTCCCAATCGAAAGCAGCCGAGTCCGCTGCTGCTGCTGGGAGGAGCAGCTGGACCGGGAGCAGGAGAGTCACTCAAGTCGCTGTCGCCCTTCGGTGGCGTTCAGAATCTCCCGAGCGAGTTCAGCCGGCAGCCGCCGACGCCCGCCCAGAGGAACGCCCTGCAGTGGAACAGCAGCAAGGAGACGACGTCCAAGAAGGCGCCCTTCAACTTTCTGCGGATGGCGGACAATGTGAAGGCATCGGAACCGGAGGTGCGGCACTTCAACCTGGACAATGTGATTGCTGCCAAGCAGCCGCCACAAGAGGCTGCACCACTGGCGCCGCTGCCCGTGGATACGCCCAATGGGACGCCCGTGTCTGGAGAGGAGACGCTGTCGACCGCCAAATCAAAGTTTCTGCGGCCCACGAGCCTGCCCCTGAAGCCGGGCACCTTTACACCGAAGCGCCATCATGGAATCACACCGACAGCCAACACCCTGCCGCTGATCTCGCCGGAAACGCCGCGTCCGTCCAAGTCGTGTGTGCAGCTGTACCTCAACGGCCATGCCTACACCTATCTGGGGCTGAAGTGCAGCACCAAGATGTTCTACTGCACCGTGAACTGCCCGCAGCCGTCGTATGTGGCGGGCATGCACAAGCTGTCGATGTACAGCGTATGGCAGGTGTGCGAGGAGAACCAGCCGCATCCGCTCGGGTTCAAGCTCAAGCAGGTGATGGCCCTGTACGACTCGCGCCAGAAGATGCTCGGCAACGGGAGCTGCACCTCGATGGCGGGCTCAGGCACAGGCACGGGGAAGCTCAACTACAAATTGGTCAACTCGCAGCAGACCATCTGCTCCATTTCGACAATGTCCAGCAGTGCACTGCATCAGAATCCGCTCGCTCCACTGCCGGTGGTGTCCGTGGGAGCGCTCAGCGAGGCGAATGTGGCGGCCAAGGCCTGTGAGGAGGCGGCCGAGGACAAGAAGATGGAGGTGAGTCCCTCGGGACAGCCCCTGGTGGGCGGTTACGAGTCGCACGAGGACTACACCTACATCCGGGGGCGCGGACGCGGTCGATACGTGTGCTCCGAGTGCGGCATCCGTTGCAAGAAGCCGTCGATGCTGAAGAAGCACATACGCACCCACACGGACGTTCGTCCGTTCACCTGCAGCCACTGCAACTTTAGGTAAGGCTTTCTATTTGTCCCAATCCGCCAGAGAAAGTAAATACGGAATCTTCCAAGCAGCTTCAAGACCAAGGGGAATCTCACCAAGCACATGCAGTCGAAGACGCACTTCAAGAAGTGCATCGAGCTGGGCATCAATCCCGGACCCATGCCAGCCGATGGCGAGTTCCTCGACGTGGACATGGACTTTGATCAGCAGTCGTCGACCTCGGCGGGCGGACGCACCTCCTCGATGGCCGATGGCGAATCAGATTCGGATGATTTCAGCGACATTGAATCCGAAAGCAGCGGTAAGTGCACGACAGAATAGTTTTCTTTGCTGGAATATCTCGCTAATCGCTGATCCTCTCTCCTGACCCTTTGGCAGACACAGACGAATCCAAGTCGCGGCTGAAGGAACACGAGGCCGCTCGCTGCCTGCTGTCGCTGTCGATGACACCGCCCATACCGCAAAGCGTTTCGCCATATCCCCCCCAGATCCAGGAGACACCGGCACCGGCCGGCAGTCCGGCCAACAGCATCGGCTCGTCGGGATCATCGCAGCCCAAGCCCCGCGGTGTGGTGTGCTCCTTTACATCGCCAAAGCCGCCGTTCGACTACCAGAAGCAAGAGCAGTACTACTCGAATCCCGAGGAGTCCAAGCCAAAGCGGGGCGCGGCCAGTGAGGAGAGTGCGCCCATGGATCTCACCAAGCCACGGTGCTCCAGCACATCCGCCGGCTCCGTCTCCCCCTCCCCATCCCTAGCACTAGCCCTTGCACAGGAGCTGCCCAAATCGCAGGCACAGCAGATGCACGACGTGATCTTCGGGAGCTCCGGCAGCAATGGCAGTGGCTTCATGAAGACCCTCATCTCGGTCTCGGACAAGGTGCGCATCTCCGCCGAGATGAAGGAGGAGGAGGAGCAGGCCAAGCACGAGGCGGCGGAGGGCGAAGATGTGCTCATGCAGACGTACCGCAAGGAGCACGCCCTGCAGCATGCCAAGATGAAGCAGAGCCAGTTCAGTCGCAGCTATCTAAGCACGCTCTTCTCCAGCACCAGCTCCACCGCCACGACCCCAGTCATGTCCAGCAGCACCAGCGGCATCACCAGCACCAGCAGCGGCAGTAGCAGCCTTCTGTCCGTGAGCAGGCCCATCATGACCATCAATGAGGTGCCCAGCATCGAGGTGCATGAGGTGAAGACCCCGGAGGCGGTCGAGGTTTCGCTGCCATCGACATCCAATGCCACGGCCACGGCCACGATCATCCCTGCTGCGAAGGGAACGGTCAACGATGAGAGCGAGGAGAGTGAGGCACAGTTGGATCAGGAAAAGGCAAGCGAGCCGCCGCACAATGCGAATCTCCCTGCTGCAGTGCAGCAGCCGGATGCCACAGACTTTAGCGGTGTCCTGGGTATATCCGCACCTGCCTCGGCAGCAGTATCTATACCTGCCACATCCACTCCAGCTCCAGTTCCAGCTCCAGCTCCACCGTCAACTCCAACTCCAGTTGCAGCTGCAGTTTCATCCACAGCATCCTCGCAGCAGCAGCAGCAGCAGCAGCCCACACGGACTGTCATCGTGGGCGAAGATGGCTTCAAAAGTGCTACGGCCAGCAGCAAGAACAACAATAACAACAACAATACCAATAACAACAATAACAACAACGAACTGCAGCCTGGAGCTGTGCCAACATATCCAAGGGGCGTGCCACCGCCACCACCCACTGCCGGAGATGCAAGACCCACCTGCTTGATCTGCTCGAAGACGTTCCAGCGCCAGCACCAGCTGACGCTGCACATGAACATCCACTACATGGAGCGCAAGTTCAAGTGCGAGCCCTGCGGCATCTCCTTCCGTACCCAGGGCCATCTGCAGAAGCACGAACGCTCCGAGGCGCACAAGAACAAGGTGATGATGACGTCGACGTTTGGGGTGCCGACCACCTCCAATCCGCGACCCTTCGAGTGCACCGACTGCAAGATCGCGTTCCGCATCCACGGTCATCTGGCCAAGCATCTGCGCTCGAAGACGCACGTCCAGAAGCTGGAGTGCCTGCAGAAGCTGCCGTTCGGCACCTACGCGGAGATCGAACGGGCCGGCATCAGTCTCACTGAGATCGACACCAGCGACTGCGAGAACTCGCTCATCTCCCTGAAGCTGCTCGCCCACAAGCTTCTGGAAAAGGACCCCAACAAGCTGAGCGGCTACACCACGCCCTCGGGCATGATGCAGCTGTCCCAGGATACGCCCACCTCGCAGGACAGCGCCTCTGAGGATGGGTTTAGTGGCTTAGAGGCCATCGCCACGGCCATTGCCTCGCTGGACAACGACAGTGCTGGCAACACGCCGAAGCGTGCGAGCTCCATGTCCGAAGATGAGACCGTGGCCAATGGGCTCAGCCACAACTTAAAGCGTCGTCTGCCCGGCAGCTTCAGCAGCACGGGCGGCGAGGAGAGCGACAACCCACCGGAGGGCAGCACCACCACCGCCAACGAGAAGCGTCCCCGACCTTCTCAGGATGCTGCTCTGGCCCTACCCGTTGCCGTTAGCGTACCCGTGGTCGCCTCGGCAGCGGCCAGCAACTGACAGTACATGTACATGCTGCAGCCCACCTGAGTGTGGCCCACGACAGCAGCGACGCCCAAACTGGTGTCTATAGAGCAGTATCCATACTTCCAGGGATACCACTTGCCGACCATCGCCACCGCCAGCACCGCCATCCGTTCACAGTTCCCCTGCGATTTGGGATGCGACAATGGGGTTGGGGGCAGCCATGACCAAACCTCCAACGAGCGCATATCAAATGTCTAAGCATATCGCATTTGGGCACACAAAACTTACTCTAGCACTAGCTTCTAAGAGACCTACCCCTTCCCACTCGCGCAGACGAGCCCAAACTGATTTCTGCAAATCACTGCAACCTGCAATCAATCCTCTGGGCAGCCCCGAAACTGATCGATTTGCCTCTTAAGTATCTAGTTTAAGGAATCGTCATCAACTCTGATCTAAAAAATATATGTATGAGAATATATGTATATGTAGCTATAGGGTTTTGGAAAAGCTGTTCATCTCCCATAAAGTATATATATGTGTATGTGTACGTATATGTATGCAACCCAGGTACCATGTACGCTAGCCCTAGTTTTAAGCTATCCCGCATGTGTATGTATATCCTACGAAGCACACACGGAAAAGGAAAATTCAATCTACGAGTAGTATATGTATACAGATAAAGATATATCCATAGATTCATAGATCCCTGAAGTGCTGTGAGCCGTCTATCTACAAAAATATAACACGAATAAGCCGAGGAGAACGAGAGATGTATATATATAATTTATAAGGCCTAGCCAGCCCAAGCCCCTGCACTCCCCACCCACCAAAACCTTAAGAACCATGTTTTCCAAAAAAAAAAAACAAAACACGCAGTTCTTCCTTATTTGAAATTGTTAATCATACACCAACGAGACGAGAGAAATATGTAGAGAATATGTATATCCTTAGTTTTGTTTCTAATTTTGTAAAACAACGAGACCACGAGACTCTTTCAATTGTTTGTTTTTAATTACTTTTATTGGTGTATCGAAGAGTAGAGGAATAGTAGAGAGAGAGAATGAAACGGAGGGTGGAGAATAAGATGAATAACTAACTGTAAATAATCATTATGTTGTCATATATGCTATAAGTTGTAGGTTAGTCGAAACACAAACTACACAAAAATTGATAGAGATAAATGAAAATTATTGTACAAAAAATTGCTATCCAGCGCCAGAGCTATAGCAACGTATATATACATATATACATAGATATATCTATTGTGTGTGCATGCATGTGGTTAAAAGAAACAAGAAAATGAAGTGATCTATTACATTATTGTAAAATATATCAAAAAAACTGAACGAAAAAAAATACAAAACAAAACAAAACTTGAAAACTTATACAAAAAAAATGACAAAAAATAAAGAAATCAATGTGAAAATATATGAAATGTAAAATTATTTTGTCATTGGACCGCTTTAGAAGCGCGTTTGGAAGTACATGTATTCCTGGAAAGGAAAACAAAAGAGAATTACAGTTTCCTTTGAGAGATACGTGGTATGATTAATCGTACCAGCAGAAATGCTGAGGCCAAGATCAGGGCACGCTCCTTAGCCGTCAGTTTGGCATCGCTAAAGTAGATATTTGTGGTGTACTGGGACTTGCTGGCCATCCACTTATGATCGATGGACGCCCTCAGGTTACCTCCCGAATGGACCTTTACATGGGGATCAGGGTTAATAATTAGATAAGTATGGAGTTGAAGTATGGTGGTTAGAAATCTACCTTGAAGTAGCACTCCTTGGGCAGGCAGAAGCAACAGAAACCGGAATTCGCCGGACCCTCCACACAGAAGACGGGCTGGCCCGTATTGCCGTCCTCAATGAAGAACTCGGGCTGCATGAATGTGGGCGACTGCACCACCCGGCCCAGGACATTGCCTGGCGGTATCCAGATCTCGAGACTCTTTGCCTGGCAGCACATCGAACCGAGGGCGAATTTCTTACGGAAAACCAGCGCCTCCTGGTGTGTCTTGTCGAGCAAGTGCATCTGGAATGGTCGCCCAGCGCCCCAAAGGAGCCGATTTTTCTCCGTGGAACTCTCGCTGGCGGCAAAGACGGCATCGCCCAGCGGCGAGCGGACCACATACCGGTTCTCCGAAGAAACGGCTGTCAGGGCTGCAAAGAAGAGTTCTTCAAAGGATCTCTGCCACGGTCTATAGTTTTACTCTACATACACTCATTCAACTCGAATGTCTGTTCAATGTGAACCGAGGGCAAGTCCGCTAGGCAGTCGTAGCCGGAGAGGGGTATAAATGTTCGACTGCCAGTCACTGTGGGCAGGGGTATCCTGGGAGCCTCTGATCCCGGTCGCGGCTGTGAGGTTATGCTAATATGGGAATCATACACTGCAAATAAACAAAAGGATTTATTATTAGATCTTCGAATGGGTGTATGTGTAGGCATGTTTGACGATCACTTGGTCGATATCTCAGTTTGATTAGGAACAAAGGCACTTCAGGCGTAACCGGGACGCCATTGGCCATAATCATACCACAACAAAACTTTTGCTGATAAGATATAGCTAATTTTATGTCGCATATTTCTTTGAACAGTAACACTACCACAACACAACACGCACACACAGACCATATGAACGCCGTAACAATTAATCCAAATGCAGCGGCTGGCGAACACAGGCGCAAAACCACTTATCAGTTCAGTTAGTAAAAATTGTACCAATGTCCATGGTGATTCATGTATTTGTTGATATTTCTTGGTTACATTTCATCATTTACCTACCTCTGGGTTCTGTGGCATTTGGCTGCTGTGCCACGCGTATTTCGCTGTCGTATTGCAGTGTTCGAACCGCATCGTTTTGGAGCATTTTAAATGCAGTGTTCAAATTACAACACAAGCGGCAACGGCTAAAATGGGCAACGATTATAATGTACAGTGTGACCTATTCAATTTGTATATCTCACCTATCGATATATGGAACCGATATTATTTATAAAAAATTACAATATCGTCTACATCGATAGACCATCACCTGGTGGACGAATAAATGCAAATGATGTAAATTTGAATAAAAACATCGATGTCGATGTGCATCGATGTTGTCAAAATCAAACATCGATGTTGGATTGATACATCGGATTTATTCTTTGATGCATCGATGATTTTTTACATCACAGACAATTTTTGCGCCCGCCCTTTTAGCCAATAAATGCAATTATTTCGAATAGGCCAATCAAGTAGGAAATAGATTCACCAATCGTATAAAATTATGATGGCATGGCTAAATGTTCTATATAGCTAGTAATATTCGACGGAATATCAAAAACGGGAAATATGTAAAATATAACTTGAATTCGTCAGTATACAGACAGTATATTTTGGTATATTACTGAGGGTCAGACCGTATATCTTATCGATAAATCCGCGGTCACACTGTTGGTGGACGAATAAATAATAAATAATAATTAATCTATTATTAAGCTAAAAGTTTAGCGAAATTTGCTGCAGAATTTTGAATTTAAAGTGTCACAGTGTTTGCTAGAAGCGCTTTGCTCAATGACGTCGAAACGTGCAGCAGGTGAGCAAAATCTTTGTTTTGGTCAGTGTCATAGCCAGTGGTGGCACTTTAGCTGATTCTTTTTGTTGTAAAGCAAAAAAGTGTTGTCAGAAGGGGGCACTTTCTGCTGGAAAACTATATGTTCGGTTAGAAGGTTCGAGGGTGGGTGGCGTCCAGTGCGCAGCCGCTGGAGTGGCATAAACAAATGCCTTCACCTTCGCCTTTACTCTCGCCGACCTGCAGCTGCCGTCGTTCCGAATCGCAAAATAGCGCCAGTGTACTCTTGGCCAGTGTACTCTCTGCCTGGCCGAAACAAAACTCTGACGCGGCGCAAACAAGAAAAAGAGCAGATAAGCAGCTCGGCAAAGTGCAATAATCAATAAACGTGCTATTCAAACATCACTTCGCACAATACGCTTTTATGGCTTGATTAGATCCAAGTTGATTGTGAAATTCCTGCTAAAAAAAAAAAGAGAAACTCCCATGTTTTTTTGATGTAACGGTCGGTTCGTCCAGGCACCCTTAGAAACGAATATTCGTATATTTTCCAACTTGAAGTTTCCCCAATTTCGGGGGTGGTTTTCCTCCTGTGTGTCAGTGTGTGCGCGCGTCCGTGGAGCAGCGCAAAAGAGGAAGAAAAATCCATGAATATAAAAGTCAAGTGCGCTAACCGTTACACCCGTACTCGTACGTGAAAAATAACCGTTGTTAGCCTTGCCGCAACAGTAAATTTCCATTTGGCCAAGGAACGAGCAAAATGTCTCTGGAGGATCCGTTTTTCGTAGTCAAGGAGTAGGTGGTTTATTGCAATGCAATTTCTTCGTCATTACGTTCCATCAGCCCCATCTTACCACATCTCCTTCTTACTCTCTCTTCCTTCTCTCTCTGCAGCGAGGTATTTAAAGCTCTGAACAAAACACGAGGCCTTTACCTGCGTTGGCGCGAGCTGGGGGAGGACGGTGGAGCAGAGGTTGAATGGACCACCACTGAGCTGCGTAACTCGTTGCGGAGCATCGAATGGGATCTCGAGGACCTCGAGGACACTATCAATATCCTTTTCCTAAACTGCATTACTAATGTATTGCGCGACGTCACGCCGCATTGGCGAAAAATCAATTCGCTTTGCCTAACCTTTCCCTTTTAGCTGAGAAATTTTTTGCATTTTTTACGGTTTTTCTTAACCCTGGGAAACCGACTAGCACGCATTGTCGAGAAGAATCCGACCAAGTTTCGGATCGACAACCGCGAACTCTCCAGCCGGCGCCACTTCATCGACAACACCCGCGATGAGGTCAAGCAGATGAAGGATAAGATGAGCCTGAACCGGAACAGGGACAGAGACATAACCGCACACCAGCCACTCCTCGACAACGATCGCAACAACCCCAATCAGAATCAACCAAATCATCACACCATCTCCAATTCCAACACCAACTCAAACGAGTACCACCTCCATCCGCACAACGATCGCACTTACCTGGTGGAGTGCCCCAGCACCTTGAACGGCAACTCACTGATCAACAGCGGCAGTCAGGCGGTGGCCAATACCATAGCGGGCACGATGTCAGCAGCGGCAGCGGCTGCTTCCCGCCACAGCGGGACCAGGTACTCGAAGCTGGAGAATGCCCTTGACAGTCCCAGTCACTACGGGCAACCGCATCAAGCCAGCAGTCTGGACAGCCCCGGCCACAGGTATGTGGGCGAGACGGTGTCCATACAGCAGCGCATGATCCAGGGTCAGGACGAGCAGCTCGACATGATCAGTGATTCTATAGGCACCCTGAAGACTGTATCGCGGCAGATCGGCGTCGAGTTGGATGAACAGGCTGTGATGCTGGATGATTTTGGGAACGAGTTCGACACAACAGAGTCAAAGCTGGACACGACCATGAAGAAGGTTGCCAAAGTGTTGCACATGAATAATGGTGAGTGGAATGCAATACAATAGAATACCCAATGATTAAGTTATGTAATGATTAAATTCCTTCTTGCAGATAAACGTCAGTGGGCTGCTATTCTCATCCTAACGGGGCTGTTATTGTTTGTGATAATTCTATTTATTATTTTGTAATTGCGTTTTGTTTGGATTGTTTCCAGATCAGTTATTTTTAATTTTATTTAGTGTAAATTAGTTGTATTAGTTAATGCTTTGGATTCCCCTTTGTTTGGATATTCGAAAGTAAATCATATATTTTATATTCAAACAAACTATCAGCAGAATCCAAGTAAACTCCCTTGCTGTATATACACGTACATATACTTAACTTTTAAATCCACTAACGTGCATATAGTATACGGAATACATATGCATTTCCAAAGTTAAAGACAAAGACCGAACGAATGATCATGTAATAAAAACTAACTATATATACATACATACATGCATATATAAACCAAATAATCAAGATTTTCCTGTCTGTAATTTCCCGATTTGGCCAAAGGAACATGTACATACATCGAAAAATATATCTTATATACACACACACACACACACACACACACACACACACATAAACACATAAACACGAACGCATATATCAAGTGAGTTATTTAATGAAGAGTTTTAGCCAATTCCACTAAGTAATTTAACTAAACTTGTATGCAGTTGAGTAAATATATATACATATATATATATGTGAATCATTCAAAACCAAACCCAAAACACTTTCTAATGGCGCCAAGTGCACAACCCAATTGCATCCATGCTGGTCTGGTCAAGGGGTCATGTCATCCATCATACCACATTTTCCTTCTTTCCTAATCTCCCACCCAACGAAGAGAACTCACAACACCACCCTCCCTCATTCCATCGGGCAGTCAGCTGTACCGGCACAGCTTTCACTCAAAGCTCTTCGCAAGCTTACAGTCTGCGCAGAGCGCCCAGAGACGTGGGCAACAATTTGACGGGGAAACCAATACGACAGCGGCCCCCACTCAGAGCACCCCAGCGCCACTGGGCAGCATAGCATAATCATGGCCAAAGAAGCACGTTTCCATATGCTCATTGCTTTTCGGCATTCAGTTTTGTTTGTGTACCCGTCGCGGCAGTCGCAGCAGCCGCCTCAGTCAGAATTTTTCTCGATTTCCAGTTCTCGGCATAGGACCTGGACCCACAAAATCCTCCAGAGTGCAGTCAAAATGTTTGATTGTGAATATATTCGGCAGTTTTGAAATACAAGTCACGAGTTTTCGGTGAGTGCTCTCGATGGGAGCGTGATTTGATTGGATAGACACCCAAATACTTAGTCAAATATTTGCGCACACATGTTTTGTGGGGTGTCAAGTGGTGGCTTTTTGGGGTATTTTGGTTTGTTGCTGCCGCCTGCCGAAGAAAACCTTGAACATTTTTGCCAAATATAAAATCAATGCTTCGCTCTCTCTCACACTCTCTGTTCGCGACCAGGAAGTTGCGGCGCTCCCTCTTTCACTGAGCATTCATTTTAGATCCAGAGGAATGCCGCCTCGACAAAACCCGCTGGTCCGGTTGGGCCACTGGTTCCTCTAGGCTCCTATGCTATGCTCACTGGTCACGGCGCCCCGGCCCGCCCCACCCCCCACACTCACAGTGTGGCGACTATTAATAAATTCATACAGCCAAAGACCAAACATTCGTACGTATGTACACGACTATCCCCATCCCCTCACCTCCTACTTTTGGCTGAAATGGCTTTTTTGTTTGTTGCTGGGGAGCTTTTTCGAGACTCTTATCAAAGGCTGAAATGCCGTTACGTTTGCCGTGCGGGCGCACTACAAATTCATAATCGAAACAGAAAGGAAGAGTATATACCCTATCAAAGGGTACTCAAGGTACTATCAAGGTACCAGAAAAGGCCAGTTCTGCATACTTACATATATGTACTGAATCCCATGAACTGTCATGTCTATAAGATTTCCCTGTACGGTGTGTAAGGGTATTGTCAGCTTCGGTCCCTCAGAGCTAGTCTTTTTTTGATTGTATGATTGTATACATATGTTGAATTGATAAAGCTCTCAAGTGCCTGGAATTGCACTGCAACAGCTATTCAAATGAAAACAATTTCCGAAGAAAATCAACTAACGGTGTCTCGGTTGCTGTTGGAATTGACACCCCACCCATGCCTCACCTCCCACTCAGATATGTGCATAACGTGTGCATTTGCACATTTTCCATCAATTGGCTGGAGTATTCTTCTGTATGTACATATGTACCTCCCCCTTGATTTGCTTTTGTACATTCATTCCCAGATTTAGTTGCCCAGAATGAGCCAGACGCAGCGGAATCTCGATCGCAAGATCGTTGTGATTGGAGCCGGAGCATCGGGGATCGCGTGTGCCACCAAGCTGCTGGAGTACGGTTTCCAGAACGTGCTCGTTGTGGAGGCCGAGGAGCGTGTGGGAGGACGCATACACACCATCCCCTTTGGGGACAATGTGATCGATCTGGGCGCCCAGTGGTGTCACGGTGAGAGGGATAACATTGTGTACGAGTTGACCAGGAGACAAGAGGAGGAACTGCTGGAGTCCACCGGCCCTGTCTACGAGAACTATCAGTGTGTGCGCTCCAATCGGGAGGTGGTACCAGAGAACGTGGCCAGCCGGCTCAAGGCGATCGTGGGGGATTCACTGGTCTCGCGGCAGCTGGAGCTGCGCCACTGCAGCGGATCCCTCGGCAGCTACCTGACCAACAAGTTCTATGAGACCCTGCGCCGGCCGGAGAACGCCGACATCGATGCGGTGGTGGCTAGAGAGTTCTTTGACAACTATCAGAAGTTCGAGAACTCCGTGGAGGCCTCCGACACGCTTGACCAGGTGTCGGGACGTGGATATCTGGACTACTGGGAGTGTGAGGGCGACATCCTCCTCAACTGGAAGGATAAGGGCTACGTGGAGCTGCTGAAACTACTGATGCGCGCCCGCGAGGTCAAGTCCGAGTTGGGGGTCCTGGAACAGCGCCTGCTCCTGGGTACCCGCGCATTGAAGATCAACTGGAACCGCAACGATGGACGCGTGGAGTTGGAGCTGAGCAACGGAGAGAACTGTATCGCCGATCATGTGGTGGTCACCGTCTCCCTGGGCGTGCTCAAGGAGCAGCACTGGCGTCTGTTCGAGCCGAAGCTCCCTGTGGAAAAGCAGCGCGCTATCGAAGGACTGGCCTTTGGCACCGTCAACAAGATCTTTGTGGAATTTCCGGTGGCCTTTTGGCCTGACGACTGGACAGGCTTCACGCTGCTCTGGCGGGACGAGGACTTGGACGACATTCGGGGGACTTCACGGGCATGGCTGGAGGACGTCTTTGGCTTCTATCGAGTGAGCTATCAGCCCCGCATCCTGGCCGGCTGGATAACAAATGTCAACGGCAGGCACATGGAGACCTTGCCTGAGGATGAGATTCTGGCTGGTTGCATGTATCTCTTCCGCCGCTTCCTGCACTGGAACATCCCCGACCCAAGCAGCTTCCGCACCTCTGCCTGGCACACAAACGAGAACTTCCGTGGCTCGTACTCGTACCGTTCCATGGAAACGGAGAACCTGGGCACAGGAGCCCGCGAGCTCGCCCACCCACTCACTGTGGTATCCACCACCCCGGAGCGAGAGCGCGAGCCGTCGGACGAGCTGCAACAGAGTCGTTGCGACAAGCCCATTGTCCAGTTTGCGGGCGAGGCTTCCAGCGAGCACTACTACTCCACGGTGCATGGTGCGGTCGAGGCCGGGTGGCGTGAGGCCAAGCGGTTGGCAGACTTTTACGGACAGAGTGCGTCTTGGTCCGGGACCAAGTCGCAGCTCTAGCTATACAGAGAGAGGTAGAGAGAAAGAGAGAGGGCGAACTGCGATACCTGACAATGATTTCAGTGCAATGAAAGATGGGAGTTAGTCTTTGTCTTCGTATTACAATCTGCAATTAGCAATCAATCAAGAAAACTGATAAAACATCCTGCATAGACTTTGATATGGATAAGATATACAATGTACCACATAGGCTATACTTAGACGAAAGATTATACATACATCGTAGGTACTATATACATTAATATGTGAGTGTAGTGTCGATATGTATTATGTATACAAAATGTGCTGCCCAATAAAGCTGTGTTTAAGTCTTCTTTTATTTGATCCAAATTGAAATGTTCCCCCTTGGGAATAATGAAACTTCCTTTTAAAATAGGTTTTTATTAATTTCTCACTTGTTTTTAACAATGAATCGCCGCACAATATCTCCTCGTTAGATGAAATCAGTTTAGAAATGAGAGAAATGTCACATATAGAACGTAGATCCATACTGTATCCAATATGCCCCGGATAGTGAGAGTGTATATACAATTGAGATACAATACAGTTAGCGTTAGAGGTAAAGTTACAGCTATAGGGGTATGTGTCGTAGGGATTAACTCTTTTGATTTTAACAACGTGTAATAAATACATTAATTTTTTAAGTTATTCGATTTGAACACAAATAATCAATTTTGTACAACAATTTCACATAATTTAATTGTAATTGTAATGGTAAGTGTACATAATTGTTAATCCGTTCTATAGATGCTGGTTTCTAAGTTCTTTCAATTGTTTATTGTTTTCATTTCATTGTTTTTACTGTTACGCAAAAAGGTACTTGTCGTGAAAGGACTAAAGCTGGACGGGAGTGTACCAGCCCAGCAGCAGGACCGCCTACGGGTGTCATAGTGTCTCTCTATTGTTCCTATTCGTTCCTCAACTACTCAACTACATTTCTTCTATCTTAGCACGTCGCTAAATTCGTATGGCAAAAATACTTTGGTGTTTGGTGTTTGGTTTAACAAATTGCATGAAATGCACCTATAGATGGGCATCTACGGGTTGGTTTTCTTGGCTTTCTACTGCACCCAGATCGAGGGTGCCCAGAGCGGCTCATTCTCCAGCCGCTGTACGTTGTGGACCAGCTGTTCGAAGGCGTTGATCAGTTCGCCGTTGACGATCTCCACGTCAAAGAAGTGGCCGTAAAGGAAGTCGATGCGTTCGGCCGACTTTACCATATCGTCGAACTCCTCGTCCGTGAAGCTCCTGGCGTTCGCCTCATCGAACGTGGACTTGGCCCGCGCCTCGGTGCGCGTAGATTTGAGCTCATCAAGCTCTGGCGGCTTAATGTGTATGAGGAACGGTTTCAGCTGGGCCGTGCGCAGCGTCTTGATAGCCTGGTAGTGGGGACTCAGCACACAGACGCAGCCAGCATTCACGATCGATTTAACGCTCTCCGCCGAGGTGCCGTACAGATGCCCCTTGTATTCGCCGTGTTCCACAAACTTGCCGGCCTCAATATCCGCATCCATTTTTTCGCGCGCGACAAAGATGTACTCACGTCCAGCCACCTCGCCCGTGCGCATGGGTCGCGTGGTGTCTGTAAGAAAGAAACTCTTTGTAAAAATATCGATATGGGGACACAAATCGACTTACATGGTACTGGGCTACGGAACTTCTCGGGATCACGGGCAATCAGTCGGCGGCGCAGCTCATTCCGACCCACACCAGGGGCACCGATGAGCACCACTGGTCTGAAGATGCCGGGCCGGGGATAGAGCTTGGCCACCTCCTCGTAGGTTGCGATCTGTTCGCGATCAAAGTCGTCGTTCTCTGTCAAGTCGTACATGATCTTTTTAGTCTTGGGCTGGCGGCACGACGAGCTGCTGCTGCTCGTGTGCAGTCGGGGGGAGCCGGGTGGGGTGGTGTTGCAGAGTGATGCGCATGAACCGGCTGATTGATGGTTGATGTTAGGAGAGGCGGCCAATTGTTAGTCAGATTGCGGATGATCGGATTAAGAGGCGACATGAAAGTATATCAATTTCAGTCTGGGCTTGGGCATGGGGCGAGTCAGGGACATATTCATGAACCAGCTGGTATGATGGATGCTTACGCTTGGAGTCCAAATCATTGCCATCCCGCTGCGTACGCTCGTGGATGATGCGACGCTCCTGCAGTGCGCGACTCGGGATGAGGCCAGCGCGGGCAGAGCGCTCGTGCTCCCTGCGTGCCTGCCACCAGTAGGCATCATCCTGGGCCACAATGTGGAGGACATCGCCGCGCTGGAAGGCCAGGCCCGCCTCCTTGCACGGTATGTACGGATCCACATCGGGATTGTAGTCGAAATGGGCCCTCACCCGCACCTTGGACTCGCGCTGGGCGCCTTTGGCGTCAGCGGGCACCAGCTTAAAGGTGATGGTGCCCTCCGAGTTTTGCTAGCAAACAGAGAGAATGTAGTGGGAGTCAGGTCGATGGGATCGCTGGGCACTAACCAGTATGGTGAGCACATCGCCAGGTGTCTTGCCCTCCACATTAATGCTGTTGACCTCGATGACCTCGTCGCCGACGTGTATCAGACCAGAGCGATCGGCAGCGCCGCCGTGCATGATTCGAGCTATGATTATTTTGCCGGTCTCCTCGTCCGTCTTAATGGTGGCCCCCTAAAAGTAGGCAAACGCATTTCAATATTCCGCCAATCAAAAGTCAGCTCATGTGCGTGTGTGTGTGCGTGTGTGTGAGTGAGAGAGAGAGAGAGACAGTGCTGTTTCCGATGTGTGTATTATGTGTATGTGGGAGTGTTCGTGTGCTGTGGCTGATGGACGTGCGACAACAACCAAATGGGGCGGCACACAACCAACAACAAGAGTACATCGGTGTGTATGCATGTGTGTGTTTTGTACAGTTTGCTATGTCGTTGTGGGAATACACATATCGTATCCATCTTTTAGTGGTGCTGGAACGGGATTTCTTTTGTTGTAGTTTATGGTGGAACTTTTTACAGCTATGGACATTCGTTTACTTTACTTACAACAATTGGCTCCGCACTCTGTGCTCCTGTCTGTGTTTTTTTATTTAATTTTTGTTTAGCAAATGTTTTTTAGTTGTTTGTTTTTAAATGAGATATCGATTCGATCGTATTCGATTTTGGTCGAAAGCAAAATTTACAAAATTAATTAGCTTGGAGAAGAATTGAAATAGATGCGGCGGATGGGACGGATACGATGATACGACGAATGCATGAATGGAGGCGCATAGAGGGGGAGCAGTTGGCTGAATAGTCGACAGAGGCAGGGGTGGAGGGATGGTAGGGAATGAGAGACAATACAGAGCACTGTCACGATCACAATGAGCGACAGGACCTGGAAGAATGATCAATCGGTGGACAGTGTAGCCGAAAGTAGATGCAGATTGGGATGGAGCGACGGAATGAGAGAGAGAGAGAGCGCTAGAGATGTAGGCAGAGGCACTTACCAGGGGCTCGTTGCTCTTCACCAACTGCACGATCTTAATGGTCTCCTCGTCCTCGTCCATCTCGAAGGGCGCCTCGGGCAGATGCGGATAAAAGTCCTTTTGGGCGATGGCATCGTGCGCAAACAGTAAATGCTAGAGCGAGTGGAAGGGTCAGCAATGCATATCCTGATCTCTCCGTTTGGAAGACACTCACCTGCACATGGGCATCCTGCAGCAGGTGGAAGGCCTCCTTGCAGTCCTCGCTCAGATGGCAGCGCTGCGATAGTTGCTCCAGCACCTCGTACAGCACCTGGGCAGAGGTGGAGAGCACTGGGGCCAGGCGTTCATCCCGGCCCACTTTGGCCACCTTTGTGTGCACATTGACCAGAGCATTCAGCTCCTTGGATTCGAGCAGGGCTTTCAGAAAATCAATCTCCTGGTCATTGGAGAGGTTCTCTGACTCCTTGAGCGTGGTAAACAATTTAGACAAAGCTGAAAGCGCACAAAGGAGAACGTTTGAGTCAGCCTTCGGCTGAAATCCTTGGCACGCCACTCACCTGGATCCCAATTGATGTCCGATGCCATAACTGCAGCTAGCATGCTACTCAACGGCCTACGAAGCACTACCACTATCCTTGGCTATCCTTTCGGCGCTGCGCTGTTACTGTAATTGAGTTAACAAAATCAATAGCTGGCTTTAACAGAACGCAGGAAACTTTGAAAATTTGCGCATAAACATGTCTACAGGGTGGGGGTGGGAGAAGGCTGTATGATTATTCCAGCCCCAAGGATAGCACCGCCCCCACAACGACTTCTTTTACGTCATTCGTCCGCCGCAGGGAACGCCGCCAGACACTGGATAATGTTGCCAGCCGAATGAGCTGCTATACTTATTCGTTGCCATAACAACAATTTGCGCTCCATTGAACTTGGTTGGTGGCAAGGATGGTGGGGCGATGGCGACCAACTGACGACACTCTGTCTAAGCGGAGCTCTCTCTCTTTCTCTCTCTATTGGCTGCCCCCAAACTGTAAAATGCAATTAGCTGGTATTAAGCAGGGCAAAGTAGGTTGCCCCCTCTTGGCTTTTGCCCAGGAGATTGATGCAAGCGGAAAATTTATGGTCACTTTCATCTGCGGGTAGGAAGAGAGGCCCAGTGGCCCAGAATGTTGGCGCCTATTTCCGTTCCAACTGCATTCCATTAAGTGTTCAATGACTGCGCTTCCTGTTGCTGGAGCTGGAGGTGTCTTGGCGAAGTGCCAGGTCCGTGGGCAGAGTTCACTAACACGTTGCCCATGTAATGGGGTCGCCTGGCCACGTAGCTTTTCCGTGGCATGCCAGCCGGTCATTAGTGCCACGTTTACAGTTATTCTCACACGAAAGAGGCAGTGGAGGAGGGGGAGCATATTAGTGCCACGCCAGAAAAAGCGTCTCAAGTTGATGGCCCGACATTCGCATGATCCGCATGTCCTTCAACTTGCAGAAGGGTCCCCTTTTCCCCAGGCAATTGCCGCTAATGAGCGAGATCTTACACTCAAACTCTGGGCTTTTGGGTTGCTTGGAGGCCGATGCTTGGCCACCAGATGACCTTGAACTACATATCGTGCGTATCCATGCAACGACGAAATGTATCCATGTGAGCGCGTGGGCCAGTTCGTATTGCAGCAGCAGATTTCAAGGATACAGACTGCATTTCCCTTTGTGCATCGAGGCGTTGCAATGTGGGGGTGTACTGTTGCAGTTACTGCCAAGGAAGTTCGGCCGAGCCATGCTGCAATTACACTAATTACAGGCAAGCCTGGCGGAATCATGCCAAGTGGTCTGGAAGACATACCCTCAAAAGGCTAAAGTGCACTCCAGCAATAGCAGTCATTCTGAGCGTAAGATAAGGCAGGTACACTCACCCCTGGACGCTCCACCACCCCTGCCGTTGATTGAAAACTTGAAGTAATTGCAAATACACTCGAACAAAATATTTTTAAAGGCTGGGAAGCCGACAGACAGTCTGGTCACACTGAACGTGGCGGGAAAAAAAACGGGAGAGCGAGAGAGCAAACGAGAGAGAGTTCCGACTCTCTCGGAAGCGTGAGAGTATTTACAGTTGGAAACAAACTCCCTAGGACTCCTGAAGATTAACTAAATCTCTGCCCCTTCTCACCTGACGATTGCGTCCACTGGAGAGGCAGTTGGGGGCTTTGTTATCGTTGATGCTGATGGATGTCACTTGGCACTGTTTTTCCGTCGCGGCGTTGTTTTATTTTTAAACAGATTTCCACTTCACTCGCAGGCACACACATACACCGACAACATGTGAGGCACGACGATTCACTGGGACGGGACTGTTCAATGTCTGTCTGTGATTAGCTATTTTTAGGCAGCTCCACTTCGCTATGGCCAATTGCTGGGAATATGTAGTTTCAACGATAACCTTTATTTTTTGCTGGTTGCAAAGTGAACAGACGACAGGGCCCGGGGGCCAGCAGGTCAACGCAGCGAGGCCAAAACGAAGACTACGAGGAACGGAACGCCAACGAGAAAATTTTAAGAAAGAGCTGCAGCAAGCGATGACAAAAATCGACGGAGATGGCCGCTCTGTGGGCTCACCACCAGCGGTGGAGACATCGGCCGGGACATCGGCTGGGGGTTAAAAATGCGCATGTCAGCGAAAAGTGAAATGAGAACATAACATATGCCGATACAGGGTGTCTGGGGTAAATTTTATTTGAAAAGGAACAAACGTTTACCTCGGGAGAGCTGCTCTTGTGCAACTTCTTATCTAACTTCGTATCAACAACGATGCTCAACAGGAGCATGTGCCATGGGACTGCTGATAATTTTCGAAATTAACGAATTTAATTCAGATGTTTGCTATATACATACAATATACATAGTTCATATGTATGTACATACATATATTGTTTTTATTATTATACTGTTCGTACAACATTTCTTTATATTTTATAAGAAATGCAGGCACGCTTTATGCGCCCTATTGCATCTATCGTCAATAAAGTAATTTAGCATTCAGTGCCGATATGGCCTGTTTATAAGCAATAACAGAGGTTTTAAATTCAAATAATATTCCATAATAACAATCTTGAGAAGTAGGTTCCTACACGTAATAGTCGGTGCGCAGAGTCCTAGATACGAAACGTCGTGTTAGTGGGCGAAGAAAGATCCATCACTGAACTTACCCGTTCATATAAGCGGAGTACGGTGGATAATTTAGATTTTGGGGATTCTGTAAGACATGATCTGAATCATTTGGTTTCTTGATCTCCCACTCGGAATGCTTTAGCTTCAAGTGGAGGTTGAGGTAGTCCCTTAAGACGAAGTATTTGGCGCAACGATCGCACTCGAAAAACTCGCCCGTACGCGACTCCGTGCTAACAAGGGCCTCGTGGTATTCCTTGTAGTGTTTCCTTAGCTCCTGCAGCGAGTGCAGCGCGCGCCCACACAGGTCACAGGTGTGGGTCTTGGGGATCGGCTTTGGGCTGACCGAAGGAAAGTGGGACAGGTGATGCTCCTGGAGCGCATCTATGCCGACAAAACATTTCTCGCACAGCAGGCATCCCAAGTGGAGGCCAGTCAAGTCCGCCTCCGTCTGTGATGATGCTTTGTCCATTTTCTGCAGCTGAAACTGACTTTTTGACCATAAGCTTCTTGAAATAAACCAAGGTCCACATGTCCACTTACTTGCTGACACAAAATTCCTCTAGACGCTTCGCGAAATGTACAGTTGTTTGTTTGTTGAGGTTGCGTTTTCCGCGCTTCTTTCCGTTTTGCTTTGCTTATTCCACGCTTTATCGCGTCGTCTAACGGCGCTGAGCTCCTGCGTTTTCAACTTCCCCCTTCTGCCACCGACGAGCGAATGAACAAAACAAAACTGCGCAAGCGATCAGAGACAGAGGAAAAGGAAGACAGAGAGAGAGCGAAATATGAACGCGATGGCAATACACAAAACCATGTCTACATATGTACATATGTACATACATATGGATGTGTGCATTTCAAGTGCGCGCAGTTCTTACGAGAGAAAGAGGAATGGGGAAAATAATAAAACGGGCTTGCTGCTCCTTGCTTCTTGTTTGGTGTGATAAATCTACAAACAAAAATCCGCATGAATATGTATATGTATGTACATACATATGTATGTACATATATAATTATGTATGTAATTACAATTTTCCACTCATACATACATATGTACATACATATGTAATTAACATAATATTTATGATTTTTTGGGTTAGATCTGGCCTATTCCAAGGAGCAATGCGGGGGTGTGGAAATGACCCCCCTGGTACCAAAAACAGTATTCCAAGTACATACATATTATATGTATGTACATATGTATGTATATATATTCTTGATCAGCATCAGTAGCCGAGTCGATATGTATGTTTGTCTGTCCGTCCGGCCGCCCGTTAGGCGTCCGTTGTCGTCTAGTTTTGGAAGACTATAAGAGCAATAGAGCAACCAAACTTTGAAGGAGAGCAAGCACGTTCGTGTCTGGATGGATAAAAAGAGAGTCGTCGTACCGCAGGATATATTTATGTATATATGTACATATGTAAGTCGTGTAACGGCTCTTTGAAAGCTCTTTATAAATAGATTACAATAGATTAAATGCCGCTTGGAAATCAACCTTTTTGCACCTTTTGGTATGTCTATGTCTCTGGGCTCCGTTTTACCCCTCCATCTCACGAATGGATTCGAATGCGTGTTTCACTTGCACTTGGAATATGTATTCAATATTAATGGTGCTCTCGTTTTATTATTAATTATTTCGATTCATTAATAGCTGGGAATATCGTAGAAGTGCTCGAAAGGATGATCAAACGTTGCACGTCTTCAAACCTCGAAGACTAATCTGAAACTGATGGCCCGTCAGCCGCTGGGCCGAGGATGGGCCGAAGCATTTCATGCATTAATCCTTTTGTTGGCGACAGGCCTACATATGCATGTGTTTCAGCAGCACTCCCATTGGCCATATCGAAATTGATGCATTAATGGAAGCCCAAGCGTATAATTGACTTAATTTTAATTCTATCGGGGGTTCTAAATAGGGTGGATGCTGTATGATGTATGATACGACAGCATGTACTCAAGAAGTTGGGTGCGCTGGACAGCGGATGGGTGCAACTCCTGCAGATATCCTTTTATTAGAGCATCGACTCATTGGTGGATGCTGAAGCGTGTAATAGGCTTATAAGCTGCATGCTGCTGCTTCCGTGCGATAACGCAACAATTTCTGCGAGGAAGTGAGGATGGGTACGGCGGCAACTTCGTACCCAAGAAGTTTGGTTCCTACTCATTTAGACGAATGGCACATTAATTGATATAAATAGTGTGCAGTCGTGATACGTAGTGCAAAAGGATTTTCGTCCCCTCCAGTAAATACATTTTTGGATAAAGATTTGTGGATTTGTGGCTCGCAACTACTACGTACTTGCAGGTTCTCTCGTACTCACACACGAAAACGTATTCTATTTTTAGATTTGGGCGATCTCTAATTTGTGCCAGCGGGGTGCCTTCAAAGAACCTTGCTGCATATAACAATTGAAATTTATGGGCGTTACTCATCTTACTATGGTCCTTGTCTTGGGCTTGTAACATATGCCGTCTGGTGCCTGATACTCAAAAGTTAGAATCTTTAATGGTTTAAAGTGGAGAAGAATGTTTTGGTCGCTTGGTTTCCGATGGTCAAGATTGTTTGTGCTCGAGAATTCTTTTCCCATCCAATCATCCACTGCCGCCAGATTCTCGCATTTAAGTGTCACTCACTTCTCTTATAAGCTATAAATTGACGAAATTGTATGGGAAGGATTTCAGTTCTTTATTGAATTGGGTATCGTATAAACATTCCGGAATGCCGAGAGTTACGAGTGCAAGCGACGCAAACAAGTACATATGTACGCTGATGTCACCAGTACAGTTTATAACAATTAAAAGTAGTGCTATATTTATGAAAGCTCTCATCCCTTGTATATATTGCAGGAGTTGCTTCGTTTATATTTCTTCATATATTCTTCGCTGATCCATTGGTTAAATTAACTAAAAAAAAAAAATTAAAAAAAATCAATTCGGTGCTATAGAAAAGACTACAAATACATACGGAGACGAGCATCCATCGTGAAGAAGTGGATAAGTTTTGTTGGGATCCATGGGAATAAAGTAACCATTCCCAAATGGAAGGCCCATGGCAGCCCATTTGGCGGGCGGACAATAGTCGGCGGCTGCCTTCGCTGCTAACTCTTCCGGAGATTCGCTGTCGACACCTGGCTCTGCTTTCATCAGCTCCGCATTGAACTGATCACTGATTCGCATATAAGTATTTCTTATCAATGAATATAAAATACATATATGTATATATTTTAAATGTAACATATACATATGGTCCGATGCAGACTAGTCCGCTTATCAGCGGGGCTGGGTTGTCAATGTCAAACGAAATAAGTACATTGGGTATTATTTTTTTGAAAATTCTTTATTGCCCCAGTAGTCCTCAATTGTCAAATCATATTTGTCACATATTTGTTTGCCCTATCTTTGGGTTATTCCTAAGACGAATATCGATTTTGATTATTTGCAGTCTTTTTGTCGCTTTCTATTTCAGTTTGAAGTGGCTAACATTGGACTAAGAGTTAACATCAAAAACATATATGATCCCCGAAGATTAATTCTGTAGCTAAAAGGATTTCTTCCATTTGTTTAAATAGTTAGCTTGTAATATTCAGTAATAGTTGAGGGTGCAGATATTTCATTCAATTTGTTACACAAATCTATCTAGAGTTAAGATTACGATTAAGGTTATAGTTAAAATAAAATTACAGAATTACGATTAGATTGATTATCTATAGAGACTATGCACTTATACAATGGCCCAATTCGTATCAATATTTACAAATCAAATGTATTCATATATTATACTCTAAATGTGTAGCTTATTATATATAAATATCGCAACAATCGACACTCCATGCGTTCCATACGTTGCCTGAGATAATCCGTGCGGTTCGGTGCTTCTGCCACTTAATAGGATAGGGTTCTTGAACTATTTACAACAGTTTCGGTCTTGATTGGAGAGGAGACAGTGGCCGCCTAATGGAGAACATCCTCGAAATCGCATGAAGTGTTTGCTTGTTTTATTTTGTATTTTTTTTCCATTTTAATTTTTCTTTAGACTAAAATACCAGAACTAGGTCTATCTACGACTACGTAAATTATCGTTTACAGGTAAAATGAACCAATTAAAAAGTATATGACTCGCGAGTTTAGGAGTGGATGATTGAGAGTGTATGTATGTATATATCTACATAACTGAACTGTTTAGGTATGTATGGATGTCGTGGCTATCTGTCCTTTCCCTTCTGATAGAATATTGAGCATGTATCCTACGTAGGTCTACACATTATCCAAATTCCAAATGAAACCAATCCGTGGTGTGCGTGTGTGTGTAGAGATTAAATTAAAGATGATTTTCAGTCAGTATGAGTTCACCCAAAATGCCATCAGTGCTCTGAGTGCGCAGCATAACTTCCAGTATAGGCTGGTATTAGGCAATCTGGTTGCCCCGCTGCTGGTGCTGATCCTGAGCATCTGTAAAATCGAGAAAGAAAGACAATTCATTAGATATATCCCATTAAGCGAAGGAACACATATGAAAAGCTATGTCTGAGGACTGTGGACAATTTGGATGTTAGGGCAGGCCTTGCGGTCAAGTCGGATTAGTAGAACGCAACGCTGAACGATGAAAGGCACGCAGAACAGAACGTATAACGAAACGAGAATTTAGAGGAACCCACCTTATGGGATCTGAGGCCAAAATAGTTTTATTTCGAGAGCGCCTTGCACTATCACGCGCGTTCCCGCAGGGCAATGTCAGTGTACAGGACGAGACAGTCCGAATTGACAGACTCGACGTCTTTCGCTGCCACTGCTAGTCCCTTATCGCCTGCCGAAACCAACAGAATCAAACAAAAGAACCGAAATTGACAGAAGATTGCCCGCGAGATAGATAGAGCACATGTGCTAGAACATCGGACTCATGGGTGATCCTTACCAGCTACACTTTGCGCGGCCTTGTATTTGTCCTTGAGTATGAAGCAGGCGGTGAACAGGAAAAAGATGCCGCCCAGCACCTCCACGAAGCTGGTGGAGAACAGCGCGTACTGAAGTCCCTCAAACTGCTCGAGTTCCGTAAACTGCGGAAATAGCAAAAGTTAAGATAGTCCAGTATAGAAAGAACTTTCAAAACCCACTTGTTCTGCCATCTTGTCAGCTGACTTTGTTAGATTCGTTTGTAACGAATGGATAGCCTCCGAGGCCACTTTCGTGGCCACTTCCGTGGCATTGACGAGTTGCGCCTCCAGCACCTGGGACATGCTTTGCAGTTCATTTGTCAAGCCCGAAGCGTCGGGATGCTTGCGCAGATGCTTCATGATGACCTCCGACATCTGAAAAGGGTATAAGGAATGGGTATAAGGAATGGGTTTCCACAGCTAAGAGATCCTAAAACTTACCGCTCCCACAAGATAGGGACTGCCGGCATCGCCCAGGGCGTGGGAGATGAGTATTTGGAAGGCCTCCGCTGTGGAACGACGCGTAGGCACCACTACATACTGCATCACGAGGGAAAATATATACATATATTAGTTTAATTTTGATTGATCAATGTTTAATTTAAGCCAACAGCGGTTTTACCAAAAACAACATCAAAACAAAACAAAGCAATATAATTTTTAAGCCAAGACCACAACCAAAAATTGTTAATCAAATCGATTAGGGTGCGTAGGTGTGCGTTAGTTCTAGAGTACGTGTATGTGCGTGCAAGAAGCAGCCACAATCAAACAAGCTGCGATGCTGCCAAAAGCTCGCCACAGATGGAGCCACTTGGGAATGCGGGGGACAAGGAACGGGCTCCCACCCCAATTCGCGTGCAGGTTCGTGTCAACAATGGCGGCATTTGGGAACACTGGGCGAGCGTGCGCCTGGGAACAGTTCTGGCGCTGCTAGCGGTACTTTCGACATGTAGAATTTACCGCTACGGCTCTCTATATAATGCCGATGGGCATTGAAGGATATACGGACATCGACTACTGGGTGGAAAGTCCTTGAATTGTTTGATTGTGGCATTGTTTTGTTGATCTACCAATTTTGATTGATTAACTTTCGAGTTTCTTTCAAGCAAAATTAAGTTTTTACTGTTATAATTACAATAGTGTGTGTGTGTGTGTGTTGGGAGGTCTGCGCGTGTGTGTTTTTTAGATGTGTGCTAAAGCGGAAGCAGAAATTATGCAAAGCAAAACTAAGATTTCGGCAGACATTCTCGAAAGATCTAACTTTGGTGTAGGTCATTCCATTACCATTCCAGTGAAAACCCTAGATAAACCCGATTTCTAATCAAAGCTCCTTATCTGAACCAATTAAAATAGCGCCACCCTCGGGTGGGACCACTACCATTGGGTCTGTTTTGGGTTAGATAATCATTTTCGATTGCTTATTTTTGTCACGGAACGGAATCATTTTGCAATGCCAAAAAGGCAACAAAAAAGCGAGAAGCACACACTCAAATCAAGTGTGTGGTAAAAAAGAGACTCGGAACCAAATAAAATAAAATAGTATAATGCATTGAGAGGGGTGTACGTATAGTACACATACATATGTTTAGTGTGGTCTGACGTACTGCCAAATTTAGAACAGGCCACATAACATACATACCACTTGAAAGTATTACGTCTGCGAGTACTCAAGTGGCTTTGGACACAGTACGAATATATACTTATATACAACGAGTAATATCCACTATCTTGGCGCATAGCTTGCGTACATCAGCTGTTTAAACAGCTCTCCCTGACCATTCACAAGACAGACGAAGCTCCCAAGCAGGAATCTTATAGATGCCTATGGCTCTTAGCTAAGTTTAAGTGGTGGAAATTGTATGACTCGAGTTTTGAAGTAGAGCACAGATAAGAAGTTTAATCTTACAAGATATGGATTATATCATTATCTGAAATGGAAATACCCTTTCGGGTCGAATTGGGTCAAGTATCAAACATAAGATCATACATAAATGGAATACGTTCTTGAATTAGGTATACCATATATGTATGTAAGTAGTTCACTTAGTCATAAATCTACTGTCGAATCGATCATGAATTCTGCTTATCAGCTTTCGTTAAAGGTTCTTTATCGAATCGTACCAAAATCAAAGTAATCAAGAACCAACCAATATCTGATTGACAGAGTATCTACTAGTACGTATCTATATGTGTGACTAAAGTGCGACTATCTCTCGCTTATCAGTTGGCAGCCAGCAAACGTGACTCGCCTTTGCAGATAACCCCAAAAACTGCCAGACAGAAGCGTACAATATAAATACGAAAATTTCGACATTTTATCTTCATGGGGGTATGGGGGTTATGGGGGTATGCCGGGTATGACGCGTTGGCTTGCACTTGTGGGATGTGTGCCATGTGGGACTGTAATAAGGTTGCCATCCCATTACCCATTGGGGGGTTGAGTGTGATGAAATTTATTCCAAGTTGCAAGTGTCTGGGGGTGGCAGGCACACACTCTTTCACCCCCAGACAACCATCAGCTGGCGTAGAGGGGTGGAAAATGCCAAGGAGCAGAATATAAAAGAATAAAGATGAGCTTTACGTTTATTACATAGAAAGAAGAAGAAAAGTAATAAGAAGAAATGTCAACTCTCTCTCTCTGGGGGGTACAAGGGAAAAAAGGGACATTGCATTTATCAGCTTTAAGATAGTTGCAAAAAAGCCACATCTTTAAGGGAAATATAAGTTTAAGGTAAGAGATCTTTGAATAAGATATCCAGACTAGAATATCATAATAAATGTAAGGTTTTTGAAATATGCACCATTTAAGGGGTTATTAAGTCAGTACCACTCCCTAGAGTTAAGACTCCTTTTAGGCTCTCTCTGACAGGGACAACGACCACCACCGGTAAGACAGGATGCGGAGGAGAAGAACACAAAAATGTATATTGGTTAGAGTGTGAGTGTAAGCATGCTGTGCGTGTGTGTGTGTGTGTGTGGGTGGGTGATAGTGTTCTCATTATAACAGTAAAAAGTTAATATTAAGATTACGTGTCGTACGTGTTGTAATTACAGTTACGATACTGATATTTAAACAAAAAGTGAGTGCAAAATTACAAAAGCAAGACTGGAGAAATTTTTGGAGAGGTAGGTGTCTCTCCCTCTCGGCTTACCAGCAAGATGTCCGCCACAACCGCCCAATTCAAATTTAAAGCTAACTGTCCGAAAAATATTAGCAAATAGGTGCCCAGCTCGTGCGAAGACACCATCAGGCAGGCGCCGAACAGAAGCGGGGCGCTGAGCAGCAGGCCAAAGGCGCAGATCACCGGATCCGCCGATTGGTATCGCTTCACCAGATACTGTGACAAGAACGAGCCCAGCGGCACGCCCAACAGGCCCGCCAACATTGTGATCACTCCGAAATTGAATGCAACGCTGGGATTGGGGGGGAAAATTTTGGAATTGGAGGGATAAAACAGGTTAGTATTTGAAAGAAAGCTTAGGCGGATAGTATAGACTGTTCTGCGAGCTTGGGGCCTTGGGGACGGGCGCATTAGTAATCGGCTTTCGTTGTTGTGGCTGCTTTTGTTGCTGTTGCTTCTGTTAAGAAACGCTTTTCGGCCAGCTTACCAGCAGAATGTCGGCCACAATGGACCAGCACAGGTTGAGGGCCACCTGGGCCAGAAACACGAAGAAGAAGCACAGCGATCCGCTCGTCCGCGACACCACCAGAGCAGCAAACACCATGGGCGCGGATACCAGTAGTCCTCCGGCACAGATGTACGGGTCACAGTTCTCCATGCGACTGCGCAGTCGCTGGGCGAGCACGGAGCCCATCGGGACTCCGATTAGGCCCGCCACCATCGCCACTATTCCGAACTTGTACGAGATGCTTCGATGATAGAACCAGAGGTAAAGGTATAAGGCGCCGAGCTCGATTTCGAAATTTTGGGGACATTGGGGGCAGGGAAGCAGGGGGAGGATTGTACACTTACTCGTCCTGAACGATGTTCTCGTTGCCCGGCTGCATCTTCATGCCTAGGTAGATGAAGGAGGGTCCCCACCAGGACAGGGCTCCGGCCACAAAGGCCACGCACGTGAATCCGGCCGTGGAGAGCATGAACGAGCGGTTCTTGAGCAGCTCCTTGATGTCCTTTTTGTAGGAGGTGGCCTCCATGCTGTGGGAGCCCTCGCTTTGGCCGCGCTCCGGATCCTTGATCAGCATAATCAGCAGGACTGCAGCCACGCCCAGGATGGGGGTCACGCGCAGCGCCCAGCGCCAGTTGTTGGCCAGGTGAGCCGTCTTCGAGCCGACAATATATCTGGAGGGTAGAAGAGAGCATATTAGAGTTGATTGCGATTAGTTGACTCTTGGTCCGCCATTGCATTGGCTGCCAATTGGCGCGGCGCATAAATTTCAATCAACGCAACAGGCCCCCCTCCCAATTGACCCCACTTTAATTGAATTAAGGCCAAGCCATCTCTTCGTTCCAAAAGTAAATCAATTTCAATTCCAGTTTCCAGTTCCACTTTTAATTGAAGGTGATCCGGGTGAAGTCACGTGACTTTTCTCACGCTACGCTGATTAGAGCATCCCCTTGAGTCGAGCCCCAAGACAAACTTTGCACCCGATCTGCTGTTGTCAGCAGCTGATAACGGATTCTCGATGAGTGACAAAGTCGAAGACGCAACACCCAGACGATCCACTGATAAGACTTTCCAGCTACCGTTACTGCCGCTTCTGTGGGTCATAGAACTTACCCCATACCGGAGCCGACGGGAATGGCAAAGTAGAACATCGCCAGCATCTTGGAGCGCATGTGGTCCACGAAGAGGTCCGATATTATCGTTGGTGCTATCGTGCTGTACGAGGCCTCGCCGATTCCTACCAGAGCCCGGAACGTGATGAACCAGCCGAAGCTCTGCATGTACGAGCCCAACAGCGTGGTGGTGCACCATAGGGCCACGCCCACGGACATGATCCACGGCCGGGAGTACCGATCCCCCAGATAGCCAAAGACGGGCGCACAGACCATGTACGAGATGACAAAGACCGTCTGCAGGAGTCCCGCACTATCGTTGCCAATTTGAAAGTCGTTTTGCACATCCTTCAGAACCCCTGCAAGGAATTAAAAGAATTTTAATATTGATACAAATTTGGAGCGCGTGGTGTATACATAAATATTATATGTATGATATTTTATGGTGTGTACTAACTATTTCAAACACCAGTAGACGCTAATCGTCCAAGTAAATAAATTTTTAATATGAGTATGCTATATTCGAGTGCTTTACGTAAGCCCCATGGGATTCGATGGGAGTGGTGAGAGGTGCCGGTGGTGCCTTCCTCAATTAGCACGCCACAGTCACACAGTCTACAGTCACTCCTCTTCACCGTGACTCGTTAAAATGTTAAAACAACCCAACTGAAAGCAGCAGAAAGTGGCAAAATCAATCACTATGAGTGGCTTAAAATGGGTATACCAAGACTTGTTAGTAAATAATGCAAATCGCTCGTTCAATTTGGAATATCGCACTGCCATCAGATGCATCTTGAAAAGGGCTTCCCCGCTTTCGAAATAAATACATACATAAGTACACATATACGAGAGTATCACAATCCGTGTCAAGACGAGCCCAAAGATGAATTTTAATATTATGAATCACCTTCGCCTACAAATAGCCGTTTATTTCCGTTTCATGCAAAGACAACCGGGCGGCACGTTTCGTCGCATCGTTTAAAGATTCATTATCAAACGGATGTGCAAGCCGCATTAATGGCCAAAACGACCTCCGCCAATAACTGTTTGAGCATCTAACGCTATTTCCTACATTCTACTTGCAGCTCAAGCATGGCTTTTAAGCCCCCCGTCAGCGTACGGGGCCAATGTACGCGGCCAAATGGTCTACAAAAAAAGTGCTCGAGCACCCAAAAATAAAGTGACAATCGAGAGAGCAAAGACAGAATAGAGAGAGAGAGAGATCAAAAGCCGGTAATTGCACCGCACAGAGACAACACAACCAACAGCGGGAGACGAGCAAAAGCTCAACAAGTTGTGGGCCGAGCGAACCCCCAACGAACTCTAGCCGAGCGGAGCCGAATGCTTAGGCGAACGTGGCACGAAGAGAAACGTGAATCAGCGTTTGCTTTTTAATTATTTTATTTTCTGGGTCTCTTTTTGCTCGTTTCGCTTTGAGAAATTTATCGTACGATGTTTTTCAACCAATCAGAGCTTTTGTTTGCCCAGTGACGTAATGGTTGGAGGACGCCACGCGATAAACAGTGTGTGCTTGTGTGTGTGTGCAATGCATTGCGATATGCGATGGGTGTGGAATGGCAGAGGGGGTTGTGGGGACAGACAGAAAGCGCGATAGAAAAAGAGGAGTGTGTGGTGTGGTAAAGTGGGGTCTTTCCCTCCCATACACGAGGTGTAATCGGGTTCCCGCATAAGGAATGCCGAGTGTTTATGGCATTCTTTGCCAGCTGGGGCCGTCAGACGGGGCGCTGCCTTGGGGGCACTGCAGCAGCAGTAAACTCAGAAGCCAAGTCTCCTCTGCTTACGTCTGTATGTGTTTTTTGTATTTGCCGGTTCTGGCCATTTAAGAACCAGTTTGACTCTCTCAACCTCTCGGCCTCTCCGGCACTCTTGTTTGCTCTCAGTTATTTAGCACAAGACAGTACGTCGCATAACAAAAAGCCAATGGCTCTCTTTGATAGCCAAATCGGTTTGATTAATTGATACAGTATCATATTCTTACACTGCCGAAACGTACTGTAGACAGGGGACCTGGCCAAAAGGGGGGAGGTCGGTTATTGTTGCACCTACTACGTCTAGTCAGTAAATGTTATCCGAGAGAGAGAGAGAGAGGTGAAGGGGTGGAAGCCACCTCATTACCATGAATGAAAAAGCTGTTCGACTGAAAGTGATTGTCCCGCTCGTCGCGTCGCTCGTCCTCTTCTCTGCGCTCTCTGTGTGTGTCTGGTGACGTTGGCCTTGAATATCACGCGATATCTGCCGCGTAAGCTTTAAAATCGGACAATGTTTAACCAATCGGGATATTTAAAAGACACTTGGGTTGAAATTTGGAGTGCTCTTGCACCTGAAAGGCGGAGCAGCGCGACAGAGACTTTCGCTGCAGAGAAAAACTTTCATTTTTGGGGCAGGTGGAAATAAACACAAATGGAAATCAATTGTGAAAGCTTACAAACAAAACTTAGAAAACTTCCCTACATTTCCCTGTTTACCGCATTCACATAGACATTCCCTTCCCTACCCCAACAGGCGACTGACCGATTAACTAGATTGTATTATGGTTATTCGTATTGTGGCTGCGGCTCTCTGGTTAATTCAATTTCGAGGCAAATGTCCATTTTGCAAGTCGCCGACTGCCACCGCCCTGACTCTGCAGTTCGTTGAACCGAAAAAGGCCACAATAGAATCAGTGACGCTGCAAAATAGTGCAAAATCCAACAACTACAAAAACTGCAACAAACTTTGCATAATGCAAGACCCAAAGCACAAAAGTATTATGGAACGGGTGTGTCTTAATACGAATTGGGAAAGGTTCTGTACAGCCAATGGTATTTACCTAGCCAAATCCATGCATATGCATTCCGCTGTCTAATATTTCTGTTAATATTCATATATGCACATACATACGTACATCCAAGGGTATACGTCACTTCGGTGTGTCAAGGTTTCATCTGAATTTGTTTATTTCTTTCTCCAACCATGAAGGCAACAAAATGGAAAGTTTTTCGGTGTGTACCTTAAACACTTTGTTGAGAAAACATTTCAAGTGGACATAAAAACAAACTCAGCGACTTTGAACGAAATGCAAAATAAGCGCATAATAAAATCGAAATAAGAGAAAAAACAAACACCTCGGTTTGGTTGCAAAAGATACTCTTTATCACACTGCAGATCCTATAAGCCAACCAACTGTTTGCAATCAATTGGACAGCGACAATTGTTCTATTTGGCGCCTTGGAAGGTGGCCAAGAAAATTACGTAGGAGGCATGGCACAACAGATCTATGTAGAGATACATATGTGTCGTTCATTCAGACCACATATCTGGCGACCAAAATAACCGATTCCTGTACCATCAAAGATCTTTGATCCAAAGTTCACTTCGGTGTCAACAGGAACCACCATTTAAAGGAACCTAAAAGGCTTTTGCCAAAAGTTAGCGAATACCTCGACCGAAAAGAGTAGAGATAATATCAGGCCATAGCAAAGTCGGGGGTCGTTCGCAAAGGCCAAGACGTACTTAAAATATTAATTAGATGCATCACGTTGAACTTGACAGACATCATATGTATATATACATGTACATATATAAAAATATGCATATAGCCAACAGTAAATGTATTTCTGCTTATTTATCAATGTGGAAAATGTTGAAATTCACACAAAAGGCCATCCAAAAAGTAAATAAATAACCCACGAAACTGCCAATCTAATCAATGCGAAATTGTTTAAACAAATTCCCGACACGTGTCCCATGGCCGCTGGCCCCACTGATACTGATAAGACACGACTGGAGAGAAGAGATGTGATAGCCGCAGTGTTGTACGTAGCTGCAAAACGGCTATAGTCTTGGGCGTGCACACAACTGTTTATTTTAGTTTTTGTTCTAAATATACAAAATTATTCCTAATTAATTAGAGGCACAAGCAAAATATGAAAAATTCAGGAAAGCAGACTCTAAGGCCAACGCTTTTATACCCTTGCCAATTGGAGAAAGGGGTGGGAAGCTTTTGGAAATCTGGAAAATACTGGTAGTTACAGGCACCTGATCAAAGCTATAATACCCTGCTTTCAAGGGTATGCAAATATGAATTTGCGTGGAAGTCAGCAAATAAGATAGTGGGCGCTCGTGCGGCAGAGAAGGGGGAGTGGAGTCAATGAATGAGTGAGGCCCCCCAAAATGAGTGCGAGTGAGTGCAAATGATGGATGATGGACTCATTGGAAGCTTTAAATGTAAATGTTATCGCCCTTTCGCTAAAGAATTCGGTGCAAATCCGCTTCCTGTCTGACGGGACCGACTTTGCTTGATTAAAAGTCATACGATACACCATATATCCGAGTATGTACATACATATACATATATTAAGCATTTGGGCCACCCATTACCCATTAAAAGCTTACTACAAAGGGGTTAAAATATCAACACATGAGTTTAAAATCAATTTGTGATCGATTCTATATCAATCAACCAATTGTCTTTACATTTAATCTCCCTGGAAGTGCAAATTGTGAAAAATAATTTATCTGTTGACCTTGGTGTGCGTTTGGCTTGGCTAAGAGTTTTCGCTGATATCGCAACTGGCAAAGTTCAGGTTCACAGACCAGAGACCTTTCCAAGATCGTTAATGTGAAATGCAAACTATGGGTATTTGTGTGCGGAAATTCACCAGTTACAGAGCTATACGACTTGTGTAACCAGCCACCCGTCCCATTTCTAGGGGCCGCCCCCGACGACGGCACGTCATACACGTAACCTGTTGCACCTGGCAGTCGGCGTCGAGAGAGCTCTATAAATAATAAAGTTACTGTTTTATTTCCTTCCCTTGTTTTCTTGATAACTACAAATCCCCATTGCACTTGATTCTCAATCCAACTGGGGAGATATTCCACTGAAATGACACAAGGATCCAAGACGAAAGCTGACCCGCATTGAGTTGCAAAGAAACAATGTAGACGATTACTTCAGAATTGTAGATATTCGAAACGGAGGCATTGCTATTGTTTCTTTTGAAAGTTCAGAGGCCCGCATTGTAACACAAAGATTCTATTCGAATCATGTCAATTACTAGGAATTTAGACAATTTGACACTTGGCTGGTATCATTATTTCTCGTCTTGCACGCCGAAGGAAGCACTCAATCCCACAAATTATTGTTTTAGTATCAAATTGAAGCTGAAAACTTAGAAAGACCCGCATTAGAGCACAAACAATTAACACGAATCTAAACGATTACCCAGAAATTAGATGATATTTGAGAAGAGGGGAGTTTACTTCCATAACATACGATTTCTGTAAATTGTCACGCGGGCGGGAACCACTTGGGGCTCAGCCTTTGGTGCCCCCACCCCATGGTCAGGTGCTGATATCACACCCCCGATTTGATTGATTTCCCGTGGAAATGTACCCAAAAAGAGGAAGCAAATAGCTTTATTATTAGCAAGCGATAAAAAAAACAGTATCCAAATGAGTGTGCTCATATGGTTGTACGTATTTTCGAATCGGATGATTCAAAAATAAATGTAAACGCTGATTAGTCATCCCCAAAGGCGTTTATCACATACACAACTCGTACGATTCTGTTGGCAATTCTCATCAGACCCGACCCTGCACTTCACAATAATATTCATATAAGAACGGCTGTTCAACAATACTTTTTCCTTATCTATTAAGTAAATAACAACAACTGACGTCACAATCACTACCCCTCCCTTTTTGGGAGTAACGGCTTTTCTGAGAATGCTGTCAAGAAGAAAGAGCGAAAGAACTTACCCGCAATCGTGAAGCGGTCCATATAGTTGATGAGATTGACAAAGCAGAGCACGGAAACGGTAAACCATTGCGACCGGCCGACCGCGGAGAGGCGCGTGGGCACGGTCGGTAAACCAAGGCCGGCACCGAGGTTGGCTGCAGTTCCAGTGGGACGTAGCTGACGCTCCTCTTCCATGCTGTCGGAATCCGAGGGCATCAACTGTTGTGACGAGTAAGTCGGAGGTATGTTGGCGACATTTTCATTACTGCCGCCACTACTGCTACTGCTCTGGGTCATCGCCGGATTGTCCATGGCGGCCGCGGCGGTGGGGAGCGGTTGGTAGGACTGCTTCTGGTGTTTTTGCGACATTCACGTGCCTCTTGTTGCACACTCTTCCAACAGCGCTTTCGGGCGATTCCCAGCGACAAAAACAGATTCAGGAGACCACGAATGAGCCAGCAAGGCAACGCGGCAAAATATATATACACGCACACACACAAACAACACGCGATGAAAGCGGCCGAGAGCAAAGAGTGAATGCAAAAAATGTGTGTTGGTGGCAAGATTTCTTTGGCAGCTTTTCGATGCTTCGATCTCGCTCTCTCTCTCTCTCTCTATATCACTCGCGCCTGGTATATTTTATTTCAATTAGGGCGTTTAATCAATTGGCTTGGCCAGCACTTGCCACTTATTTGCTAACTTGTCTAATCGAATGCGGTGTTCTTGCCCGATTATGTGCTAAAAGCATTTGCAGTGCTTCACTTCTATATTTATCACTTTTTTTTCATCCGCGACGTGAGCACGATGAAACTTTAAGCAAGAAATTGGATTGCGAAACAAATATGTAGCTACTCTGGCGGATAACAACAGACCGAGCACTTGATGAAATTTAAGCAAGAAATTGGAAAAACTCTGACGATAACAACAAGAAAAACAACAAATTCATAGCCAGAGTGACCGCGGATTTATCGATAAGATATACGGTCTGACCCTCAGAAATATACCGAAACATACCGTCTTACTCGAAAAATATACCGTAAATATACTGACGAAGTCAAGTTGTGTTATACATATTCCTCGTTTTTCATATTCCGTGCAATATAACTGACTAAATAGAACATTTAGCCGTGCCCACATAGTTTTAACAGATTAATGAATCAATTTTCTACAAGATTGGTTAGTTTTTAGTCCTTGCTTTTATTGTATTTTGACTAAAACAAGGTTTAAACAAAAGAGTTCAACAAAAAAACGATCGCCATATTGCGTGTATGCCGTGGTATAGCCCTTTGTACACCCTATTTCGTTAATTTTATATGAAGATCAAACGCAATTTATTAAGACCTTTTCTCAAATTGATATGTTTTTGACTTATTCATGTGTATAAATTTATGTAGATCCTGAGCCTTGGAAGACAAACGTATTCACAATTCTATAACATCCATAGCCCCCAGGGTATGTGTGCATGGAATTAGCAACATGTTTGTGTATGGAATGAGACTCATTGTTGCTAAAGCGAACTGTGGCGAACTGCGGCGAATTAAAATTCGATTCAAAAAAACGACCTATTCCTCATATTCTTTGTTCCGTTGAATAATACTATCTATATGGAACATTTAGCCATGCCCACTCAATTTTGTACGATTGATGAATCAATTCTATACATGATTGGCCTATTGGAAATACTTGCTTTTATTGGATATCTATATAACATTGAAAATTAAATTAATAGATGACAAAAATACCATTTAGCACTAAAAAACACCACATGGGAGCGCGGCAAAAACCAGTTTCTACAGTATGACCCTCAGAACAGCACCGAAATATACGGTCTCATTTTCAAAATATACCGAGTGGTGCGCGCCAAATCTAACTTTTTTGAATGTGAGCAACAAGGACTTAAATGTTGTCAACCGGGCCTTTATCTATGGCCACATAATTTGATAGGATTAATAAATCAATTTTCTACTTAACTGGCCAGTTTTTAGTCCTTTCTTTTATTGTATTTTAACTAAACAAGGTTTAAGAAAAATAGTTCAACAAAAAAACAGTTGCAATGTCGCTGGAATTTGAAGACATAACGCTTGTATAGGCCTTTGTACACCCTTTTTCCTCAATTCTATAACATCCATTTCCCCCAGGGTATGTTAGCAACATGTTTGTGTATGGAATGAGACTCATTGTTGCAAAAGCGAACTGCGGCGAATTCAAATTCGATTCAAAAAACGACCAATTCCTCATATTCTTTGTTCCGTTGAATAATACTATCTATATGAAACATTTAGCCATGCCCACTCAATTTTATACGATTGATGAATCAATTCTATACATGATTGGCCTATTCCAAATACTTGCATTTATTGGATTTCTATATAACATTGAAAATTAAATTAATAATTGACAAAAATACCATTTAGCACTAAAAAACACCACATGGGAGCGCGGCAAAAACCAGTTTTTACAGTATGACCCTCAGAACAGCACTGAAATATACGGTCTCATTTTCAAAATATACCGAGTGGTGCGCGCCAAATCTAACTTTTTTGAATGTGAGCGACAAGGATTTAAATGTTGTCAACCGGGCTTTTATCTATGCCCACATAATTTGATAGGATTAAGAAATTATATTTTACATATTCCTCGTTTTTTATCTTCCGTCGAATATTACTAGTTAGATAGATCTCTCAGCCATGCCCACATAATTTTACCATAAATATAGCGACGGCTAATTTTAACGACCCCATTTTACTGGGTTGTTTATAAAATAAGGTTTTTCTTACATGGTAACTACATAATTACTACATATTTTGTACATATGAACTACATATTTATGCAAGAACGTAAGAACGTTAGTCATTATTGTCTTTCAATAGGTATGAGTATGGACATCTTTATACCCTATTTCCTTTAATTAGTATCAAAATTCTGTTGGTAATTCATAGAAGCACATAGCACACCTCGCTGATTTAACACACCCTGCAAACAGATTTTCTGCCTTGATTTGTCAGTGTGACCACACAAGTAATGACTACATTCGGTTGAATTCAAAATCAAATTTAATTATCCAGCGGCTAAGAAATGTTTTATTTAAAGGTAGAAATGTTAATGATGTGTTGAGCAAATTGATTAGGTATCAATATCCATTTCATCTACACGACTACGCACGCGATTCTTCCGCTTGTGCTTTTTAGTCGGCGGCGGTAGGAAACTCTCCAAAAACTCGATCGTATTATGAATGGTCTCCGAGCTAACGTTTCCAATATAGTTCTTATCAAAGTACACAACGGGAGACTCCGTGGCTAGGAGCTTCTCGCAGTTGCATTGCTGGAGTTTTCCGTTCAGTGTCTCAACATCATCGGTACTGGTCCTGTTGGAGTTGTCTGCAAGAATGATGTCGCAGATGAGGGGCTTTCCTAACATTCTTACTTAAGCTCACCAAAAATGGGCCGGAAGCACTCCTTCACTTGGATCCACTTGTTGCAGAACTGCCTTATGGCACTATCGTTATTGTGGAACAAATTGCGAGCTGCGTTGTCGACCTTGTACTTCATGAATCCCGGCACATACGGCCACTTTCCTTTGGCGGCATAGAAACAGATTATGTCTGTAATATTAATATAAAATAGATATCTAATGTATCTGCAAAATTTATGTTTTCCTTCACTTACAGGGCACATGAAAAAGGTGCAGAAAATTGCGCTGATGCTCAAGGCTAGATATCAGGTGAATCCCACTAGAACGACGGTTAGCCGGGACCTTGTGGCCGGCAAAGGGTATCTCCTCCACGCGGACACTCTCCAGGTATGCCTCTCCCATTGTGAGGAGCCACCCGAGCAAAAACAGGGGCACAATCCGAATCACAATCTTCCGTGCTAGTTCCATGGATGAAGCTCTCGCGCTGCACTTCCAAATGCAACTGAAACGATTCGGCAGTGTCCTGCAGGAGCTGTCATAAGCTCTACTGATTTGGGTTGGCTTTATTGATTTTAATTGGCACACAACTGGCCACAAGGGTCTCGCCACCTGACTGTATCTGCGGTTTGCATGCGCCAACTCAATTTGACGGGCTAATGACACTCCCACCAGGCCCACCCCCGCAACGGTAATCCATCAGATACAAAAGTTCATTGAGCTTTCGCTTCTCAATGAGGACAACTGCAATTAAATGTGATGCAAACCATTATTAGAAATGGCAATAAGTACTATTTCAATTCCCCCAGGAAATGACAATAAATTATATTTGTTCCCTTACGAAATGCCATATATTATACAATATTCAACAACAAACTCAGGCTGTGAATATTTAAATGGGTTTTGAAATCTGTATTCCCATTTCCCCATTGACGGTACTTAATTTCCCATTCCTGCTAAACCGGCTTAAACTATCCGCCACCTTTCTTCCGCCCCGTCCAGCAATTAAAGAATGTTGAATTGCAAACATGGCTATTACAGGTAGAATATTGTATATTGTATTTGAAAATCTAGTTGCTGCCTTCAAACAGAAGCTTCATGGCTAATGAGGCCATGAAATTCAATTTCCACTTTTCAGACTTGTATAATGCTAAACAAAGAGTTTCCAGGTGATGGGGCATATATTAGCAATACATATATAAGAATAAGTTTTCTTTTAGGTATCGACGAAAGAAAGCCAGAAACTTTAGAATCCTCTACATCAACGATTAAATCTTAGGTGTTTTCTAACATTACGTATGTATGTATGTACTCTCTGGTTTCATCTTAGGTCGTAATACATCTTTGAGGTGTGGGGGAACTATGCGTATACATAATATTCATTCACTGACTGCTTTAGTATTCATTTAAGGAGGTTTCGTTCAGTATACTCGCCCAAAGCTTGACTCGTGGCCCCTGGAATTCGCTAGACACGTGCACCTCAAACCCCTTGTAGGGGGCCGGCGCATTGACAAATTCATGGTAATCACACATCCCATTGGGGCGTGACTGAAGCAGCGACTCAGTACAAGGTTTCACTGACTCCATATTCCTAGGTTTGCTATGGGAGAGAACTATTTAATATCTGACCAACGCTTGGCTCCGATCCAAGCACTCACCCGAATTCGGCAAAGTGCACAAAGTAATCCACAAAGGAGTGAATCACCTTGGCCTCAGTGGAGTTCCGCTCAAAGTCGGGAAAGATCAGCGGAGTGCGAAACAAGTAGAGCAGATCATCGCAATGAACCACGCCGTACTTGCCGCTGACATTCGCCGAGGTGTAGGCGGAGGCATAGCTCAGGAGACCTCTGTAGTTGAAGCTGTACAGATAGAGCGGAGGCGGGCGCTGCTGGCGCACATCCTCCCTGATGGCATTGTACAAAGGATGCTTAAAGCCCCTGTCAGTGATGAGCTGAGAAGTGCATCAGGATATTTAGATGCATATGATTGATAGGTCCATCAGATCAGTCACTTACATCCATGAACCCCTGGACAGTCTTTTCGTTCACCTCGTGCTGATCCTGAAAGTACTCCTTCAGGATAAGGGTCATGCTGCTGGCCAGCCGCTCCTCGCTGAAGCTGGTCGGGAACTCCATCAGCTCCTGCAGCAGCTCGTCAAATCTCAAATTGAAGCTCTGGCGCAGCGTCTCATTGCCCATGATATTCACCACGCGGACCGCTCCCTCGTCCGGAACTGTTCCCACCAGCCAGGGAATGGGCATTCGACTGCCCTGTGCCACAAGCCGGCTGGGGTGTTCGCTGAGAAACGCCTTCGCGCCAACACCTTGCTCCACCACGGGACGGAAGTTTGTCATGTGATCCACGTCCCAGAACTTGAGACCATCGCCGGCGTCCAGCAGTCTCGTCGCCTCCACATGGCGAAGGGATCGTGCCAGCTTCGCCGTGCTCAGGTTTTGGGCCTGTTTGATTCCGCAGAGCTCGGCCACAAGACGGGCCTGCTCCAAGGGCTGCTCCGTGATTGCAAAGGGCACGTTGGCTGTGCCGCTCATGCTGATTGCGCCGTGGAAAAGACCTTTCGACCTGGGACTGAGAAGGTGCAGGTGCGTGGCCACTCCCCCAGCACTTTGGCCAAAGATGGTCACTCGCTTGGGATCGCCACCGAAGGCTTCTATGTTGCGTTGCACCCAGCGCAGGGCGATGTTCTGGTCCTTGAGGCCAAAGTTTCCAGAGATGGCTGCATCCTGGGTGGATAGAAAACCTGCCACAACAAGGGACAAGGAAATGGGATGAACTTTTGATAAACTACAACTGTCTACAGAGACTGGTGCTTACCGAAAGGCCCCAGGCGATAGGCCATGGTTATCAGGATAACCTCACCCGAGTCCATGAAGTATTCTGGTCCCGTGACTTCAGGTCCAGCGGAGCCACTGAAGAATCCACCACCATGGATGTAGACCATTACAGGGACCAGGGCCTGTCCAGAACGTGGAAGCTGCAGAAATCACTCAGATAAAGACTAAAGGCAGATAAAACAAGTTAGAATAGCACCACCTCTGGCCTGTAGACATTCAGATAGAGGCAATCCTCTTGGCCAAAGACGATGGGAGTAGGCAGCAGATAGTTCTTCTGGATACAGTCCGGCTTGGGCTTGGTGGCATCGTAGAGGCCAAGCAGCTTGGGCATAACCTTGGGGTTCTAGATGGAAAAATACCGCCCTGACATTACATGGAACTCCTTTCCCTTTCGGATTTTCGCGCAGAACTCACGCTGAATCGCAGCTCTCCCACGGGTGGCAGGGCATATGGAATGCCCATGAAGGCCTCGAACCGCTCCGACTGATAGCCCTTTCGGTGCGTGCCCTTCACGCAGCCCACACTCGGCGGACAGACGGTCAGCTGGTCCAGAGCCAGAGTCGGGCACGAGAAGAGCTCTAGCACGAGCATGAGCACGAGCGGCACCAGCATCATCCGTAACTGTATCGCCTGAATCATCGTCTGGCTACAAAGAAACCGAAATCGAAGCCGAGCCAAGCTAATGGCCATCTTTATGGATCATTAATTATGCATATCGAGTGGTTGGTTATTTATGAACGGTTTTTTGATGCTTCCAAAACCTTGCTATTGCCCCTCAAGATGATGTCAACGTTAAATCGGTTCGGATGTGACACTCTCTACGGTTCCCAGGGGCTGCCGTTGCATAAATTGCATAAGACTCCTTGCAGCTCGGAAGGAAAACTCACTCGGAATATAGAAAATCTGGAGAACGTTACACGACGGCGAACCAAATTGATCTGAGGGGTTTCGTTGGTGGAGCTTACAGTTTGGTCTGTAGTCGTTGCTTCGAAGAAAACTCTGCTCTGCGCTAGCCGAGCCGTACGTTGTTGTTGCTATTGCTCTTGTCTAGTATCTCGACTGAGTGACTGAACTCGAAATGGAAAATTAATTCAACAACCAACAGCACTACCCGTACAATGGGTAAAACTCACACAAGGCGTATGCTTGATCAGAGCGGATATCAATTGATCTGGAACTGCATTTCTGATGCAGTCGCAGTCGCAATCGCGATCGCTTTGAGGTAATACACGGGGCAGATCCAGCAGTACCAGATCACAAACGGGAGAGGATAGTGGAAATACTTACTCTGAACTGCAAAACGGCTCCGCTCCGACTACGATCGATTGCCAGATCACTTTTCCTTTTATCCTGGAACCGTCTCCATTTTGCTGCCCTGAGTTTGGAGACTCTCCACTCATCTGTTGAAAGGGAGAATTGCCATTTCCCCTGTCTTTCCATATATGTATGTACATATGTATATCAGTATTGGGCCTTGATTGTCGGGTATCTTATCTCATCACTCTTCCCATCGGGCCCATCGCGTCTTTTATTCGCACTTAATCTCGATTCTTGCATTGTCTGCAATATGCAAAACTGACCTTCGGAATCACAGCCGCGAACGCAGCAGCAACATGCCGATCGCTAAAGGGAGGGAGAGATATATATAGAGAGAGAGAGAGAGAGAGTGAGAAACAGCCCCAAGTACAAGTAGAGCCCCACACACAGTTACAATTGACATTGAGTACACGTATTGTGGAACGAAAGTGTCTTTTAGAGGAGACTTTAATATTACAATGTTCGTTCCAGTGCCAGATATTGTGTAGTATTCATATTTGTAGCTTTATATTATGTTAACCTTGAAGAAAGCGGTGCGCGAACTGGATTCTCAGAAAAACAACCTTTTCCATATTGGATAGGCTGACAGTTGGACGTCCTTCAGTATGTCTTCCTTGTAGTTGCCAATGGTGCCACCAAAATGGACATAGCTGCACATCTCATGGTCCGTGAAATCTGAAGCTTTGCAGGATGTACCACTGTGGAAGATCCTAAGTCAGGGCAGAGCATACATATCAGAAATACATATAGATATTCCCTCATATAAAGTTGGAATAAAACCTCACCCGGTTTTGGCAAAGTCCACCATCATGGAGGTCATTCGTTTAATGACCTCAGCATCCTCCGAATCCTTGGGATAGTCCTCGACAATAGCTGAAATTCGTATGGCGTGCAGGGCATCGTCCATGTGGGCTGCACCCACCCCATACTCTACCGATGCACCACTAAACAGGGCCGAGAGGGTGCGCAGACCACGGTACTCGAAAATGTATAAGGAAAGCGGATTCTCCTGAAGATTGGCGTAGCTCGCATACGTGGATGCCGACTCGTAGAGCGGATAGTAAAACCCAAAGTCGCCCGAGATCTCGGCCAGCGGCACGAGTGTATCGTTGCTAATGGTCTCTCCCTCGAATCCATAGGCGTCTAAGATTTCCCGCACGACCTGAGGCGATGTGCCGTCAGGCAAATGCAAAATTTGTGAAAAATGTTCCAAGAAGCGCTCGTTGAGCTCCGTCCGCAGGTTTTGATTGTCGAAGACGTGCAGAAGGGCAAGAGAACCCTCTCCAGACCTCGCAGTAACGCCCAGCAGCCAGGGGACCTGATTGATGCGTCCCTCAAGGTGCGCCTGCACCGGATCCTCGGTAAAGAAGGCTTCCGGACATCCCACTGGCTCGACGACTGGTGGATTGCAGATTAAGGGAAGGCTATCCCAGACTTTTAGGGAATCTACCGTGGTGTGCAGTTTAATAGGATCCAGCTCACGCAGAGCTTGGGCCAGGTCCTCGGAGCTCAGGCTCTCTGCCCCCTCGATGCCCGCCACAGCAGCCAGCTTTCGCGCCTGGGTCAGGGGATCCTTGTTGATTTTCAAATATGGTGATAGAACTGTGCTATCCAAAGACATGGCCCGTTGAAAGAGTCCTTGAAAGAAGAAAAGAGTTAATCGAGTGTCAAATGATTGTACAGTAAAGCCCACCCTTTGAGCTGGGGCTGAGCATGTGATATTGGGCCGACATCCCTCCCGCACTGTGGCCAAAGATCGTCACCAGCTGGGGATCACCTTCAAAGTCGGCGATGTGCTGCTGCACCCACTTCAAGGCCAGGCGCTGATCCTTTAAAGCGAAATTTCCCGGCATATTTGTATCGCCAGTGCTTAGGAATCCTTCAAGAGATCCTCTCTTCAAGAAACTGTTGACAATTACTTCCTCAGAGCTTACCTAATGGGCCCAAGCGATAGGATACGCTGACCATGATCACCTGTTCCGTGTCCATCAAATATTCGGGACCACTGGCAGCCGGATGGGCAGAGCCGCTAAAGAAACCTCCAGCATGAAAATAAACCATGACGGGCAAGAGATTTCCATTGCGTTTCTGTGGAAGAAAGAGAAATTAGACCATCCCAGCGTCCGTTGCACACTCAAGCTCAACCTTTGGCCTGTAGACATTCAGGTAGAGGCAATCTTCCACGCCAGATACTGTCCATGAGGTGCCAAAGTAGTTTCTCTGCAGGCAACTGTCCTTGGCTGTTCCTGCATCAAAGATGCCCTCCCAGGCAATGGCAGGAACTGGGTTCTAGATTGGTATACATTATTATGTTAAAATTATAAAAGGACTGTCCTGAACTTACCCTGAGTCGGAGGGAACCCACAGGAGGCTGGGCGAATGGTATTCCCATGAAGGCCTCGAACTCCTCGCCCTGATATCCTGGCATATGTGTGCCCCTGAGGCAGCCCAGATCCTTCAGACACACATCTAAAGGATCGCCGACAGCCGCACTCCAACAGAGAGTTAGAGTCAGAAGAACTCCAGACCAGAGCAGACGCATTTCGCTTTGATTTATGGGCAGCCAAACACGTCTCCCTTTTATAGAAAACTACGACTTCCCATTGACATTAGAGTGCACAAATTTGTATAATCATGTCCCGCAATTGTATATTGCACTTGCTCAACCTCCCCGAAATATAATTCCAGTTATTTTCAAATCCTAAGATACGATATTTTGTTTTTGATTTGAAAGTATGAAAGTCAAACCGTGGCTGCCCACCAAAGCAGTTAGTATAAAAATTACATATCAAGAGTGCATTTTCCTATTGCCTAAACACGCATTCAACTGAGCTCAGCAATTAAGAGATAAAATTACTCGATAATAATGACCATATAACTAGTGAATGAGCAATAAAAAATAGGAGGCGGTAATTGTCGTTTTGGAAAACCCACTATAACCTTTTATAGACCTATTTACACACATTTGCGCGACTCGACACACGCAAGCTAATGCTGCAAAAGAGGATTGCCCAACAGTTTCAAAAACAACATACATTGCATGTGCATGACGCGCCAAATTGATGCAAGACTCAAGACCGTGCCTCAGTCCCGAAAATCCAAAAACAATACTTGCACAACCGATGTCAGGGAGACACACGTGCGAAAAGGAGAGAAGACCGTACCCTTGCTTTGCGAGCTCCTCTCCATCGGGAAAGTTGGCCTATTATGTGCACTGTGACCTTCAGCTCCATTTACAGTAACCACTGATATTGAGTTACACTTAATTTCTTCTTCTCACTTCTCTTCACTTCTCTTTAATTACAAAATTCTCGTTCCAGTTCCAGATATTCAGAGACATTCGTATTTATAGTATAACAAAATCACTAGAATACAGTCGGATCTCGAAATGGATTCTCAGAAAAACAACCTTTTCCATATTGGATAGGCTGGCAGCTGGACGTCCTTCAGTATGTCTTCCTTGTAGTTGCCAATGGTGCCACCAAAATGGACATAGCTGCACATCTCATGATCCGTGAAATCCGAAGCTTTGCAGGATGTGCCACTGTGGAAGATCCTAAGTCAGGGCACAGCATACTTATCAGAAATACATATAGATATTCTTTCATAGAAAGATGGAACAAAACCTCACCCGGTTTTGGCAAAGTCCACCATCAATGATGTCATTAGTTTAATGACCTCAGCATCCTCCGAATCCTTGGGATAGTCCTCGACAATGGCTGAAATTCGTATGGCGTGCAGGGCATCGTCCATGTGGGCTGCACCCACCCCATACTCCACCGATGAACCACTAAACAGGGGCGAGAGGGTGCGCAGACCACGGTACTCGAAAACATATAAGGAAAGCGGATTCTCCTGGAGATTGGCGTAGCTCGCATACGTGGAGGCCGACTCGTAGAGCGGATAGTAAAACCCAAAGTCGCCCGAGATCTCGGCCAGCGGCACGAGTGTATCGTTGCTAATGGTCTCTCCCTCGAATCCATAGGCGTCTAAGATTTCCCGCACGACCTGAGGCGATGTGCCGTCAGGCAAATGCAAAATTTGTGAAAAATGTTCCAAGAAGCGCTCGTTGAGCTCCGTCCGCAGGTTTTGATTGTCGAAGACGTGCAGAAGGGCAAGAGAACCCTCTCCGGACCTCGAATTGATGCCCAGCAGCCAGGGTACCTGATTGATGCGTCCCTCAAGGTGAGCCTGCACCGGATCCTCGGTGAAAAAGGCTTCCGGACATCCAACCGGCTCGACGACTGGTGTATTGCTGATGAAGGGAAAGTTTTCCCAGACTTTTAGGGAATCTACCGCGGTGAGCAGTTTAATTGGATCCAGCTCTCGCAGAGCTTGGGCCAGGTCCTTGGTGCTCAAGCTGTCCACATTTTCGATGCCTGTCACAACAGCAATTTGCATCGCCTGGGCCAGAGGATCCCTGTTTATCTTCAATAATGGTGATAGAACTGTGCCATCCAAGGACATGGCCCGTTGAAAGAGTCCTAGAGAGAAGAAAAGAGTTAAGCGAGAGTCAAATGATGGTACAGTGAAGCCCACCCTTTGAGCTGGGGCTGAGCATGTGATATTGGGCCGACATCCCTCCCGCACTGTGGCCAAAGATCGTCACCAGCTGGGGATCACCTTCAAAGTCGGCGATGTGCTGCTGCACCCACTTCAAGGCCAGGCGCTGATCCTTTAAAGCGAAATTTCCCGGCATATTTGTATCGCCAGTGCTTAGGAATCCTTCAAGAGATCCTCTCTTCAAGAAAATGTTGACAATTCCTTCCTCAGAGCTCACCTAATGGGCCCAAGCGATAAGGTACGCTGACCATGATCACCTGCTCCGTATCCATCAAATATTCGGGACCACTGGCAGCCGGATGGGCAGAACCGCTGAGGAAAGCCCCAGAATGGATATAGACCATGACGGGCAAGGGATTTCTATCGCGTCTCTATGAAAGGAATGAAATTTAGTTCAAATCTGCCTTTCCGTTGCACATCAACCGTAACTTTTGGCCTGTAGACATTCAGATAGAGGCAATCTTCTACGCCCGAAACTGGCCATTTCTCGACAAAGTAGTTCCTCTGCAGGCAACTGTCCTTGGCTGTTCCTGCATCAAAGATGCCCTCCCAGGCAATGGCAGGAACTGGGTTCTAGGTTGGTATACATTATTATGTTAAAATTATAAAAGAACTGTCCTGAACTTACCCTGAGTCGGAGGGAATCCACAGGAGGCTGGGCGAATGGTATTCCCATGAAGGCCTCGAACTCCTCGCCCTGATATCCTGGCATATGTGTGCCCCTGAGGCAGCCCAGATCCTTCAGACACACATCTAAAGAATCGCCGGTAACCGAAAGCCAGCAGAAAGCTAGAGTCAGTAGAGCTCCAGACCAGAGCAGGCGCATTTTGGTTTCATGTACGGGCAGCTAGTGCGGCTCCCTTTTATAGAAAAACTTAATCGAACACACTAGGGTACAATAATCTCAATCTCATGTCGCCAAGCTTCCCAAAAAATAATTCCTGCTATTTTCAAATCTTAAAAAACATTGTATTGATTCTGTATTTAAAGTACAAAAGGCAAACAGTCGCTGCCCACCAAAGCAGATCGTATGTAAAATACATACATATGTATCAAGAGTGCATTTTCCTATGGCCTAAACACGCATTCAACTGAGCTTAACAATTAAGAGGTACAATTACTTTAGTACTTGAGTGTAATGACTCTATAACTAGTGAATGAATTCAACTAACAATGAACAAAAGGGGCGGAAATTGTCTATACGGGAAGCCTAGGAACCGTAACCATTTGTAAATCTAATAAGACGCTCGATATTGATCTCAGATAGCTGTCAGACTGCGACGCTGTGAGGCAGTTAGATCTGGATGCCACATGTCCAGGATGAGGACCAGCCGAGGGCGAGTGCCATTGTGCCAGACCTCGTGCTCGAAGCTGTCATCAAAGATGATTAGTTCGCCTTCGCGCCAGGTTCTAAAAGGTAAAATCAAATGAGATTTTGATGGTGAAAAACTTCCATTTCCACTAACCTTTCCTGCTCTGCCACTCGAAGTGAGGTTCGCTCTGGCTCTGGAGCCACCAGCGTGAGATGCGCTCTCAAGCGGCAATTGGTGGGACCACAATGCGGCCACACATGCGTCTCTGCATGCATCACACTGAACTTCACCTGTCCCCGTCGACAGCCGCTGGATTCGGGGAACTCTTTCAGCAGACTACAGGTGATGGGAGCCCGTTGGCAGTTCTTCCTAATAAGCTGCCCCTTCGCGAAGAGCTCGAACTGCTGCCAGATGCCCATGTGGCGCAGATTCTCCGTTTCATCTTCGAAGTAGCCGCGATGGCTGAGGAGGGCCAAGGCCTCCTCACGGATGGATATCCAGTTGTGCTGTAGTTTCTTTAACTGCGAGTTGTAGCCCGTCTCCGAGGGTTGCCAAAAGGGTTGAGCTCTCAGCTTGGGCTCATTGTACAGCGATCTCTGATAGACGCTGACGAAGAATCCCCTAGCCACGCCCTGTCTGTGCACTTCCACAGCCTCTGGCTGTCTGGACAAACGTTGGAGCGTTTCTCCCAGGGCGAGGTAGAAGTAAGCCTCCTGTGTGCCATCTGCCTTTGACTCTATGGCATTCTGCAAGTAGGACAGCGCCTGAACGTAGTCTCCATGGAGCTGCTTGAGGGCGAGGCCGAAGTGGAGCTGTGCCACTGGATCTGCTGGCCAGAGCTTCAAGGTTTCAGCTGCCACAAACTTCACCTGGCGCATGCTGCAAGCAATCTTGTGAGATTAGAGCCGCAATAGGATTTGGGCTTGAACCTTAGCTCACCTACTTATTGGCCGTTAGGTGGGTGAAAGAGAGTTGATTGCGCAGTCGCGGATCAGCAGGCAAACGCTCGATGAGCAGCTCGTGAATGGCCACTGTTTGGTGATGATAACCTGGAGCAGAGACATCATGAAAAGATTTCCCAAGAAGAACAGCATCTCCAAAACTCACCCATGAATCGCAAATGCTCGATGCAGCGTTCTCCAGCAGAAAGAAACTCTCCATCGCTGGCCACCAGCTCGCCAAAGGCCAGATATCGTTTGTAGGAATCAATGGCCTCCAACAGTCGCTGGTTGCTGCGCTCCCTCTCTGCCAGGCGCTCCAAAAAGTGGGCACGGGCCAGATGGGCCAAGGGCTCGTCGGCATAGTATTGGATGAGCGTGTTAAACGAGCGCAGGGCTTGGGCATAGTTCTTTGGGCGGGGATTAGTTCGCGGTTCGTCAGCCAAAACGCACACAAAGACGGGTTAGATAGGGTTCACAGAACATGCAATTAGTACAAAAATAATGAAGCTCATTAGAAGAGGAAACACAATTTTCAGAGGACTTCAGGGGAACATCCCATCGAGGAGGACCCCTCCAGTGGGTGTGTCTGGCTGGAGGAGGCCGCCTTTGGTTGCGCCCAATTGAAAAGCTTTGACAAGAGGGTTTCCAAAAAGCCAAATCTTACGTTTTGGATCTTATAAAGCTAAACAGTTAATAGATCTAGTGACTAGCAATGCAAACATGAAACTAAAGCTATGAAATGAGTTTGGTTTTGTGTGATTTAATGATTGTTGAGCTAGAGATATATCGAGAGATTCCTTGGTTATTCCTTGGCACGAAGTCTTTAAATCTGTGACCTACCTCCCGGATCATTTCGGCATTGGCCTGACGCAGCTCCTGTTGAAACGAATCATCTGCGGCCGGAACCGGAACCGAAGCCGGAGCATCTGTGGTAGGATCCTTGGGTTTGATTTCTGGTTGGGTTAAAGATTGATTGCATTTGATGTTTATACAGTGCAATGAAAAGTTCTTTGAACGGTTAGGGCCTAGACAGAGCTCCACCTTATACATATGAAGTGTTAGTGAGGCGTTTCTATTGATAGTAGGAGTAGGAGAAGTTCTTCACTTACGATCGGTTATGGATCAGATGGTGTGTCTTAAAGTAGAGTGTAGCTTATGGCCATGACTGAGATTATTTTAGAGTCTTAAACAATACGAGAGTATGTCGGATAAGTCAATGCAGTGGAGGACATCGAGAGACGGAGGCGATACTGTGTGAATTGTACATTTAGTAATTACGTGTCCAGGTTGGATCGTCGGAGTCCGGATCGCTTTCGTACTCCTTAACCGGCAGACGGCCGTACTTGGCCTCCAGTCTGCTCATTAGATCGGCATCATCCACGTCGGATATCTCGTCCTCTTCCTCATCGGATATCTCGTCCTCCTCGTCTGTCTCTCCATCGTGTTCGTAATCCTCAATAGCCCCGTCCTCGTATTCCACATAAAGATCACTGAAGCCCGAAGGCTTTATTGGTTCGTTTGTCTCCTCTGGCTCCTTGTCCTTCCTTTCATCTGATGGTTCTGGCGATGACTTGTACATAGAGCTCATCTGCTCAAAGGTCTCGGGCACATAGCTGGCCGACAATGCCACATCACCATCACCGGCATCCTCTTCTTCGATGTCGCTGATCTCCACTTCGATTTCTTCCTCGATTTCGATTTCCTCCTCGGAATATTCTTGTTTTTGTGATGGAATGTGATATTATACAAATTAATATTAATGGTTACATTTTGGATCCTAACTAAAGACTTCAAGATCACTTCTAGCTGCAGCTAGAAATGATTTCGAAGCATCTTCGATAATCCGAAGTTCTGAATTGAGATATAAATGAGCTCTCCAACCATCGTCCAGCAGCGGAATCTCCTCCAGGTCGTCTGGTATCTGATCCTCGTCCGTGGCAATCGTCAGGCGGCGCCTCATGATCGCCTCCGGTGGGGGCGGCTCGTCTTCGGCTACACATTCATCACGGGATATATTTTTGGTCAACATAATGCGGATTAAACTATTACTAGACGGGCAACAACAAAGCCATACAGCAATTTCCATACATACATACATACATTGGTGGAAATAGTTAAACAAAGCTGTAACTACAATAAATTTACAAAATTACAAAATTAAAAAAAAATCATAATCATAAATAATAAAGAAAGTGCAAAAGGTTAGCTCTGGCACCGATTTCTCAACTATTTTGTTTAAAATAGAAGAAATTTGTATATTTTGAAAACCGAAAAGAGAGAAACCGAGAGCCGAGACTTTGTTTTAGTTCTGTTAATACGTCACAAATCGAATTGGAGACATTGAGAGTGTTGTTGCCAATGGCTTTTGGTGGATTAGAAAGGAAAGCGTCGCTTTGGTTACAAACTGTCCGAACATACAGTCCTCAAGCAGACAGCCAGATTGAGAGATGCAGTAACATTGATTTTGGCGTGCTTTGGCAGAGATCACAGATCATAGAGCAGAGAGCAATGGAGGAGTAGGTCAAGCATTGAAGACTCACTTGTATTCGGACTTTTCCTGATCAATACAAGACGTGAAACTAAGGCAAGTGCAACGCCAACGCCAAATTTAACGGCAACTGTAAAATGATTCAGGTTTTAGTATCAGAGAACAAACAAGATTTGTTTTGCACTTTCTTGTACAATATTTTTTCTGTGGTTTGTGTGTGCGTGTTTGTAATAAGGTGGAGCAAGAGATGGTCTGTCAGTTCTTAACGTTCTAGGGCCTTAGGGACATCCGTTCACTGTTCCACTGGGTATCGCCTCAGAAAGGGACTCAACTTACGCGATGCTAACCAGGAAGAGCCCTCTTTCGGTTCTTCCTCATCATCGTCTTGTTTCTGCTCCTCGCTTTCGTCAAGATCGGGTCTTCTCACTCGCCGCACCAGATCTTCGGGTTCCTCATCGAGGGACTCAAAGTCGTCATCATCGTATTTGTCCTGCAGATCGTGTATCGAATATTAAACTTATTTTCCAAGAAATTGCTTTCTTTCACCTCATCATATTTATCAACTTTGACATATTTAGTTGTGGCAGGGACCCTTTGTGCTTTCGATTGAACAGGCTCTTCGATCTCCTCCTCGTCAGCCTCATCGTTGTCCTCCTCATCTTCCTGCAAGATGGTTGACAGATAGTTATCTAACTGTTCAATATTTAAACAAAACTTAGACTTTACCTCATCCAATTTGGCTGTAGAAGAAGCTGGCTCCTGCGATTCTGCCACTTCATCTTTGGCATCGTCCTCGGGTTCGTCTTCTTCGGGTTCCTCTACATCGTACTCAGTGGTGGCTTCTGCGGTGGCCTCTGTGGTAGCTTCAACAGTGGCCTCTTCAACATTGTCTTCGTCTTCAGCGTCATCTTCTGGATCTTCGGCGGTGATGTTTTCGCCAGCATTGTTATCCTCCTCGTCGTCGTCTTCTTCCTGCTCCACCTCTTTTTCATCTTCTTCTTGCTCTTGCTCTGTGTCTTCTTCTTCTATTTCCTCCGAAATAGGTTCTTCTAACAGAGAAACAGCTTTAAAAATATATTTATGCATTATGTAATGCTTGGCCTACCTTCTTCTTCGTGATCGTCATGATCATGATCATCATCCTCTTCTTCCTCTTCTATTTCCTCCGAAAGGGGTTCTTCTAAAAGAGGAAAAGCTTTGAAAAGAGAGTTATGCATTAGTGTGTTCGGCCTACCTTCTTCATCGTGATCGTCATGATCATCATGCTCATCCAAAGCCTCTCCAGAAGGTTTGTGTACGTCATGGGCATCATGCTCCCCTCGATGCTCGTCGACCAAACCATTAAAATAGTTTGAGAAGCGCGACTCAGATAACGGAGTGTCCACTAAAATATATTATCGTTAACCAAACAAGTATCATTTAGTGGTTTCTGGACTTACTATCTTCAAGGCCACGATTCTCCAAGATGATTAGGCCTACGAGGCCCAAGAGAACTGCCATCAGAGAGAAGAATATGATCTTGGCACACCAATTGCCACCGGTGTCGTGCTCGTGATGCACGTGCAAGTGTACATCGTCATTTCCCATCTTCGTAATGTGGACGCCATGGGAAGACTCGTCGTCATCTGTGAGTTCGTGTGTGCGATTGCATGGTAGTGAATAATAAACACATGTGATTACAAATTGTTTAATTAAATGCACCTTCAGACAGCGTGGGGATAGACAAGCGGTTGATTTAGTAACAGAAAACCATTTGGGGGGTTGGAGAGGGTAGGACGACGGATGTGGATATGGGATATGGGACGGAGGGGCTTTGGCTACCTTGGAAGCTGGACTGACGCAGAACAGTCACATCGCCGTCAGATTTGCGATCATCTAAACACAAAAAGTTAGTTACAATGAATGCCAAAGCCATTTAGAATGTACTACCCCGAAAACAGCTTCCCTCCTGGATTACTGTACCCGCAGAATTTCCCCCATTTGTGTGACACCGGTATTACAATGCGATAAGAGAGGGATTTGTTTATGCCTAAATATGTGCAATAATAAACAAAGAACCCGCCAGTCATGCTCTTGGGCAGATGGCCAAATAAAATTAAATTGCTTTACATATAATTTCGGTGTTTTTGTTGCACTGCCCGTCCAAAAAGAGAATCTTCTGTGGGTGTAATGGCCACAGACGAAACGGGAAGTGTCGTTCCGTGTCTTTGTGCAGCGCATTAACATCGTTGGAATCATGAATTATGGTCGAGGTGATTTCTTAGCCTCCCCCAGTTGTTAGTCTTTATAGATAAGCCGTGAGATAAGACCCGGGATAGCTCGGACAGAGTGAAAGATACAAGATAAAAGACAGAGCAGTCTCCCCAAATAATTTCAAATTAAAATCTAAGCTAACCAACCCGAAATGTTCAATGCCCTTTTCCTTTCTACGAGTCATAAAAACCACACATAGACCCCCGCATATGTCCAATACATATACATACATATTTTTCTATAGTGGATCGGCACACGCATAGCGACAGAAACAGGCGAGATGTATAATTTTATATAATAGGGCAAAGTTATTTTTAAAGGCACTCGACAATATTATTTTGCTAATAAAAGAAATGAACTGCTTGCTACGCTCTTAGCGGCGGCCGCAGGGAATTTTACACAATCTAACGGTCACTGCATTTCACCGTTCATCACTGATGACAGGGAAAGGGGTGATGGAGAACTTACCGCGTTTTCTGCGCTTATCCTTGCGCTTTCGCGGCTGCACATCCCCCGACATTTTCCTGGCCTGACACTAAATTTATGCCAATATGATGGGGGGAAATGTATGTTGTTTTGTGTCCAGATGTGTATAGGTGTCGTCGGCGGCCACAAAGACCGGGCTGGCAGCGTTCCCGAACACGATCGCTGTACGTAACGAAATGCGAGCAGCTCGTCGTCGTTGGAAATTATTTATAAAATGTGCGCCGTTGCGTTTCGACGTTGCCAGACGTCCTGTGGACGGGAAAATATATATTGCAATAGTGAATTGCAATGTAAATTATGCTTGATTGTTAAACAGTACATTTGAGCCAACTTATTGTTTTGGTCCTTCAAGTCCCGAGCACAGTCGAACTGGGTGGCAGCTCTGTGTTCGAGGCGGTAAACAATTATTCAAACACGGCCAGGCTACCGGCTTAAGAAACCCCAGTAGCAAACACCAAGCAAGTGTAATATTCATTGATTTGCCCATAAATATCATTATTATTCCACTGTGTTCAACAAATAAAGATATGTGACTGCATACACAACTAACCGCAGTTGCTCACCGGTTTAAACAGAGGGGGGTTGAATGGGTTAGCTCGAATTTTTCATCGGCAATTTGGGTATATTTCGGTATATTTCTTAGGACTGACGGTATATTTTATGGATAAATCACACTGAACCCGAGCCCCAAAAAAAAAACAAGAAAATAAATACAGAAATTGGTTTTAGTGAGTTCTAACTGGGTTGTGGCGGGTCGCGTTGTTGAAAAACGTATAAGATCAAGGGCCCCCAGGGGTAGGGAGTAAAAGTAATGGCCGGCGACATGTCCATTGGCTGTTCAGCTTTGAAAAGGTCGAGCAAACTAAAGTCCTGCACCAGTGGGGGCGACACGGACTCCATGCACATAGCAGCCAACGATCGCATGGACAATGGCAGCGTAAAACAAGCCCCAGCACCGCCCCAGAACATGCGAGGTGGCCTCCGGGTGTACAAGATAGTCATCCTTGGGGATGGCGGTGTCGGAAAGTCGGGTAAGTTGGCTACCAGGCTCTGCAAAGTTATCACTGCGCATTTTGATTGTGGTTGCGAAAAATCAATAAATTATCTCAATTTCTTTTACGCTTTGTTTTGTCCGTCCCCCATCACTGCCCACCCTCCACACGCCACACGCACCATCGCCCCGACCACCCCCAATCCGTCTGCCTCGGCGCTTTCGTTCGGGCGTTCGGCTGAACCCTGCGCACTCGAACATCAGCTGTTACCCTGCAGTTCGTGAGCCACAGCTTCTTGGACTACCACGACCCGACCATTGGTGAGTGTGCTGCAGCATCCCGATAGATTTGAACTCGTTTGACTAATCCTTAAATGCTGCCGACTCGTTGCCGCAGAGGACTCGTACCAGCAACAGGCGGTCATCGACAACGAGGCCGCCCTGCTCGATATACTCGATACTGCCGGCCAGGTCGAGTTCACGGCCATGCGGGACCAATACATGCGCTGTGGGGAAGGTTTCATCATCTGCTACTCAGTCACCGACCGCCACAGCTTCCAGGAGGCATCGGAGTACCGAAAACTGATTACCCGGGTGCGTTTGTCCGAAGAGATACCGCTGGTGCTGATTGCCAACAAGGTGGATCTGGAATCTCAGCGTCGCGTCACCACCGAGGAGGGCAAAAATCTGGCGAATCAGTTTGGCTGTCCGTTCTTTGAGACGTCCGCGGCACTACGCCACTACATCGACGAGGCGTTCTACACGCTCGTCCGAGAGATCCGTCGCAAGGAGCAGCAGAAGGGCACCGACAGCAGCTCGGAGAAAATCCACACGCGCCACCGCAGCCGCTGGTGGCGCATACGCTCCATATTCGCCTTGGTATTCCGTCGTCGACGCAACTTGAACTAGACTGGGGGATAAAGCTGGGTAGGAGCTTTAGCTGGAGGTGGAGCCAAAAGAGTGCGCGCGCGTTAACAATTTCTTTAAATCAGTGCAATATTAACCAATGCGAGTAACATTTTCTTTCTATGTGTCGCTATATACACGGATTGTATATAGCACAACCAATCCGCAGATCCTATATATATCTACGATTATTTGTAATTGATCGAAGTTTCCAAAGGCAGAGGCAAAACCACAAGAATTTACCAATCGAGAGATAGAAGAAACTACATAATTATTGTTATGGCCACCGTGGAGAAGAAGAGGGTCGGTCGGTCAGTCGTTTATTTATTATTTGTTACAAACTATTTAACGTATTTGTTGTTGGCCAGACAAGCAAAGATAGGCGCAGCGAGCGGAGGTAGACGATAGAATATATCAATATGTTTAAGCACCGATCCAAAATGATACATATTAACAATGCACGTACATATGTTTTATGTAGTCAAAATAAAACAAATAACGTTGATTCCTAAGGCGAGGTGAGGTAGAATAGAAGCAGGCGTGACAGATTGGCTGGCAATTGGCAAAAGCAGCAAAAAGTAGACATGCATTTAAATTCAAGCTGAAGCAATGAGCTTCAATCTGAGGCTGAGATCGGCCGAAGCAGAGCAACGCGAAACCAAAATCAATAATCTTATAACAAATCGTGACACACCTGAGAGATCTGAATCCTAGCAAAGGACACACAAAGCACAACACAAGTGAGTGTGAATGCCAAGCGTTACTGTCAGGGAAGTGAATGGATATTGGCAGAGAAAGTATTGATGGTGGATTTTTGAACTTATGTAATGCATGTATTACCCCAGCAGGACACGCGACACACACAAGCACACATTTAACTAATCGAATAAATGTTGAATTTAATGTATACTAATTCATATATACAGATATATATATATATATATATATAAATCGATCGATCTACGATATAAGAATGTAAAACGCGGGAACATTTCAGAATGTGTGTTTGACCTGGAGCTTTGTTCAAATCCAAATCCAATCCAAATTGATAATGATATATATATATATATATATATATATATATACATATATGATATACACCTAAATATACAGAGAGATAATGTATGTATGTAATTTAAGCCCAAGACAGCCGATTGCATTTGTTGTTTAAGTTTGAGAAATGTTTATTGCTTATATGTTTATTGTTAAGGACACGTGTTTACTTCTAAGTTTATTTATTATTAGTTTAACACATTTGTTAATTACTTTTTACACACAAAACAACTCCACCACGCAACACATCACGTTCTCTAAGCGTTCACCATGAGTTCCTCTCATACATGTTAATATTATTAACTATCATCACTACTACAGAAAACACTACACTACACAAACAACAGTTTTAAACGGCTTTAATTACTCCAACATTTGTTATGAAACCCACTTAAGCAGTTGAACGTTGGAACTACTCCATAACTACATATATATTGTTATTACAAATCCCCTCATGAAACGATTCGATGACTAATTTGTGTAAACCCGCCAACAAAAAAAAAAAAAAAACAAAACACAACAATAGCCAACTTCACAAGCGATAAGCGCGTCATGGAATGCGGGTTAATCTAAAGAAAAAGCCAGCCTTGAACGCTTTCCCTCAACATCCTAGAAACTATACCTACACACGAGTGTGTATGTTCTGTCGTAGCTCTGGTCGTTTCGAAAACGGCCGACATGTTCCAGGTGCCCAAACAAATGAGAAACCAGAACCCCATTTTTATTCATAATGTTATATACATTTAAAATGTAAACAAAAATGGAATACTAATGCACAATTGAAAAACAAAATATGAACAAAAAGAAATAAAGATTTTTGGAACCCCCCGTTAAAAGTACGACTTTCACTAGAATTTCACGAAATCTACATTCCCAACCAAAAGAGTTTTGGACAACTCGAACATTCTCATTTAATCCATAATTGCAAGTTTAGCTGGAGGCCGTCTATACGTACCACCTGAGCGATCTTCAATAAAACTCAAAATATGTTTGATTTTTGTATCGTTTTTCATTTTTTATTTATTTTTTATATATGTAATATATGTATGTATATTAGTAAAATATTTTTACCTTTAATTATTCATTTCCATTTTGTTTTCTTCAAATTTTTTTTGATGATTTTCATTATTTTTCTAATTTGTTGTAAGGAATATTATGCAAAATGCACAATAGACTCTCGAAAAATTCTTTATTATTTAAATAATCCTCATTTTCTCTTTCCTCTGACACGTTTCACATAATTTTTTTTCATATTTTTGCTCTTTAAATTAACAACAAAAGACACCAAACGTCGGATTCGATTTTCGTAATCTCTGGTCAATTTGAAAAAAATGTATAAATAATATGCTTGTTTGGTTTTAGTTTTCATTTCGTTTTAAATGTTCATATATGGAATTTATATAAATCTAATTTTGGTAATCTGGTAAATGTGTTTTTTTTATTGTATAGGAAGCAAAACTTTGAATGCACAAATTTACAAATTTACTTTCGACTCTGGTTTTCGATCTTAGTTTTTTTTTGTTTCTTTGTATTTATTTTTGTTTTCTTTATTTATAAATTTAGTAAATTGTGTAATAGTAACTGTAGAAAATAGTAGCGTAGTTACACTTATATAGAAAATATTCAGATTTATTCCTTTGCGGTTGCTTTTTTCTGTTGTTGCTGTAGAAAACGGCACTTTTCCCTTGAGTGTTCTTTTGTTTAAACATTTTCTGTGTGAGAAATTACACGATTGACGGTACAAAATACAAAAAGAGACATACACACATATATGCACTGTATATTTAGATGTATGTATATATATTAATATATATATATATATATATATGTGGTACTGGCATTTTATAAAATTATAAAATCCTCCTCATACATTTAGTTTGGTAGCTTGTTGCATCGTTTTTTTTGTTTATATTTTTTTCAATTTGTTTTAATGCAAAATACAAATATTAAAAACTTTTCGCTCTGATTCCATATTCCTGGGACTCAACCCACTCCCGAAAACTGAATGCATCTCATTTGTGGCTTACGTTTTAGTCAAATAATAAACATTAATCGTTTGTGTTGAAAGTATCTTGTATCTTTTCTGTGTGTGTTTGCTTGTAGTGTAGTTACGCTTTCATCGTTTATTGGCGGTTTCTGTGTCACTTGATAAAGTAGTTTTTGTGAAAAGGGAACATAATAGATCATATTATCGCGTCTGACTGGACATTTCCAACTGATTCAACTTGCCACACCCTCGCACAAGCAGGCGGGTCTGCACTCAAGGCAACAAGGTCACAAAAAGCATCAAAGAACAGCGCAGGATAGGGGGTGAACAGAAACGGATGCAACTTGAATATGTATACATATATCGATATATATTTCTGGATTGTAGCCGCTCGACTGGATTGGTCGGTCTGCTGCCCTTGGGATATACAATTAATAATGCCATCGTTATTACTGTGGTTTTACTTCGGTTTATAACTACACTAAACTGTATATAAAATCAAATCCGCATGGGACACACTCTGCCCCGGGTTCACTACGATTTGCTGCGTTAGTTTCTGGCGTTCTCCTGATGATCCATCCTCCAGCCGATGTTGTTTTTGTTGTTGTTGTTTGTTGCTGTCGTTTTTTCTCTTTTTTTAAAAGGTGTGTGTTGTGTGTGTGGGTGTGGTGAGAGAGGGTGTGGTGTTTATGTGTGTTGTTGTTGCTGTTTTTGTTGTATTATGGTTAAAGATTTTCATTTGTTAGTTGCTCTTTTAGAGCAAAAGGCATCTGGTCTTCTTCCTCTTTTTAACCTGCAACGCAGCCCTGGTTGCCGTCTCAAACACCTCCCGGACACCCTCCTTGGACTTGGCCGAGCATTCCAAATAGGCAAAGGCATTTATCTTCTCGGCCATGGCGCGTCCCTCTTGCGGCTTAACAGGCTCCTGCTTCATTTTTGCGAGATCCTTCAGGAGGTAAACAAATTTAATTAGATAACCCTCTAAAGGAATGAGAGAGACTTACCCGAATTGTGTTGGGATCATTTCGCAAATCTTTCTTATTTCCTACCAAAATGATTGGAACATTTGGACAAAAGTGTTTGACCTGCGAGAATGGCATTTCAAAGATTAGTTGTTGGTCACGGTTTAAGGCTACGTCAATCCCTCACCTCTGGGGTCCACTTTTCAGGAATATTTTCTAGTGAATCGGGGGAATCCACTGAGAAACACATCAGTATTACATCTGTGTCCGGATAACTCAGCGGTCGTAGTCTGTCGTAGTCCTCCTGCCCGGCCGTATCCCATAAGGCCAGCTCCACCTGAAATAATGGCAACAATGTCATTACTAGGTGATACAGAGGACGATCGCAGATAAATAGATACATATGTCGGTGTAGATGGGTGCTCATCAGACGGTTTTACAGACAGAGGGACGTATGGGGAGAATATGGAAGAGCAGAGGAAACAACTTCAAGTTGGAGATAGCGACTGAGCGAGGGAGAGCAGGGCTAAGGAACTTGGCGGCGGAAATACCGAACGTATTAATCACATCAAAGTAGAATGACGCGAGCGTCAGCATATGTACATATGTGCGAATGTGTGTGCGGAATGGGTATGTAAACGTTACCCAAACACAAGTCTTCCATGCTTCCAACACCCCAGAAACCAGCTATACATATGTACATATACTGCGCAGCACAAACACTCTCCGTTTTTATTCCGAATACCGAATGAAAATATTAGAAATGGAATACAGCGAAAACTCAAAATCATGACTTAATGGCTCCCCAGAAAAAATCGCAAAAAGATTCATTACAAATGCGAGTGAGCGAGAGAGAGCGGGAGCGCTGGCTCCATAACACACAGGTAGGGAGAATGTGCTCAGCAAGAGAACGAGATAAAGAGAGGCTAGGGTATGGTAGGCTGCGGTAGGCAACAGAGGAGGGGGCTATCGGGTCGGCGCAACGCACAAAACTGTATGTGCGCAAACGGACTTGTATAAGTCAAATACAAAATAAAGAAAACGAGCAACAAGAAACGGAAGGAAGGGAGCTGCATGATTGTTTATTGTGTGTGTTGGTGCTGCCAACTGCTCTTTGTTTGCGTGTGTGATTCTCTCTTAGTCTGGCTATGTGTGAATGATTGGCTTAGTGGGGAAATATATTTGAGTCAAAACTAAACTGTATTTCAGAATCCTAGCAACCATCTCAGAATATTTCACAGTTTTGAGAAATAATCAAACATTCGCAAAAGTATATCTCAGTTATCAGCAGAGCCGGAAGAAACTTATATTTTCGTTGACTGTGATCGCCAAAATAAAAGTATATCCCCAACACTCGTGAGTATACCTGTGTGCGGGAGTGTCTGTGTGCCTGTTCCGTCGGTCGTCGCTCAGTATTGACTCACGGCGGTTTTTTTTTAAAGACCCGCAAAAGGAAACGTATTTGGGAAGTGGGGCGGGAGTTGTGGGTGGTGGAGAAATACGAATAATAAAGAAAATACACAATGCACACATACACACAGATGCAGAAGCACAGATGTGTGAGTACAATGGAGAATAAGGAGGATACGCGCACTTGAATTTGCTGAATGCACAAATCTCACGTAAAACGAGATCAGATGATTGGCACTGCCAAAGGGAAGGGGGGCAGGGTGTGGTATAGCATGGCTTGTAGAAAACTTACCTGTTTACCATCAACTTCGATATCGGCCACATAGTTCTCAAACACAGTGGGTACATACACCTCGGGGAATTGATCTTTGCTAAAGACAATCAGAAGGCAAGTTTTACCGCAGGCACCGTCGCCGACAATTACCAATTTCTTGCGAATCGTCGTCATTGGAAGTTCTGCAATGGCAAAAGGAAGAGAGTGTGGATGCAATACTAGGCAGCACGTTCTTCTGTTCGTCGAAATCCGAGTTCTGTTTGATTTGATTTATTCGCGAAAACTGCGCGAGCTGTTCAAAATTATCAAAATGAAAAAGACACACACAGAGGCGCACAGACGACACGGCACTCACACCAGCAGCACTCCAACACACCGCAACAGTACACACACGTTCGCTCGCTCTCTTTCGCCCTGTCTCTCTCACACACACACTTAGTCATGCTCTTGACTGAACGGAACAACGATCTAATAGTCAAAAGTGGGGGTTCTTTTCTTTTCGACCAATGTCCGCGTTGAAAATTTTGATTCAGTTCATAATTGTTTGGCTTTAATCGAATTCCATACTCCTGATGCATATTACTTTCGCGTTTTGTCCAAAGTGGTCGCGTCATAGGGCTTGGGCCCGCCCGTGCCCGTCAGCCCCGTTCCCTTCTCCAATCCAATGAAAGAAACTCCTCGTCCCGTGCCCGCTGCTTTTGCTTTTATTCCAAAAACATCTCATCATCCACTCGCATTGCTGTTGTCTGTGTGTGTCTCTGCCTTTGCGCTAGCTGCTTCTGTGTGCGTGTGTGTGCCTCTGTGGAATTTTTTCACTGCTCTTTCAACTTTTCTCACTTACAATTTATGATGATTTTTACAACACTCAGTACGAATTCGACACTTAATTTGCTTAAAAAATGGCACAAACTGGTTGATTCTTATGCGTCTATCCCTTATAATTTCGTATTAAAGGTAATACAATTATAAAAATTCGAATTGAACTCGACGATTTTTTTCTCATGCAAAATGACGATGAACAATGTTCATTCGTTTCATTTCTTGGTAGCGCGATGAACCCCGATGACCAACCAACGCCTTCAACCGCAGAGTCGCACCTATGCGATAGTATCGCCAATGATGTACGCCAGGTGGCTCTGTGACAATTGCATCCCTTTTATGAACAATGTTCATTCGTTTCATTTCTTGGTAGCGCGATGAACCCCGATGACCAACCAACGCCTTCAACCACAGAGTCGCACCTTTGCGATAGTATCGCCAATGATGTACGCCAGGTGGCTCTGTGACAATTGCATCCCTTTCTTACATTTTTGAATATTTATATCGATATGCTTCTGGTATTTTTAATACTTTTCGGTATCTTTTTAGGTGAAAATTTAACCGACTGTATATCGGTATATAATGGTCAATTTCATTTTAAACGGTATACAGAAATCCAATAAAAGCAAATATTAAAAATAGGCCAGTTAAATAGAAAATTTATTCATCAACTGGATAAAATTATGTGGGCATAACTTAATTATCTATATAGCTGGGAATATTCGACGGAAGATAAAAAACGATGAATATGTATAACACAACTTGACTTCGTCAGTATATTTACGGTATATTTTAAAATGAGGCGGTATATTTCGCTGCTGTTCTGAGGGTCATACTGTAGAAATACTGGTTTTCGCCGCGCTCCCATGGTATTTTTGTCAATTTTGTCAATCTATTAATTTAATTTTCAATGTTATATAGAAATCCAACAAAAGCAAGTATTTCGAATAGGCCAATCATGAATAGAATTGATTCATCAATCGTACAAAATTGAGTGGGCATGGCTAAATGTTCCATATAGATAGTATTATTCAACGGAACAAAGAATATGAGGAATTGGTCGGTTTTTGAATCGAATTTGAATTCGCCGAAGTTCGCTTTAGCAACAATGAGTCCCATTCCATACACAAACATGCTGCTAACATACCCTGGGGGAAATGGATGTTATAGAATTGAGGAAAAAGGGTGTACAAAGGCCTATACAAGCGTTATGTCTTCAAATTCCAGCGACATTGCAACTGTTTTTTTGTTGAACTATTTTGCTTAAACCTTGTTCAGTTAAAATACAATAAAAGAAAGGACTAAAAACTGGCCAGTTAAGTAGAAAATTGATTTATTAATCCTATCAAATTATGTGGCCGTAGATAAAGGCCCGGTTGACAACATTTAAGTCCTTGTTGCTCACATTCAAAAAAGTTAGATTTGGCGCGCACCACTCGGTATATTTTGAAAATGAGACCGTATATTTCGGTGCTGTTCTGAGGGTCATACTGTAAAAACTGGTTTTTGCCGCGCTCCCATGTGGTGTATTTTAGTGCTAAATGGTTTTTTTGTCAATTATTAATTTAATTTTCAATGTTATATAGAAATCCAATAAATGCAAGTATTTGGAATCGGCCAATCATGTATAGAATTGATTCATCAAACGTATAAAATTGAGTGGGCATAGATAAAGGCCCGGTTGACAACATTTAAATCCTTGTCGCTCACATTAAAAAAATTTCGATTTGGCGCGCACCACTCGGTATATTTTTCAAATGAGACCGTATATTTTGGTGCTGTTCTGAGGGTCATACTGTAGAAATACTGGTTTTCGCCGCGCTCCCATGGTATTTTTGTAAATTTCATCAATCTATTAATTTAATTTTCAATTTTATATAAAAATCCAATAAATGCAAGTATTTCGAATAGGCCAATCATGTATAGAATTGATTCATCAATCGTACCAAATTGAGTGGGCATGGCTAAATGATCCATATAAATAGTATTATTCAACGGAACAAAGAATATGAGGAATTGGTCGTCGAATTTGAATTCGCCGCAGTTCGCCGCAGTTCGCTTTAGCAACAATGAGTCTCGTTCCATACACAATGTTGCACATTCCATACACACTGTTGCGGCAACATTTCCTTGAAACCCGTATTATAGTCAAAATAAAATACATTAAGGTAATTAAAAGAAGCAATCTTGTAGAAAATGCATTTATCTATAAGATAAAGCTAAGTGGGCATCTATAGCTTGAAATATAGGCAATACCCGATTCGCCGCAGTTTCGCTTTTGCAACAATGAGTCTCATTCCATACACAAACATGTTGCTAACATACCCTGGGGGTAATGGATGTTATAGAATTGTGAAAATGTTTGTCATCCAAGACTCCGTAGGTACCAGGATCGACATAAATATATACAAGATACTAATAATGTACTTGAATATGTCTAAAGAATATCAATTTGAGAAAAGGTCTTTATAAATCCCGTTTCATCTTCATAGAAAATTAACAAAATAGGGTATACAAAGGCCTACACGCAACATGTATTTAAATACCAGCAACATTGCGACTGTTTTTTTGTTGAACTATTTTGTTTAAACCTTGTTCAGTTAAAATACAATAAAAGAAAGGACTAAAAACTGGCCAGTTAAGTAGAAAATTGATTTATTAATCCTATCAAATTATGTGGGCATAGATAAGGCCCGGTTGACAACATTTAAATCCTTGTCGCTCACATTCAAAAAAGTTAGATTTGGCGCGCAACACTCGGTATATTTTGAAAATGAGACCGTATATTTCGGTGCTGTTCTGAGGGTCATACTGTTGAAACTGGGTTTCGCCGCGCTCCCATGTGGTGTTTTTTAGTGCTAAATGGTATTTTTGTCATCTATTAATTTCATTTTCAATGTTTTATAGAAATCCAATAAATGCAAGTATTTCAAATAGGCCAATCATGTATAGAATTGATTCATCAATCGTACAAAATTGAGTGGGCATGGCTAAATGTTCTATATAGATAGTATTATTCAACGGAACAAAGAATATGAGGAATTGGTGGTCGAATTTGAATTCGCCGCGGTTCGCCGCAGTTCGCTTTAGCAACAATGAGTCTCGTTCCATACACAATGTTGCACATTCCATACACACTGTTGCGGCAACATTTCCTTGAAAACCGTATTTTAGTCAAAATAAAATACATTAAGGTAATTAAAAGAAGCAATCTTGTAGAAAATGCATTTATCTATGGGATAAAGCTAAGTGGGCATCTATAGCTTGAAATATAGGCAATACCCGATTCGCCGCAGTTTCGCTTTTGCAACAATGAGTCTCATTCCATTCACAAACATGTTGCTAACATACCCTGGGGGAAATGGATGTTATAGAATTGTGAATACGTTTGTCTTCCAAGGCTCAGTAGGTACCAGGATCGACATAAATATATACAAGATACTAATAATGTACTTGAATATGTCTAAAGAATATCAATTTGAGAAAATGTCTTTATAAATCACGTTTCATCTTTATATAAAGTTAGCGAAATAGGGTGTACAAAGGCCTACACGCAACATGTCATTAAATACCAGCAACATTGCGACTGTTTTTTTGTTGAACTATTTTGTTCAAACCTTGTTTTAGTAATAATAAAATAAAAGCAAGGACTAAAAACTAACCAACTATATAGAAAATTGACTCATTAATCGGTTAAAATTATGTGGGCATGGCTAAATGTTCTATATAGCTAGAAATATTCGACGGAATATGAAAAACGAGGAATATGTATAACACAACTTGACTTTGTCAGTATATGTACGGTATATTTCGAAAATGAGACCGTATATCGCGGTATATGTTGGAAGGTCACGGCCACACTCATCGGCAACACGTGTTTTTTGGATCGTCCATTTTCTTCGACCAGGCACCGCGTGCACAAGCGTTTTAAAATTTTTATAAATAAAATGGCTGATGGTGGTGAGTAGCAAAGTGATGACTAAACCTGGTGCTAGGATTACAAGAAGCATCGGTGCGAATCGTTGCAGATGTACGCAAAGAGAAGCGAAAGAAGAAGGTCAAGGAGGAGCCAGTGGATGCCGATGATATTGGCACGCTGCAAAAGCAGGGTAATTTTCAAATAAAACCCTCGTCGAAGATAGCCGAGCTGGACACATCGCAATGGCCGTTGCTTTTGAAGAACTTCGACAAGCTAAATATTCGATCCAATCACTATACGCCCCTGGCACATGGGTCCTCGCCCCTCAACCGCGACATCAAAGAGTACATGAAGACGGGCTTCATCAACCTGGATAAGCCGTCCAATCCCAGCTCCCACGAGGTGGTGGCCTGGATTAAGAAGATTCTCAAGGTAGAGAAGACTGGACATTCGGGAACCTTGGATCCGAAGGTTACAGGTAAGCGATACGCATGTGCCGCCTCAACATAACCTCCAAATACCAACGCACGTGTGTTGTGCTCTGCTCGGCAGGTTGCTTGATTGTCTGCATCGACCGCGCCACGCGTCTAGTGAAGTCTCAACAGAGTGCCGGTAAGGAGTATGTGGCTATTTTTAAGCTCCATGGTGCTGTTGAATCGGTGGCCAAAGTGCGTCAGGGCTTGGAGAAGCTGCGCGGTGCTCTCTTCCAGCGTCCCCCGCTTATCTCGGCCGTCAAGCGACAGCTCCGAGTGCGTACAGTGTACGACAGCAAGCTGTTGGACTACGATGAGAGTCGCAATATGGGTAAGTTTTCGTTTTATTTGTATTCAATTTTATTCGATTCGAAGCTTGTGCGTCGCTGCTTGAATGAATCTGTATGGCAGGGACGTGCAGGATGCTTCGGCTAGTACAGTAAAATCTCAGTATTTGCCCATACATGCAAATGCACAGTTATTAGTTAAAACATCTCTGTATCTTCTCTCCCCTCCCAATGCCCCAACACCACAATATCTGCCCCCTACTCACGTTTAGGTGTTTTTTGGGTTAGTTGCGAGGCCGGCTCCTACATCCGTACCATGTGCGTCCATCTGGGTCTAGTCCTGGGCGTCGGTGGTCAAATGTTGGAACTGCGTCGTGTGCGTTCGGGCATTCAATCGGAGGGCGACGGCATGGTAACCATGCATGACGTCCTCGATGCCATGTGGCTGTACGAGAACCACAAGGACGAGTCGATGCTGCGTCGTGTGATAAAACCGTTGGAGGGTCTGCTGGTCAACCACAAGCGCATCATAATGAAGGACAGTTCGGTAAGTGTTCAACAGTGTTTCTACACTTTCGATTCCCCATGACCCCATGATATTAAGCCGGCAGACGCCCATATACCCCATAAGCGTCTGTGACTTTGATTGGGAACAGTAAAGGTGCTGATGTGTGTATGTTGGGCAGCGCTCTTTCCTGCGCACTCGACAAAGAAATTTCAGACTACACTTCCAAGCCCGACCGAATTCGTAATCATCTTCGACACAACTTGCAAATCTGTATGCTGATGCTGCTCTTCTCTTAGGTGAATGCTGTGTGCTATGGCGCCAAAATCATGTTGCCTGGAGTCCTGCGCTATGAGGATGGCATTGAGATAGATCAGGAGATTGTCATATGCACAACCAAGGGGGAGGCCATTTGCCTGGCCATTGCTCTGATGACCACGGCCACAATGTCGTCGTGTGATCATGGCGTTGTGGCAAAGATAAAGCGTGTGATAATGGAGCGCGACATATATCCGCGTAAGTGGGGATTGGGTCCCAAGGCTTCCGCTAAGAAGGCACTCATCGCTGCCGGAAAATTGGACAAGTTTGGCAGGCCCAATGAGAACACGCCTAAAGAATGGCTCACCGGCTTTGTCGACTACAATGCCAAGAAGCCAGCGGCGGCAGTGGCCCCACAGACACCCGTCAAAGAAACCCACTCCAATGGCTCGGACGAACCGTCCAAGGTGGGGATTATACATTATACAACCTTCTATGTTATACTTTTTTCACTTATCAAATACATACTTTTCAGCGCAAACTGAGCACCTCCAGTACCGAGGAGGCGGCACAGGGAGCGGGAGCTGAAGATTCTTCTGCCAAAACTGACAAAAAGAAGAAGAAGAAGAAGCACAAGGGCGAAGAAGAGGCCCCCGCGGCGGAGGAGGAGGCAACGGCTGATGTGGAGCCAGTAGAGAAGGAGAAGAAAAAGAAGAAGAAGAAGGATAAGGATAGGGAAAGAGAAGAAGCTCAGGAATAGGATATGTATGTTCCTATAGGATTAGGTTTTCTAAGAGAGCTCTACGATTTTTTGTAGAGATCTAATTATTATTTTCAACACATTTTCTTAGTGGTTAAGCTTAAAGAGGAGTCTAAAAACAAGTGTTTTTATGTTTAGAAATGCAAACAAATTTCAGATGCATTTAGGTGACATTCGCAATGCAATAAATTTTATATATTTTATTGTTCATATAACAGCTGAATCTAAATATTGTCTGTATTATATTCCCAGTAGTTCAGTTCTGTTTAGCTTTTCAGTGAACAGCCAGACATAAAACCCAACTAAAGGTAAGTTCAATTTGAAATTGATTAAAAGTTCTGTCAAATTCTGCTTTTGCTGCTGCCTTATGATGAGCATTAAACTTTCGCCCCTATCTGAAAAATGAAACTTCTCCTGTTGAATGCGAGATTGGTCTTACTGAATGAATAAGCAAATAAGCAATTTTGAGAGTTCCATATCCGACACTAATATATTCCCGATGGATATAATTTTGCAACTATTTTTAGCTTGGAGAAACCATTGGCCCGACGTAAAACTAAATATCAGCTAAATTATAAGGTGAGTGTCGTTAGTGCCTCTGGACTGCTTATCTGGTAATTATTCTTGTGATGAGCATTAAACTTTCGCCCCTATCTGAAAAATGAAACTTCTCCTGTTGAATGCGAGATTGGTCTTACTGAAAAAAATATTTCCATCAATTTGAACTTCTATTAGCAAATAAACAAAACTAACTAACGTTTCTTTATATCTCTTGCAGTCGCTGGAAAGTCGTTAATGGATCTGGATTCTGTCGCCCACAAGATAAGGTGAGAGAAATAATCTGTTGTATTCTACGCAATGTATTTCCTATGATGAGCATTAAACTTTCGCCCCTATCTGAAAAATGAAACTTCTCCTGTTGAATGCGAGATTGGTCTTACTGAAATTTACCATCGCTATAGAATAGACAAAATATTACAGGATTCTATAATAAAAATATTTCTTGTATTATTCTTCCAGATGTCTCCCAATATTTGCTACTCACTCTGAATGACTACACAAGATAAGCCCATCTTTAAGGTGAATATACAGAATTTTACAAGTCCACTACTTTCCCCTCTCTGATGAGCTATAAACTTTCGCCCCTATCTGAAAAATGAAACTTCTCCTGTTGAATGCGAGATTGGTCTTACTGAAATTTATCATCGCAATAGAATAGACAACATATTGTAGGATTCTATACTGAACGTATTTTTTTTGTTTGTTTGTTCTTCCAGATGTGTCCCAATCTTTGCTACTCACATTTGATGATTATACAAAATCGGCCAACTCAAAGGTGAATATACAGAATTTACAGGTCCACTACTTTCCCCTCTCTGATGAGCTATAAACTTTCGCCCCTATCTGAAAAATGAAACTTCTCCTGTTGAATGCGAGATTGGTCTTACTGAATTCAATTTGTTATAACTAATTATTCATTTATATTTTCTGCAATCGACTAAAGTTTTCGTTCCTTATCTCTTGCAGCTCAAGTACGGATTGTCCACATTGTTCAAGGTAAATATTTCTATACATTTAAAACTGATTCTGTTTTAAAATGATGTTAAAAAAAAAACTGAATAATGTGGCATGATTTTCACATAACCGCAACACAAAATCCAATAGGTCCTACTGAATATAAAAACTATGCTAAAAGCTTTTAAAGATTATCCTGAGAAAGAACTAACCGACACGTTTTCTATTCATTTACAGTGGCCTGCCTCAACACGTAGAAACGTAATCGCAAAAGGTTTGTTTCATTTGTAAAGCACTTGTTATAGCTGATAATTATTTGACGACTTATCTTTCATTGACTGTATATAAATAAAAAATTAAATGAATAAAAACTCAAAATAAATGAACCCACAGAATAAAATTCCACTTGCGCATTTAACCCCAACAACGCAGAAGATTCTCTCTGAGCATTTTTTGCGGGAATCAGGTGACGTACAGAGTTGCCATGAAAAAGCGCAACAACATTTTTTATTGTTGACAAGGCTTAAATTGAATGACTTTGTTTGCCGTCAAAAGACCACCAAATCTAGTTACTGTCCCTTTATATCTATCTGGTGTGCAGGTTTATTTTCGAATTGTGTTTCCACATTTCCTCTAGAATGAAAATATCAGGTATAAAAGACTAAACTCTAATATGCAACCCTGCGTTTCATTCCACATGTGGCAAACCTTGGTCCCCTTCGCGGGCAGTTATCGGTCTCCATATTGGAATTATCGAGCCGTCATTGTGTGCGCATCTGTGTCTCACGCATTGTGTATGTATTCGCTGGCTTTTTTCAACGTGAGCAACGAGAGCTGGCTGTTGATTAATTGTGAAAAGAGCTTGTAAAATAGTAAAAACTACACGGATTTGTGATTGTTTCGGAACTTGCACGGTGCGGATAGCCACTGCTTGTACAGGTAAATAATCTGAAAGCAATAAGTTGTGCAAAAGGACATTTTTATCATTCGAGATTTTTCTACATGGCCGCGCAAAAGGGGTGCTTTTGCGTGACGCATGTGATCGGTTGTGTATGTATCTGCTGACGACCAGAGACGCCATGTTGAATTTTGTTTTGTATTTGATCGCTTCTGTACCGAATTATATTGTCGCAAGGAAATTAACCTGCAATGACCAGATACATCAATGTTTTTTTAAGTTTTAAGATGTTTTAACGTCGATTGACTGACACGAAGTGAGGGAATTTTTTGAGGTTATTTTCTGAAATTGAGTGACGACTTCGTAAACTAAAACATGAATAAAATGCAGTTGCACATGGTTGCATTTTGATGTGGTAATATAAAATTGGATTCAATAAATATAGCTTTGATCGCGATTTCAAGGTTCAGGGAGTTACGCCACCTAGATACGGCACTTTCCACGTTTAAACGCCGATTTTCAGTGTTGAAAAAGTAAGGTCTATCTTCGTCTCCCGCTCCTTTTGCATTTATTTATGGTTTACATAATTCATCGGTAATCTATGCACTCGTTTACAACCGAACGTAAGCATACAGTACATGTTTATTTACATATATGTATCTAGGTCCAGTCCCTCGCCGCCCACACTTGGTTCAGCCAGTGTGCCATTGCCATGTATTCCAGAGGAACGCCTGGAACCGAAATTGCCCAATATTCACGCACGCAAAGAACACACACACACACTTGCACATCTGACGGTGGCAGCGTCACTCACTCGGTTGGAATCAATGCTGTTTTGTGATCGCGAATTCGCACGCGCTGCCTGCATTATAAATCGTTTAAAAAAATTGTTTGCATGCACTGATAAAAGCTATTTTGTGTGCACATGCGCAATGCCTTTGGGCAGTGCAATTGTTTATTGTGGCTGGCGACAGTGCTGAAAAGAAATCAAAGTGTAAAATGTTTTGTTGATGGCTGCTGGTGCATATGGTTCTGGCTCTTGTCGCCTGCCCTGCCTGCTTGTGTGTGAGCGTTTGTGTGCACTGCTGCGACTGGGAAAAAAGGCGCAAAACCAAATCGCAACAATATCGTTCCTGTGATATTTTAAGTGTCGAAAAAAGTGCGTGGTAATTTATTTGATTTAATATGATGCATGCTACATGTCGATGATTGCCGGGGAATACGGTTTATTCCAGGTGTATATGTATGTATGTGTCCCCGGCGGACGGTGCTGCCAACCCACTGCAAGATTCATGCTGCAAACTCGGCAGCACGCTGCTTGTTATTCTGCACGTGGCTACGAGACTTTCCTTGGCTTAAAGTTGTTTAATTATATGTGTAATGCACCAGCCTGCTTTGGCCTAAACGCAATTAAAGCATCGAAAGATGTGGCCACGCCACGCCACCGGGTAAATGTAAATGTTGCGCTGTCAACTCATTTTAAAATGACAGGTCCTGCGAAACGTGATCGTGCATTGTATCAAAAAAGTGCTGCCCATTAATATACAGTCGATCGTTTCCTGGGGCGGGTACAATAGATTTAGTGAAAATAAATTATTTTCGTAGGGCTAATGGACACTTTTTTGCTTGTAAATATTTTACAGCATGACTAGCAGCGAACTGCCGCCTATCATATTACAAGGCAAACAATTGATCAAATATCGCCACCTAAAACGAAAATATCCAGTGTCCAGGGAATTCCTAAATCGCAATTGGTGGAACGTGAAGCGCTTTATCATCTATGCCCTGACGCCACGCTGTGTCCTGCGGAACTACGCCTGGCGCAGGCGACGCAACAACCGTGTCGTTATCCGGAAACGCGTTCGCATCTGTCTCTTCGATCCGCGCCTCAAGCGGATGATCAAGAGGCGTAAGAAGAACATCAGAAAATGGTCATTTAGCATCGTAAACCATCACAAGAAAATGGGCCACATCGAGGAGCACGAGGAGACGGAGCTATACAACGTGTCCGAGCCGCTGCCACCCGAGGAGTTGTCCAAGAAAATGAAGCAACAACTGGAGCTGCTCAAGACTGGCAAACGGACTCTCTGCCTGATAGAAGACTCACACAAAAATGTCGAAATGCTCGATGCCAAAGAGATCAGTCAGAATGCTGCCAAAATAGGATCGCATGCCGAAAGGATCGGCCAGGACAATGGTCAGAGCGAATGCGTTAAGCCAATGGATATCGCCCCCTCAAAGGAGACGGACGAGAAGACACCCACAAAGTCACCCGAATCAATGTTTTCCGGCCAGGAAGATGCTCCTACGCCAGCCACTCCCAGCAAAGAGAATACCAGCCAGACCAGTGCTTGCTCTAGTGCCGAAAAAGCTGACAAATCGGAGAAATCAGAGAAATCCGGTGGCAGCAAGTTTTTGGACATGCTGATCAATAAAGCGCGCGTCAAGACCTTCGCCCGGGAATCGAATTTACCTATTGAAAACTGTCCAGCGTCCATTCCTGCGTTTACAGCCGAAGAGGATGGCAGCGGCGACTTTGTCGGCTTCGATGAGAGCGTCCATCAGCCGGGAATGCTGCTCACTCCCATAGTGCCACAGAGCTGCAAGACGTTGGAGGGGAATTCGGCGTTCGTCAGCGAATCTCTCGATGCGTACATGCGCGAGCATCACATCAACGATGACAAGGAGAAACTCCTGGAGCCCATGGGTCACGACGGGCAGGTAACCTCACACAGTTTGCCGCCACCCATGGATATGCCAGCTGTTCCCGAGGCCCTGCAGCGGCTCCGCACGGTGGCCGAGCGTCGTTCGTACCTGCAGCGCTCCAAGAACCAAAAGATGGCCATCATTAACAACGAGGCCAACATTTACAGGGAGCTGCAGCGCAAGCAGCGCCAGCGGAAGGTCAAGATTGCGGCGATGCAGCACCTGCAGGCCTCCACCACTCAGATGCCTTTCACCCGCCAGGGCTGGCAGGCGGCCAGCTATGTGGCCACTGAAACGTCAAAGTATTATTATCAGGTGAGTTTTGAATGCCTTCCAGCTGTCCATTGACTGAAAAAACTCTATTTCCGATGCCGACAGGTGATCCAGGTGGACGGTAAGAGGGTTCGCCTGCCAGGTGCCCAAGGCAACAATCTACAGCGGGAGAAGCGTCCTTACAAGAGCAAACTGACGCCCCAGGAGGCGGCCACAGTCTATTGCAACGACCTGTGCTTGGACGCAGCGATTCAACCCAAGCTGAATATTCTACCCACTACAGCGACGAATGCCATGCATCACAAGCGGCTCAATCAGTATCCAGTATCTGCCATCTTTCCACCCTGTCCGCTGTCGATGAAGCCGCTACAGAAGCCATTGGATGACGACACGGCAGCCCTTTTGCTGGCCGGCGGCAGCATGGCTGTGGTCAGCATGCCCACCGTCCAGCTGGAAGTAATGCCACAGCTGGGGCGGCCACTGGACGAGATTGCCAGGCGGTATCTGCAGCATATTCTGCCCCATCATGACATAACCAGAGAGTGGGCCGAGTTTAGTGTGTCGACGCTGCAGCAGCAGCCGCCTGTTTGCATGAAGGAGGCCGAGGAGCAGGCTTCCCAGACGGCAGCCGGTAGACGGAAGAGCTTCACCTTCGTTATTCCCTATACAAACGATCGAAATCACATCCTAGTGCGTCGCGTCGTAGATCGGTCTGAACAGATGGATCCCAGCTTCTACCAGGAGCCACACAAGCTGCAAAAGTTCGGTTTCCGTAAGGCTCTACCCCAGGAGCCCGACGCCGATATGCTAGACTGTGCAAACATGATCAATGACATGATCAACACGGTAGCCATCAGCTGCAGCGAGAATAGCTTCATCACCGAGGATACTCTGACAATGGACGATCCCGCAGCGATAAGCAGCCCACCGAAGCCTGCCGTCGACCTGAGTCTCGTCAAGGAGGAAGATGACAAGTCCGTGGGGAATTGGAAGCGTCGTCCCACCAAGCAGAAGCGACTGGCCAATGAGTTGCGTCGTCTCAATGCCACCATCATAGATGCGGCCGCCAGGAATGCTGATGGTATGTGCTTTTTAAACCAATTCGAGGTCATAGTCAGGAATCCTTTAATCCTGCATTATTTTTGCAGCCAAAAAGCCTTGCATCAAGGAACACTGCCAGCTGGGCTGCCTTTGTGCCAGTCTGAGCGGATCCGAGCTGCCGATGCGGGACCATTGCGGACGCGCCGACTGCGTAATCGAGTGTCATTGCCTGGGCGGCGAACAGTCCCGAGTGATGCGAGTGAAAACGGCCGATGTAAGATCTCATTGGAACCCCGCTCTTTTCGGGTCAGACTTATTCGTTTTGTGTGTTTTTGCTTATTTAGGGGCGAAGCATCTCCAACGAGGATGCGTTCAATTTGCGACGCAAGGCCACTGCTCGACTGGCCAAAATGGAGAAGGATTTCACGTCGACACTGGTGCTCACGGATAACGAGACGCTGCTGATAAACGAGTCGCAGGGCGATAAGAAGCGACGCTGCACCAAGGCCCCCAAACGCTACGAAGACTTTGACGACTCGAACATGTTTGACGACGACGACGAAATAGTCTCGCCCTCCCGGATCACATCGAAGAGGAATGCTGTCACTGCGGCTGCCACGGCGGCAGCTGCTGCGGCGGCGGCTTCGGCGGCAGCTGCTGCTAGCGCTAAGAATGCCGCTGCCGCTCTCACCAAGAGCTGCACCGTGAAGGACACGGATCTGGCCAAGCTGAAGCATTGCCTTGTTTCGATCCGTCGCCTGCGTGATATGGGCAACCTAGCACCCTTCTGCATGACTCATCAGCTTTACAAGTGCTTCTGTGGCGGCGAGGCCACCGAGGGAAAGCCCGTGATCATCGAGAAGGAGCAGTGGAACGCGACCGTATCCCATTACAACCCAGAGCTGGCCACCCGAGCGCACTATAGCTTTGAGCGACAACCGGAGGAGCAACAGCCTAAGAAGAGGGGAAGGAAAAAGCAAAACCCACCCGAGCTGGAGGTGGCTGAAAAGGAGGAGGCCACGGTACTGCCGGTGCCGCCTTTGCCGAAACTAGAAGGGATGCTGGTTACAAAGCCTAAAGTTGTTTTGCCCAAGTCCCCAAAGAATGTGCGTAAAGACGAGTGTACGCCGAAGGTAGCAGTATCTTCCGCATCTTCGACACCTTCCGCATCTCCCGCACCTTCCGCATCTTCTGCACCCTCCTCAAAACAACATCCTCGCATATCGTCTCCGCATGAACGCAGCGTTGAGCTGGACAACATTTACACCTACTACATTTCGCGTCCCTATCTCTGCCGTCGTGCCGTAGCCGTGCCCAGGCGTTCCTATACACGGCGGAATCGCTGTCGCATGGATATCACCCGCGATTACGTAACTGAGACGGAGACGACCGAGAAGCAGGAGCTGCTCAGGCGTCGCATTGATGGCGCCGTTTTCTTCTATCGCAAGGAGTTGGAAAAGCAGAGACGTCGACAGTTAATCCAGCAGGCTGAGAGCCAGGGCCGGGTCGAGGCCCCGGTCATCGTCGTGCGGGACGACTCGGATGAGAGCGAGCAGACAGGAAGCCGAAAGCGGAGTGTACCGTCGTCAGGCCGTCAGAATGCGCCACCTATGCCTCCCAGCAAACGCACCAAACTGCAATCAGACAGGGCTCCGATGGAGAGTGGCAAGCTTCATTTGGATATACAGGTGCCACGCATTTCGGCCTGCTACTCGCTGAATTCCGCCTCTGTGGACGTGCTGGGGGCTGGCATGAATACAGCGGCCGCTGCTGCCGTGGCTGCTAGTGGCATAGGGCCCACCCCGGCCGATGCGGACTCGCCCAACTTCCGCTCCTTCTACAACGAGGTGGTGAAGAACATGAACTCGCTGGTCAGCAAGAAGATGCAGGACATTGATTTGGCCCTGCAGCGCGAGAGCAAAATCATACCAGCACCCAACGAGGAGATTCTGTGCATCATCAAGTGGACCAACTTCCTGGCCGCTTACGAATGTAACTATGTGTACATTTGGATTGTACAAATGAAGACGTACACCTTCCTGGCGGCCACAACTACCAACCTGATGCCTGCAGTGTGCGGCGCCATCGCCATTGGGGACACCAGATTCGCTTCCGCCAACCCCGATACCCCCATGATGGCGCGCATGCTGATGGATAGCAAGCGAAACGAGTACACCAGCCGACTGGCCGTGGTGATGCAGGGCAGGCAGAGCTATTGGCTGGTCAAGGGCTTTTTACGCCACATGCAGGGCAGCGCTTGCACTAAGCCGACGCCTCAGACGCATCCACTGCTCACCAAGAAGATAAACGTCCTCTGCTCGCTGCTGGTGAAGCAGCGCATTCGTGAACACCAGAAGAAGCCTGCTGCCCCTGATGCTCCGGCCATTACGATTGTGCCAGAGGAACAGACTCCATCTACATCTACACCTACATCTGCATCTCCATCTACATCTGCATCTGCATCTGCATCTGCATCTGTATCTGTGGCTGCTTCAGAAGCTGATCTAAGACCAGCAGCCTCCTCCAATCAGGCCCTCACAAAGGCAAACGCTTCCAACATCCGCACGAATATCGAGTTCCGCAAGGTCACCCGCAACGATGTGGATGAACTGGATATACCCGAAAGTTACCAGGGTGACCATCGTTGGGTGGTGCTGGATCTTGTCGATGACTTCTCGCACATCTTTGTGCCCGCCTTCGGGGAGATGATATCGCTGGACAGGATACACAAGGTGATGCGGGTGGCCCGTGATAAGAATAAACTGGTGAAGCTTCAGTTCTTCCACCAGGCCCCATACGATGCATTCGTAACGGCCGCCTCTCGAAAGAAGATCTACTTCGGGCCGCTGCGGCTAGATATGTCGCCACCCGTTCTGGTGCTGCTGCAGAGCGTCGATGGCAAGATGATGCTGCGAGAGGTCTACCAGAGAGAGCATTCCATTCCCGTTCAGCCCCACCACCGGAGCATGGCCTTTTGGGTGCTCAAAGTTCAGGGACAGCTGCACTTTGAGATCGATATGGAGGATCAGAAGACTCTTACTGATTCCAATGCCCCGCAGATCCCTCTGCCATCCGCTGGGAACCTAGTTCCGGTTCCGTTTCCTGGCAATCCCAGCGAACAGTTGGTGCCCGCCAACGATTTGCCGGTTGTCATCATCGACAGCGACGACGAAGATGAAGAAGTGTCGGAGAAACATTTAAAAAAAAAGGACCAGTGTGCGAACGAGAAGCCAATGGAGTCGGTGACAGATCTTGAGCCGGTGGTGGAACCTCTCCCACTGTCCAATCCGGAGAGAGTGCAGGCGCTACCGCGCATGAACTTTACCATTCAAACAATTCCCAGCAGTGGGGCCCTGCATATCACCCCAGACACCGCCACTCCAGATGCTGCCCCAGAATCCTCCCTTCCAGACAGTACCGCGACCAACTGGCAGCTGACTGGCTCCTTTGCACCCTTCATAGCCAATGTGCCGGCGATTGGGGTTCAGGCGCCCACAACCCAGTTCCTCACACCCCAGGTCCAACTCACCCAAACAGTAGCCGGCGCCGCCCCCGAGCCAAGTCCATCCAATGTTACTTCCTTGGACCCGCCGGCTCCTAAGATGGGCCGCTTCAGTTTTGGCGCCAGGATCAACGAATCGCTGCAAGAGCTACTGAGCAGCGGCACCCCGACAGCCACAGCCACAGCAACAGCCACAGCCCTGCCTGCCAGCATAACCGTCACCAAAATGGATGGCAATGAATCCAAAGCAACTTCCAAATCACTAGGCAAGGGCTGTGAAGCCATCAAGATTGGCACCAAGCGTAGTGTCTCTGGGGGGACTAGACATTTGCCAAGACTATTACCTAAACCGACTCCCGCGTCTACAGAGAAGCCACGCGCAGCCACACCTGCAGCGTGTACATCCAAGGCTGGGCCCACCATTATCCAGCAGTCGGCAACTACCTTCTCCATAGGTAATCATCAGCCGATACGACCACGTCCTACACCGCCAGTAGGACCCGCCACCGCAAGGGCGGGCACCTGTGTGAAGCTGTACCCCTCCAGGGTAGGACCGTCCACCGCCAACAAAGGAGCACGAGCGGTAAAAGACCCACCGCCGGAAACGGCTCCGATTGCTGCGGCTGCTGGGGAGGTGGAACCGGCAAAGAAGACAAACCCACCGTACGTCCGTGCCACTCCTGGTCGGATGGTCACCCGCGTCTCTTTGCCTGGCCAACCGTCTGCTGCCGCGGAGCAGGCCCGCTCGCGGCCATCCCTGCCAGCCAAAATACCGACGACGCAAAGTGCGACTCAAACGGAAGGGGTGGCGACAAAGTGTACATATGGCTATATGGTGTCTAATGGACTGCCAAGCTATCGCACCAAGCTGTCGGGCGACGATTTCTTTCTAAAGATGCCACATGTGGGAATTCTGCGCTTCGCGAATCGCGTGACTGCTGGCGCCTACCTCAATCGGTGAGTAGCACAGGAAAGTCCACGTAAATCACACAATTTCAATATTCGATTCCCTCTTGAAGCGAACTCATGCGGAAGACGGAATGCAGGTCCATGCTGCCAGCCGACTGGAAGTTCCGGCCAGACCCACAGTCGATTGTGAGGCAACAGACGACAACCGCGAAAGGGCCAGCAAAGGATCAAGAGCCACCGGCCGCCATTGAAATCGAAGATTGATCCCAAAAATAGGAAAAGAAAAAACCACTGCTGTCGTCTCATTACATGAACAAAAACACTTTTTGTTTAGTTTTAAGAAGTATGGATATGCTATATACTGCACATACTTTACCAATCACGCTCATCATCGTATCGTATGTCTGTCTGATACATATGAAATATGTAAACTATCTAGTTTGTAACTTAAGTTGATCATGATCCAATGTTTTTTATCTCTAAGCTATTTTTTTATTTACATAAGTTTAAGTTTATAAAAATGTGGATTTAAATTCATTTCGTTCGACCGCTGGCCAGCTGTTTCTTTGTTCCAGTTCCACTTGGCTTCAGCTATCTGAAAGTTGGTTGCAGAACTATTTATATATATTAGATTGTGTGCTTTCTTTCTTTGGAAAGCAAATGTTTCCAACTAAACTATTTCACACGGTTCGTTGTTTTTTCAAAACAAATTGATTTATTTTCAGGCGCTTCACAGCTGTTGCTTGGATTTCGATAAGTTAGTTTCAGTTCCACAGCGTTCCAGAAATTGCTGCAATCAACAGCTGTTCGTAGTTTTTATTGCAAAAACCGCGCGACGCGAGTACAAGTTAAATAAGCTGATTGTTTACACAGCGTTGTTCCGCATTGTTTTTGCTCATATGATATATAAATAAAAAGCTTGTCATATTAAAGCTTCGATAGTCAGCTGATAAGCGCCCACGCATTCATTCGTACTGGTATAGGGGGGAAATTGAAGGCGGCAAAGCAAAGCAATTGAATTGTCAAATTTAAAAAAAAACCACAACCAAGGTCAGCCACACATAATATAGAACGACCAACGCGCAACCACATTCACATAATCGTATTTGCTGACATACATAAGTGCTGGGGAAGCAAAAAAATCGGGATATAGGCGACGGCACTAATTCGCTTAACCACTATAACATTTGCAGATACTGCTGAATCGAAAGCTCCCTTCCCCACCGAATTTCCATCGGTGCAGTCAGCGACAATTTTTCCATATCAACGTTCGCACTGTTAAAACGCAGACGTCTTTCTGTTTGTGTCCGAGAAAACTAACATGGGCTGTGAGGAGAAGCAAGAAACCACCAAGCCAAGCCTGCGCATCCAGGACATTCCGGTGCTGATGCAGGACCACTGTCGCATGCTAGATCCCTCCAAGGTGGAGCGCATCATCAATGAGTTCGTACAGGGCGGCCCGGAGCGCATGCAACTTGTGTCGGACTTTGACTATACAATCACCAAACAGCGGACTGAGGACGGCAGTGTGGTGCCCTCCAGTTTTGGGATCTTCAACGCCTGCCAGTCGCTGCCGGATAGCTTCAAAACGGAGTCGGACAAACTATACCATAAGTACAGGCCAATTGAGATCGATCCGCACATGCCCATCCCCGAGAAGGTTCAGTACATGGTCGAATGGTGGACCAAGTCTGGTGCACTGGCCACCGGCTTCCCCTTCGATCAATCAGAAATAGATCAGATTGCCAGCAAGTATAAAAACGCGCTACGTGACCGTACTCATGAGTTTTTTGCCGATCTACAGCGCTTGGGCATTCCTACATTGGTTTTCTCCGCCGGACTGGGCAACTCTGTGGTCTCCTTGTTGCGCCAGGCAAATGTGATGCATCCCAATGTAAAGGTGGTGTCGAATTTCCTGCAATTTCGCAATGGACTTCTGGACGGCTTCCAGCAGCCCATGATACACACCTTCAACAAGAACGAAACTGTCCTGGACGGCAGTGAGTATTACAACCTGGTCCACACACGCGACCACATCATCGTGATGGGGGATTCCCTAGGAGACGCTGACATGGCCTCCGGCGTTCCGGCCTCTTCGCATATCATAAAAATTGGTTTCCTTTTCGAACATGTGGAGGCCAATATGGATAAGTACATGAAGACATTTGATATCGTCTTGGTGGATGATCAAACAATGGATGTGCCCCGGGCCTTGCTCGCTCTCATCGAAAAGCAGCACCAGCTAAAGCAGCAGGCCACAACGCAGAGCACCCTTTGAAACCTCGGAAAAAAATACGTAGTCCGTTTGTATCGTACTCAAAAAACGTTCCTGCTTTCTCATTAGCAGGAATAAGTGTTAAATTGTATTAGCAAACACAAACACACAGCAGAAGCTACTAATTAAGTGGTTTAGATTTAACCATGTCATCCATTCTAACAGAAATTCATACCATATTAAATGACAACGTTGTGCTACAAAATTATTTATTCAATTTTATTTAGTATATATTTAAAAAAAAAACAATGAATTATTTCAGGTCTGTTAACACAGCATCGTTAACAGTCGCCATTAACAGACGCTTAGAGATGGTCCACTGCCAGTTTGGTTTAACTTAGAGGTGGACAGCTGACGACAAGATAGCTAGAATGATATCGAAATCTATGCCAGAAAAATACATACGAAAACTTGCAATTAGATATTTTATTTTATGCATTTAAATTTGATAGGTAGCTCAGTTGTTCAAGTGAAGATTATAGAGCAAGGCCCTCTGCCACAGTGCCTTTTTTGCAAACTGTTTCGTGTTGCGTCTCCTTTTGAAAGTGTGAATAATGACCTAGGAAGGTGGTGCGAGGTAGTAAAGAGAACGAGATCAGCTGCTGGCAACCACAATAACAACAACAACAGGAACGTAATAGAAACAAGACGGAACAACTTCAATATTAAACCAAGACAAGTGCAGCGTCATGTTTGGATTCGATGGCGAGTACCGTCGTCGTCCGGTGCAAAGTCTTGGTGGCGCTTCGCATACACACGACCGGGAGACTGTGATTCGAAAAGCAGCCGAGGAGCGACAGAAACGCAATGAGCTGCGCCAGAAGGCCAACGGCGCCGTGGTGCTGCAGTCCTATGCCCGTTCTTTCATTCATCGCCAGCGTCTCAAAAGGGCGGAGCGTGAGGCCTTTGACGTATACCTCCAGGTTCATCGCCACCGCCTGACGGAGGATGAGAGTCTTAATTTTCTGTTGCGCCGCCTGAACTTCTTCTACAGCAGTCGCGAAGCCAAGGACGGCGAACGTTTGGTATGATATCGTAAAACTTTCAATTACATATTCCACTCGCTAGCCGGGTTATGCTTTGCTTTTCCAGATTGAAGTCTGTCAACAAATCCTGCGTAGCCCTGGCCGCCTATTGCAGCATTCAGCCTCGGATCCGATATGGCTGTTTCGTGTATGCAAGCTCCTAGACGCTTGCCTGCTCCAGCTGACACTCTCCCAGGTTCCCCAGGCCATTCCCCTGCGAATGCTGGAAACCTTCACAACCGTCACCTCCGTGGAACGCTATGTGAACGATGAGATATTGCTGTTCAAATATTTGGAGCGTGTGTTTGGGTTCCTAATCGCACGCAACTACTTCCTTCGCTTGCGCAGGCTGCTGGATGAAAAATGCCCGCCTCTGGATGGGGAAACGCTGCATGCCCCCAGTCCGCAGGCCGATGCCCTACTCCATTTGCTGCTGCGTCCGTTGGCAGTGGCCAAACGAGCCTGTAATGGGGGCCAAGTATTGCCAGTGTCATTGCTCGTGTGCCAGAATTTCATAAAGGATATCCTGGCCACGCCCCACACGGATGCCATACGTTCTTTCGTACTCCCCTGCCTGGCAGAATGTCCAGAGTTCCCCTTCGATCTGCTGATGCGCTCGCTCATCGATCTCCTGGAAACAGCAGCGGTGACTGCGACATCGGAGTCAGATAGTGCCTCCAGTCGGCGCAGCTTCTTGTTCCATGGAGCAGACACGGGCAGCGGCGGCGCTAAGCAAACCGTGGCCCAACCAATGGATGCCTTGTTTACCTCATTCTTACTTAGCTCTCTCTTGGTGCTCGACCGCAGGCAGCTGGGTAGGTCGCTACAAAAATATTGTATTTGAGTACCCGGATCAAATATCCATCATAAATTGTCTTGTGTCTGCAGCCACATTGCAGCAGAGTTCACTGCTCACTGTCTACGTGCGAATCATAGCCGAAATGATGCCCAACATTCTGCTCCTTCCCAAGTCCACTCTACGAACGCATGCCAATGCCCCGCATCGGCATGTGGACAGCGACAATGAATCGGATGAGGAGGAAGAGGAGGACCAGCCAGTCGCTCACACACTGGACTACGATATGGAGCAGACATGCCGCACGAGCGCGGAGCTAAGTAGCAAGGAGCGTGACTGTCTGCTGGAGTCTATAGCCACACTGAACGAAACGGAGCGCGTGGATTTTATTGTCCAGCAGCTTGATCCTCATATCGAGCACAGCCAACTGATCTACGCCCTCTGCGAGATCTGCCACAACCTAATGATCTACAACAAACACGCAGTCTTCGAATATAAGTGAGAATATGGTCAATAGTGGCATTCAGTTAAGTAAACTTTCGCACTTGCAGGCTGCTCTACACTCTGGCCTTCACTCCGAAGTTTATACGTGCCGTATGGTTCAAGCTGGCCGCCGAATCCACACAGCTGGGCTTCTCAGCACCGCTTACCCTCATTTCCAAGGGGGTTGTGCGTAAGTGTTCTTTAAAATGAAAGACTAAGCTTCTTTGGTTCCATTACAAATTGCCATTTCTTTCGCATTTCCACAGCGAAGCAGCAAGGAGTGGATCGCACCATTCCACTGTTGGCCACGTTTTGTATGCTCTTTGGACGTCTGCTGCCCACTCTGCACGATGTAGAGTTTGTGGAGAACAAGCTGATGCCGACGACGCACGTTCGACTGATGCCATTCTCTATTGCGGAGATTGTGCAAATGTCTAAGACGCTCAAGGACATTAGTCTGGGCCTCGTGGAGCTGGCCTTTCCAGAAACGCGCAGCAATTTGGCCAACTATCGCAGCGTGTTGGGCCACACAGAGGCCGATGACAAAAAGCTGCGTCATCAGAAGCAGATCTGGGCCAATCTGCTCAATGTTGTGGTCTTTGTGCTCAACCAGATACACACGCGTGACCTACGCATGGGCTTCTGTCCGGAGTCGCACTGGACTGTCAGCCGATTGGACCTGCCGCTCGACAGGCCAACCGATCTCCCCCTGACTCATAGCAGCCGTTTGCGCGGCATTCGTCCCTTTCAACCGATCCGGGACTTTACACGCGAAGACTTCGAGAACGGTCCGCCCATGTCCACCAAGCAGATACGCTCAATAACCATTCTGCGCGAGATACCATTTGTGGTGGCCTTCAGCAAGCGTGTAAGCATTCTTCAAGGTCTGGTGGCAGCCAACAAGATGCGAGTACAGGGCCATTTGCAAGCCTTCCTCCAGGGTCCCTCCATTATGATCACTGTCCGGCGGACGCATCTATATGAAGATGCCTACGACAAGCTGCGCCCGGAGAATGGTATGCTCTCCCCTCCTATTCCATAATGTTTGATATTAATAAAATGATCTTTCTTACAGAGCCGGATCTACGTCCGAAATTCCGCATACAGTTTGTCTCTTCGCTGGGTCTGGATGAGGCGGGCATTGATGGCGGCGGAGTTTTTCGCGAATTCCTATCAGAGCTTATCAAATCTGCATTCGATCCCAATCGGGGTTTTTTCATGTGAGGACATTACTTATACCCAAGGGGGAAATCCCTTTATTCATTATATTGGCATTACCAGGGTAACCACGGACAACAAGCTTTATCCGAATCCGAATGTGGCGGATCTTTTTGGCGACTTTGAGAAGCATTACTATTTCATTGGTCGCATTCTGGGCAAGGCGATATACGAGAATCTGCTCGTGGAGCTGCCGCTGGCTGAGTTCTTCCTGACAAAACTGGCTGGCAAATACTCGGATGTGGACATACATCAGTTGGCCTCGCTGGATCCGGAACTATATCGCAATCTGTTGTACTTAAAAGACTATACGGGGGATGTCAGTGAATTGAATTTGGATTTCACCGTGGCCAGCAGCTCTCTGGGACAGACACAGATTGTCGAGCTGAAGCCGCAGGGCCAGAGCACTCCGGTGACCAACTCGAATCGCATTGAGTATATCCAGCTGATAGCCGACTATAAGCTCAATGTCCAGATACGTCGCCACTGCAATGCCTTCCGCAAGGGTCTGTCCAATGTCCTGCCCATCGAATGGCTGTACATGTTCAGCAACAAGGAGCTGCAAATACTCATCTCTGGTGCTGAGATTCCGATCGATCTGGAGGATCTCAAGAAGCACTGCAAGTACGGCGGCGAATACACGCCGGAGCATCCCTCGATTGTGGCCTTTTGGGAGGCATTAGAGGGCTTCGATGACCTGCAGCGCAGGCAGCTGCTAAAGTTCGTTACCAGCTGTTCTAGGCCACCGTTGTTGGGTTTTAAGGTTTGACCACTAGATGGAATTTCATTTGAACCTGTTTTATCTTATATTAAATATCGTTTGCAGGACCTGGATCCTCCATTCTTCATACAAAATGCTGGAGATATGGAGCGCTTGCCTACGGCCAGCACCTGTACCAATCTGCTGAAGTTGCCGCCATTTAATACTGTGGAACAAATGCGCGAAAAGCTGCTCTATGCCATACAGTCCGGTGTGGGATTCGAGCTCAGCTAATCTGCCTCCCACCTATACACCCACAGTACCACTCTCCCTTGAACAGGGTACACATATCCCCATACCCGGAAAACACGACTCCAATCCAAGGGACCCACCAGGCACACTGGTACATAGGCAGGCGATGTAAGCAGACAGTGCATCTATTCCAGTTCTTCATAGTAAATATATATGTATATGTATAATTACTTACCTAAATACGATGTGTAAAGAATGAAGCTTTTGAGGTCTGTTTAGCAAGGTTTTTCTTTTGATTATTTTTAGTTTAGATTTTGTTTTCCCCATAACAAGCTATGAGTGTAACAAACTATAATGAATATTTCCACGACTAAGACGATTAAACCTATTGATAAAATAGATTAAAAGTATCATTGCTGTCCCTCTACCACTGTAATTCATCATCATCACCATCATCTACCCTGGAGTGCTACTGCTGCTGCTGTTGCATCCAGTTGCCAGGCCTGTTGAATGATGCGCTCATAAACCAATTGCGAGGCAGTGACGGCAAACAGAAAGTCAATGTGATTGTAGCCTGGAACCTGATACAGCCGCGTACGGCTCTGGCGCAGCTCGTTAACCAGTCGCTGTACATCCGCCTGACTGGACAAGGCATCGCGAGTACCATGAAAGATCTGCAGCTGGAGGCGAACATTCCTCAACCGATATGAGGGGGGCGTGGGCTGGCCATATCGCAGGCTGTTCAGCCTCGGCGAACGATAGTCGTATTGCTGGAATTTGCCTGCGGATGAAACGGAGAGAGACATCAGCAGGATGGAGAAGGATTACCTTCCCCACTCGCATCAGGCATATGTCATCTCTCCGACTTACCGCTATTGATGAGCTGCCCGAAGTGCTGCAACTGGCCACGCGAGATGCCCGCCGGAATCGTCTCCAGGATGCGTGGCAAGAGGCTCTGTGGAAGGCAAAAGCCAAAGCAGAGGCAAGCATGAAGCCATATTGTTAGGCTTAAACTTCCAAAACGTTTAAATTGTATGATATGAAGCCGGATATACGACCTCTCGACCATTCATGTGTGTGTCGGCCGGCGTATCGGTGTGTGTTCAGGCTGCTATTTCCGTTTCATTGCGACACAAAGCATACGGAAGTCCACACAAGCACACACACATACACACACACATACACACAAACACACATGAGCAAACACTGAAGCGAGGTCACAGGCCAAAGGCTAGGAGGTCCGTTCGCTTTGATGGCTGCTCTGACCGTTGCTTGGAATTTTTATTATTTGTTTAGAAATTAGCTGCTTATTTGTTGATCAGCTTTTGATTAAGGAAAATGCAAAGGAATTTTCCATTTAAAATTGAAACTCATTAAGATTGATTTGGGGTGGTTAAATTAAACTAAGAGCAAGAGTCGGAAGATTAAAAAGCTTCCATTAATATTGTTATTAAGAGAGTCGGACATAGTTTCTCATTCTGCTTATCTTTCGTAAATTTTTTCTTAAATTACACTTGCAGAATTCCACAATTGATTAATTGATTTTTATTCTACGAATTTATTTGACAAGACATCTCCGCCTAGTTTTTCTATTCCCCAAAAACACTGAATAAACATCTTGCCAATTTTTTCTTTGATACTATTAAACTCTATCGAAAAAGTTTAATTTAAAACGAAAAAATCGCTGCTTGATTGAATACGAATGGGATATTCATTTGGAATATCCGCAAAAACTTGGTCACTTTTTGTGGATGTCGACTGCATGTTTGTGGCATTCTTTTTCCATGCCGCAACGACTCTTGAATGGAGTTTTTAACTGTAGTATTTTATGTAAATCCAGCGACTTTAAATTTCCATGACAAGCCATTGAAACGTTGCATGCGTCGTGGGGCGTCGTGTGGCGTAGTGTCGCGTCCTGTCGTCGCGCGTCTCCTTGCCCGTTGAGTGTCGCTCTGCGTCCTGCGGCGACATATTTTTTGTTTTTGTTTTTTTGTTGCTATTTTGATGTTTATTTGATTTTCCGCCTGGCCGTTGCATTTCCACACGACAGTTGTTGTTATTTTTGTTGCAACCAGCTTGCAACTTGTGGCAAATACAAGCAATTTTTGTGCCGCCAGCTTGTTTGTGTTTCCAGAGTTTTTCTTTGCCCACTCCCCATGATTATTCGCTTGCGTTTTTCTGTACATTCTTTATTCCCTCTCGAATCTTACTCGACGCATTGCAGCATTGCTGTTGGCCAAGTCTGTTGAACTCCATGCGGGCCCCGGCTTGAGGGGCAGCCCGCTCCTACTAAATATGCACAAATATTTATTCGGACGTCTATCTGTATGGTGTGGCATGTTCGACAGTTGTCGCAAGTATCGCCATCGCCATCGCCTCGCTCCATTTGCTCAACTCTGAGCGTCTTTGCTCCCTATTTGCTTAGCCATATATTCTCCTTTTATTTTTATTTTTTTACTGGTTGCAGTGACTAGTTTGTTGACTTTTTTATGGAAGCCATGACGATCCGACAGATATGGCACGCGGTTGCACTTAGTGATTCCTGTGTCAAGTGGCAGTAGCTGCCAAATTGCTGTTGACTTGCCTCCGTTTGGCGCTCCGAAGTTTCGGCGTTGAAGTTTCAAATTGACAAACTTATTCATGTATAGGGAAACTGGTTTTCATTTGGTTCTTTCCTGGGAGGAAGAGTCATCAATTGAAGGGATTCGCTTGGAATTGGTATTGAAATAAAATACAATATTCTGAAATTCCTGCGATAAAACTTTCTTTGATTTGAAGCTATTAAGACTCTCAGAAATCGGACAAATCGTATTTATTTTTAATAAATTGATTGCGTTTCCATTGTTGCATATTTCATGAACGATAAATTTTTTATGTTGTACTTTTTGAGGGCAGTGTTTTGTTTAAGTTATACTGTGTTTTATTCATCGTTTTAAATGCTTGTTTATGGCTGCATATGGAAAGAGTCTTTAGAGTTATATTCCCCAACAGTTTCCAACCATTTTTTCACTGTCTCTTGGCAACTATAAAAAGTGAACATCCGGCTTCGGCAGCATTGGCGTGGCCCAAAAACCAATTGGCCCAAGCCCTTACCCTAATAACTAACAAGCGGCACTTGGCGTCCGTCCGGAGCATGCCACATACACCAGGCACACTCCAACAGACTCACTCCAGTCGGATAGGTAAGCCTTTTAAGCACGCGCCCCCGTAACATGGCGAACACACAGATAAGCCATAAAGTTTTTTCTTTCGTTGCACGGGCGCGATTTATTCGCCATATTTCACAGCAAAACAAAATTCAAATGTACCGAGTGTACCATTCGCATGCCAGAGGGAAACAAAAAGTGTTTAAGGCAGCGTGCCGTATACGTAATGTATGTTAGCCGCGCCAGCGGAGCAGGCGGTGAGGAACTGTGCGTGTGTGTGTATTCCTGGAAAGGGTTATAGTTCGGTTGGGCAGTGGAAAAGTTTAGCGTACCTTTTGGCTGCACATTATAGGAGATATACAAAAGGTTGAAGTGCCGTCGAGTCTATATGCAGATGCTCTGAATGGTTAATGATGTGATTATTTAATAAAGCTATATATATATGTATATATATATACAGATATATATGGATTAAATCTGTTCATCCAATTGAATGTCTGACGGACCTTCTCACAGTTCACGATTGTTTGGATATTTACAGTCCAAAGGTTATAAACTTTAAGCCCATACCGATATACCCATCTGCACTCTTCCTATCCACAATAGTTCTGACCTAACTTCCAACCAGGAAGCTGAGACCCGGTAGGAGCAGCTCGTTTACGCATTTAAATTCAAATAACTTTTATTACCAAAACTAAGGCTTCTCCCCCAACTTGCAACCTTCCACTTCCGCTCTTTTTCTCTTTCTCTCTGTCTGTATGTGTGTATTTGCCTGTGTGTGTCTGTGTGGCAGCATGGGGTTTTGGTTCAGTCCCACTCCTGAGTGCAATAAAAACTTTTGCATACAACAAAAAAAAAGTTTTGGGGCCGCTTTGTTGGCTAAATTATGGCCCGCATATATAATCGTACTCACACGATCCACTGGATAGTCGCTGAAGCCCACATAGAGGGAGGTGAAGAGCGTGCAGAGGGTGTAGGTGGGCAGGGTGGCGCTGCAGAAGAACTGCCCCCCCACCTGGGTCAGCGCCGTGGCGGGCAGCAGCTCGTTGAGGCCCAGCTTGTTGAGTAGCATCTGTAAGGGGGGAGGGGTTAGGATTCTAGGATCACATTCTGGTGATGTGTCCGCTCATCAAGTATATACGTACGGTGACCCCAGCACTGTCGCTGGCCAGCAAACGCAGCGGCGGACTACTCAGGTGCTTGAGAAAGGCCACGGGAGCCATTAGGGCCGCATTGGCAAACTTCGAATTGTACTCGGGACGCTGCGACAGGAGCACCAGCAGCACAGTGGTTCCCTGCGAGTGACCCACATAGTGTACCTGCCGGTGGCCTGTCATTACCAGTACACGGTCCACGATGGCGGGCAGGTCGTAGAGGCCAATCTCGTGCCAGCTGAACTGCCAGAACCGCGCCTGACTCGTCTGCAGAGTGCGGTGCCGACGGGAGTGCGTTGTGCCCCGGGCATTTGGCAGCCAGACGTCAAAGCATCGCCTGTGCAACTCCACTGCCAGAGCCTGGCCCCGTCCCGCAGTCACGAAGTCTGCGGCCGAGCCGAGGAGTCCGTGCATCAGCACAAAGGGCCGCAGCCTGGTCCTGGTCTCACGGGGGCAGCTCTGGTTGCGCGGCGCGGGAATGCGATGAAGACTCAAGAGATACCCGTCGGCGGTCTCCACGCGATGCACTTGACACTCGAGGCGATGTAGCTGCGCCATCTGGCAGACGGAGTCGATCAGGCCCTGCCCGAGACTGACACTCCGCAGAAAGCTGCTGCTGATCAGCAGAAAGACTACGCAAAGTTTCATGTCGAGCATGGTTATAGCCAAGTGACGTTCGAGCGGCTACTGTGGCAGTCAGTGCATTTGTTGACTGGTTTTGTGTGCGTCTCTCTGGCAAACGCCGCGTATACGCAATGCAAATACTGAATGAGTGACTGAGAATGGCGGTGGAGAGAGGGGGTTTGCTTTAAATAAATACATTTACATCTTTTGTTTACCCGTTGACAAGCCATTGATGGGATCATACGGGGCGTGAGTCGGGGCAGAGGACGATGGCCTAGAAAAGATGAGCAGAACTCTCCCGCATTTCAAGCTATTAATTCGGATTTAAATATTCCAGTCATTCATCAGCTGCACCATTTAAAGGATTTTGTAATCTTCCCAATTAATGTGTTATTGTATTGGATGGTAATCAAGCCCCTAAGAGAGCCCCCAAGTCCTCCCATTCATTCTGGATGCACTAATTAGCAGAATTAATTTACAGTCCAATTTCGGGCTGATTTGCCTTGCTGCAGTGAAACGCACTGAAGTGCACCAGGCCGCAGTTGGACCATGCCCACTCGTATACATAGGTATGCGTATAATGAACGCCTGTCTGACTGACTGACTGACTGAGTGATTGAATGACTGTGGACAGCAGCAGCAGCAGAACAGCAGATGTTGGGGCTGCCTATGTGATTTACCATTTGAATTGTCTGAACGTGTTGAAAATGCAATCGTGCTAATTAAAATGACCGCGGGGCGAGAGCGTGTGAAATTATTACACATCCATAGATGTGACGTACACCCCAATGATAGAGGTCGAAATCGGTTGAGTGGATGCCGGCCCGGCTGGATGGCAGACAATAATTGAGTGTGGTTCCCCCAGTCAGAGGTGGCAGGTCAAAATTAAAAGCCGTTTAACGAGTGAGATTATGTATCTTCTGTAATCGTACATATATGCTATGTCCCCCATAAATATTACCTTTATTTAGCTGCTCTTCTGACTCCTGGAGAGGATAGATACATACGTTGAACCAATTCTTAATTTATAGAACCAACACTCTCACAACTCAAACTCAAAGTCCAAAAACCACTTAAATTCTCTCTCCTGCAGCCAGTGCTCTAATACTCAATCTCAACTTGACCTGAAACCAAAGAAACTTTTCAGAAGATTGCTGAAATGGATGCGCAACCCATCACATATTAACCATTTCCAACAGCGATTGGTGTACTCGCTTTCAGGAGACTTATGAAAATTCATTTTTGCCGAAATAAAAGAGGACAATTTTATGTAAATGGTGAAATCGGGAAACCAAAAAAGAAAACTCTGAGCGGGAGCACTAAGGGCGAGGCGAAGACAACATTGCAAAGGCAGCTTCAAGTTAAGTAAATTTGATTCAAGGACACTTGACTTGGCGAGGAATCCTTTTGGCTACTTACCCAACAACCCCCATACCCCACACCACTTATCCTCCATTCCCCCTCTTCTAGGTCCATCTGAAAAACGATTTTAATACTTTCCTCGCACAAAAGCTACTTCAAGTTTGCCTTTGCTAGAAGCTTAATTCGTTTTTTGTCAACAGCAAAGAAAACAACCAGCAAAAATAAGAATAAAAGTTTTATTTTTAAATTGAGTTAAGTTAATTTTTTTTCTGCCTTTGTTTTGGACAAGTTTTTTGTCTGGGGGGACTCGAACGTGGACTGAACGGAAGTTTGCGCTTTGGTTTGCCTAATAAATGTGCGTGCAAACAAAAGGGATAGATAGTCGTAGAGAGGGAGAGTGAGAGTGCGAGTGTGTTTCAGAGACAGTTGTTGCGACAGCCAAAAGGATAAAGGATAATGACAGCCATTAGTATTAAGTGCGCGTTGGCTACTTTGGAAGCTACTCCTTCGCCTCCGCGTCCTCCCATTTCATGTGGGTGACAGGCCAGGGCAGGGCGTTTTTCCTGTTTTCTTCTCTCCTTCTGGCCGCTCATTAAAGTTGTTAAGTACTTGACGTAAATGTGGCTCTAGCACGAAGCGAGATGTAGCCAAGGAACTCCAAGGAGCCAACTCCAGAGGGATTGAGGCAGCACTATTAAACTTAATTTAAATGCGCCTCAAGCTCCTCCACTGAATTCGTAAACAGAACTACAGAACTTTCTCCTGCCTTAACTATCCAGCTTTAGTATATTGCATTAATATTCCAGTTATGTCCACAAACAAGTCAATGAACTGAAACAACAGATTGCAACACAATATTTAACCGATCATTCACCTGTTTCGGTGCACAGAACAAAAGCCACTGGCAGCATCTAGTCAAAATTTCCCTGGCACAGACAGATTTTCGACCACAGCTCGAGCTCCCATTTCATTTCATTCTGTAACACAAAGGCATCAGCGAACAATTCACTCAAAAAAAAGTGACATAAGCCATGAGTACTAGTGTGAGTGGATGGGGCTGGTCTGGTTGGGAATGAATGTCTGTCATTTTCTCTCTTATATCTTTTAGTTTTTACCGGCTTTTGTGTACTCTTAAAAATGATAGATGGAATTCTTTATTTAAACCATATATTAGGCTATAAGTGCTGTTCTTTCCGACTCTTTCTTGGCACGATCTTAAAAATCTTGAATCATATAAAGCATATGCAATATTAATGCACTGTAGAGTATTTTGTGATCAACTTGTTTCATTTAATTCTCAGTGATTCTCGTTTGTTGCATGTTTTTGGTTTTTCTGGGATCCTTTATGACGTGCAACAAGCACGCCACATTTGCGCTCAATGGGCATGAGATAATGTCATCATCAACGTCGTCGTCGTCTTCATCATTCATCTTCCGTCTGACGCGACGGTTCTGGTCAGGTGAAATCCCTTGATGAGGGGAGGGGGCCAGACCCCAACGGGGGAGACCATAGTTCACGTCTGTTGTCCCTTCACTGGCATTTTGTTTTCAAGAAATTGCATTCGTTTAATGGGAATTGCATTTTTAATTAATTCTGCTTCTTCGCCCCCATAATGGATGTGGTACACAAGGGCAGACCATGGCAGGTGGGAAAAATTAAAGATGAAAAATAATAAGTGTACGAAAATGAGAGATGAGAAAGGTAAAAAATTGTATGATAATTGATTGATTGATAAAGATATGTCCTAGTTATTAAATCATTAATCGTTTACACGGAGAGTAATCATCAATGATATCATTGGCGTGGGAAAAAACTCCAATTTGCTTGATAATAAATATATTTTATATTTCGAGTTTGGAGAATGTAGCTCCATAAAAATAGCAAAGATATTACAGCAATAATTATTCCAATGTTTAAAAGACATTTTGATTGATTAGAAAATCTGTTAGCTGTTGAAATATCAATTTACATATTCTATGGCAGCCAGGCAGAGCGTTTCGCAGAAAGACCACTTTTTTCTCTCCATCTTTTTGCTGAATGCAATTAAATGTAGGTATATTCCCGCAATATTTTCCTCGTCCGCGGCGGCATAGGGATATATCAATCGAGATATATGTACGAGTATGACACAGTTCGATGGCCATTCCGAGCTTCCCTTCCCTTCCATCGAGTATGGTATTGGTTTTTTATTTTTATTGTATTTGCTTCACATTATTTCCATATTCATTTGATTTTTTATTTATGCGAAGCTGATGAGTCTTTCCACTTTTTCACTTTTTTTAACGATTGACGTAGCCACATTTTATTTTTTGCTTTTGTTTTTTATATTTGCATAAACTGTATAAAAGATTTTCGCTTTGATTTGATTTCACATCGTTGAAAATATATATTTTTCTCATTTATTTTCGCTGTCAAATATTTACAAAGAGTTTTCAATTGAGGAATAAATCTGACAAAAATACACCATTTAGTTGTAATATTTTTTTAAAATGGAAACGTAAATGTGATTGCGAGCAATTTATAAAAGTATATATCAATATTTTCCCTGACTGGTTTTTCTTTTTTCCAAAGCAATCTCAGTTGTCACGTTCCATAAAAAAAAAAAAAAATAAGTAAAGAAAGTGCAAGAAACCCTGTTCCGCATATTAATTATTTATAATTATTGTTAATTTTCAAAGCATCCAACCAACCAAACAAACACAACACCAAAAAAAAATGTGGGACCAGCACGAAGAAAAACCACAAAGAGAACCTCAATTAAAATTCAAATTAGAACGCTTGGGAAATTTCCTTCTGGCTGGCGGCAAGAGTGCGAAAATTTAAAACCTCAGAGAAGGGTCCCCTCCCCTCTGGAAGCTCCCACCACCCCTGCAAAACTAACTGCCTAAAATGAAATATGAACCCCAGGCAGTGCTCCTGGAACACAGGAAGGACGATGGAGGCGGGGCGGTGGCTGAGGAAAAGCCAACTTCGTCAGCCATGGACTACTAATAAGAAATTTGTGAACTTTGCAAATTTGCCATCATTAATTCTGAGGCAGGGAGCTCAGTGGAGCAGGGAGCAGAGCGAAGCTGAGGGGCGCGGACTGGTTGGGAAAATTGTCGAACAAGAACATTTTTCATTTGTCGTTCTCGTCGTCGTCGTCATCGTCATCGTCCTTTTTGTCACTGTTGGCCCCCGTCATTGTATAATAATTGTCAAGCAATTTAAATCGAAGCTTGGGGCATAATAAATTGTCATATGGCAGGAGGCATGGACACGCCTGCACAGCAGCCTCCGCTTAACAGTCTCCGGACTTAACAGAAAAATAAGAAAAAAAAATAGGGTAATGAGGAAACGGAAATTGCTGCCGGAAGTCGGAGCCCAGGCAGGAGACGGAAGCTCATTTTGCAATATTCACAGACGACTGATTTCGATTTCTAGCAGCGCCTTTTTCCCTGGGCTTACACCATGAATTGTAAATTGATTGAGGCGCCCCCAAAAGAAGGTCCTGCAATATTCGTTTGTCCGTTTCACATCCCGGTTATAGTCATCATTAATAATGGTGGCTGAGTGAAGGGGGTATGAAGAAAACTGATTAAAGGAAATACGTTTTGAACGTTGCTCTTTGAGCCGTGCCAAGTGTAACCTTTGGAGGATGCAACAAGATATAAGAAATGCAATGTTTCTAAGATGACCTTCTCTTCTGGCCTTCTGTTTCTTGCTGAATATTTTCCATTTGCACCTCAAGAATTTACCATTTCCATTTCTGGATTTGACTCAGTTCTCCTTGACGTTGGTTGCTCTGGAATTTCCCCCGCTTTAATGCTAGGCCATGCCTTTCTGAAGAGCCACCAAGGGCCTGAGCCGTTTGTCTGCCAAGGCAACAAAATGGTTGTGCGAAACGCTTCTGGTAAATGCTTCCATGTTGCCAAGTTCTCGTTTGTGAAGAGCTGTTCAAATAAGCACGAGCACGGGCAACGAGAGAGAGAGAGAGAGCTAGAAGGTGGGCTAGGTGCCCGACAGGTACGGGGTCAGGGATATGCCCAGAGACATGGACAGGAGCAGGAGCTGGAGCAGGCTGACGTTAGTTTCATTGTTGACATTCGCTGGCAAAGGCAGGGTGGAGCGGCTGAGAGTAGCTGGAAAAAAGGCAACAAAAAGCAATTAACTTGGCTTACATCTTTGTTGAAAGTAGAGACTCATGGCGCGATTTATGCCACCGGCACAACGGCTGCCGGTGCAGGTGTGAGTGTGGGTATCGGTGCGAAGAAGTCGCTGCAAAGCAGCATTCTTCCCCTTGACTTGGCTAACGAAACAAGAGTGAAGCGTGAATCTCGCGCAATGGTAAAAGTTAATGGCTTGCCCCACTTCAGGGGTTAGATCTCCCTTTGATTCTCTGGCAAATTGTGAAGGCAGCAGAGTACACAGTGTGTAGAGGAGTATGTGGTGTGGCACGTTCTACTCTGAAATAATATTGAGTATTGTATCCAAGATGTCCCCCGTGAAGACAACTTTCAAGCTTTGAACTCACCCTTTTCTACTCCCTGTAAAATCAATTTCAAAAGCAGTAATAAGCGTTCATCGATTTGTTGTCAGCTTTCTTTCTTTATTTTCTATGTTTTGATTTTCAGTATTCGGTATAATCTCTGTATTTTGAGTTCTGCCTCATTGTCCACTCCACTCAGGAGCAGAATTACTCTCCGGTGGCCAAGTATTTACCTTGAATATACATTTCCACCGCAGACTCAAATTGCATTTGTTGGCGCGTTTTTTATTTGATTCATACTTTTGCATCAATGTCAACATTTTTGATTTAAATTTGCATTTTTATTTTCATTTTCCAATCGATTTCCCTTTGATTTGATTTATATTTTCGCAATTTTGTTTGTCTACCAATTTTATCGTCATACTCGTACATACATATTTCTGCTACAATCTATATGTGGGTTTCCACATCGCTTATTTAAATACAAGCTTAATGTTAATGAATTAATTTTAAGCCCTTTGCGATTTGCTCACGTATGTAGATGGCCTAATTGGTTTTTGGTTTTTCATGTATCTGCAGCTTACGAATGTTAAATATCAATTAGTTTTTTGTTTAATTTCTACAAAAGAAGCTCATTGCGTGTTCTTGTGTTTATTATATATTTCATTTTCATTTGGGGGGTTTCAGCTTTAAGCCAGGGTCTGTTCTGTTTTCTGTTTCGAGCTAAAGCGCAGAAATGCATGCTACACACAGAGAGGGACACACCACACAGAGCATAGTACTAGAGTCTAGAATCTATCCATATGCAATAAATATATAGAACAATAGAGTAATTCTCAGTTTCTCGGTGTATTTGCTAATCAAAATGGACTCAAATATTTGCACATAATGCATTGTTTAATATTCGTATTCCTATGTAAATGTTCTGGATGAATCTGGCAGGTACCTGACACGTAAATATCAATTAGATGAGGATTGAAGTGGCGGGGGCGTCGGAGTGTCTGAAGCAAAATTATCGGATATCCATGGGGGGATTTTAAGAAGAGTTTTTTCCCCATTTGTCGCTTGCGTGTAAAGCGCCTAAAAGCGAGCTATGCAAACTACAGCAAAAATGTTATTGTATATGGAATACAATTATATATAAATACACACATATACACATATACATATACATATACATATATAGTTCTCGCAAAAAGGTTCAGCCTACACACATACAATATATAGATTTCATAAACTCTAGTTGTAAATATTCGACTTTTAAACTATGTATTCCTTAAACTACATACAGTGTTTTGGTTTTTAATTAGCTTTGGTTTTCGTTTATTTGTTTTTAACACTTAGGGTTCTTTGGCAACTGGAGCTTTGGCCTTGCCAATTGTTCTCTTGGCAATTTGTGCGCCAAAAGACTCCAATTATTGGACGAATTGTTGATATACGTTGCGTATTATGCTCAAAAGTGAGTGGATGAGGGGACAGAGCGACAGCACAAGTGAGAGTAGGGTCAGTGGTGAGTGGGTCGGTGATTGGGATGAGATAGTTACTCGTAGAGCTAGCTAAGCTTAGAAAGTGTGTGACAGTGCAAACATTGGACTGGACTTCCGAAGGACTGATGCCAGCCACTCAGCAGCAACAGAAGCAGCAGCACCTTTGTGGGGGGGATACTATATGGATATGGAATTCCATGTAAGTTGGAGTTGAATTTTCAAGCAGTTACCCCACAGAGTGAATACAATCATTTCCCGCTGCCTAGTGGCTGATGCCATCCCTTCAAGCTGTTGGCTTTTTTGCTCCTGTCTTTGCTTATATTTTAAAGCTTAAAGGCAATAAGTTGCGCAAACATGGCCGTTTAAGTACATATAAGAGTGTGTATGTATGTCGTAGAAGAGAGAGGGAGTACCCAGCCATCAAGCACATACACACACACACACACACACACAAGCACACCAGCGCACTTGCACACTTGCACACTTAGGTGCCGTGCCCCTAGTGGAGCACTCACAATCACATGCTTCGACAAGCACAAGTTTCAATTTGTTGCACTTTTTTGAGGAATTAAGTAGCTGCCCAAGCTCAAGTGCTGCAACTGTATGAGTGTGCTGCTGCTACTACTATGCGTGTGTGTGTGTTTGTGTGTGTTGGCTAAGCGGTTTAGTTTCATTTGGCATTTAACAGTTCGTTTTTCATGCGTTTTTTTATATATTTATTTTTTTGTAGTACACAACACTGAAAGCACACATAGAGTTTTTTTCTCGGTTTTGGTTTCGGTTTGGGGTTTCTGCTAAGTTTTTGCTGGCATTTCTCTAGAACATTTAGATAAAAATACAATTTACTCACTAAATACCCACAGAAGCGAAGTTCCAGTCGTCCCTTAAATATAGGCTAAATATACTCCCGCTGCGTAAGCTTGAGCTCATCTAAGTTTTCTCTTTCACTAGAATTAGGTTCCTTTATAGCCAAAGAGTTTAATCTATCATCGTGTTCAGGGCACTGCCTGAAGGTGTATTTCTTTTGATTTCGATTTGAGATTGCACAACAATTATTTCACACTACTTAATTGCTAAAAATTTTACAAAAATCGGGATCAAATCTAAACCAAAGACCGGATCACAATCACAAATGTGTGGGGGGTTGTAAAGGTTGGAATTGCAGTTGGAGCCAGGTTATCTTACGATTTGCTCAGATTGGACGGCGACGGCGGCCACTGCCGCTTGATGACGGCAAAGTGAGTCATCTGAAAGGTGTTTGTCAGCTGGCAGCGCCTCTCCACAAAGCCCGTGAGGCAGTAACCCATGTTGTAGTCCTCCATCGAGATGTTCGACGTCAGATACAGCTTGAACTCGTCGTTCCGCGCAGGCTGTGACTTGTCACAGCCCTTAGACCTGCTCCGAGAGCCTGTTGTTGCCGCCGCAGTGGTTGTTGCTCCTGCTCCAGATCCAGCAGATGTTGGAGTGGCAGCCACAGTTCCGGATGCTGCTGCTGCTGCCGATGCCGACGCCACTGGCGTGCTCCTGCCAAAGTGTCCGGCAATCAGCAGGGAACCCTGCTGCTCCAGTGGCAGCATTTGTGCCTTTGTCGCCCTACGCTGGGTGCCGGAGAACTCGACAATGCGGCACCGATTGGGCTGCCACCAGCAGGGCGTGATAGTCCAGTAGCTGGACGAGGCGGTGCGCGCCCAGCCCTCTTCAGGATAAAGCAATATCTGCAACGAAAGATGAATGAGACGATTGAGTTAAAGCGGAAAACAGAGAGAAGGACACTGAGATTCTCGGAGCGAGAGCCAATTGCAAATTGGTTTTCCGTGTCGCACTTTAATTGAAAATCGCAATTAAAATCGTGCAAATTGTTTGGCCATGATTTAGATTTCGCTTTACTATCCCGCCCGCATACACCTTTATCGAGTCCAGGCCGAAGTGTTTCTCATTAAGTTGACGGTCGTTGTTAACACGCTTAATTTGGTCAAAATAAACGAGCGTTAAATTAACATGGAATTGCTTTTGACGTTTTTATTGTGGCATATTTAGCACACACACAAACACAGTGACACCTCACTAAGGTGGACCATTTAAGGATGATAAATGCATTCTATTATATTCCCCTTTCCTTGAAGATAGTTTGATAGGTTTATCTTCTAGTGATATGCATGTCTGGATTTTTCCAGTTTTATCTCTTTATGGGGATTCCCTGTTTAAATACATCTACATATACATCTATGTATATATATATATCTTATCGCACTGACATTTTACCACTGCTGCAACCGCAACGGGATGTTTGCAACTGCAACTGCAGCAGTCTGCCAGCAACTACCACGTGTGGCATATGGTGGATTTGTCATCCGAAGGCCATAAATAAAATTCGTTAGTTAGTTTATCATTTGCCCAAATGGCAATCGAGGCCCCAGACCATGGTGCTTTGCGATTTTTTGTGCGGTTGTTTCTCAGTTCTAATTAATACACTCTGTCCATTTTAAATGCCAGATATTCCAAATATTTGTGCACAACAAGGCGTATGCTTAATACGCAGCAAGTAAGCCATCCACAGAGAGATTTTTGGGGAGGAAGCGAGCTAATCAAACGCTGAAGCTGGCTTCAAGGTTGCTCGGTAAATCACTAAGGGGAAATCTCAGGGAAAACTCCAAAGAATACTTGAACAAAAGAGAAATGGCGCAGAGGAGAACAAGAGAAAGGAGGTAGTACCCAATGGCCAATGGCCAATGGCCACCACAGCACCATAACCCACACCCGGAACAGAGCCTCGAGCAGGGCTGGGAGCCACATCAGCAGATGCTTTTGAAATTGAAGCGGCTGCAGTTGCAACCACGGGCTCTGCCCCAGGGGCTCCCGGGGTCTGCCTGCTTTGTTCCTCCTCTCTTTTCGGACTGCTACGCTTGTTACTGGTCTGTGGTGACTTTAAAATACAAAATAAAAAAGAACCCCTTTATTTCCTGGCCCCAGGTAAACTGTTCAAAATGAGTGCCTCACAGAAGCGCTTAAAAATGCATCAATTTGCCCTTTATTCACGCTTTAAAACAATCGTAGGCCAAAAAAAAAACAATGCCCAGGCAGATGCAGATGCGAAGGAGAATGCGGAGGATGGAAATGGGAAAAGCTTCGCCCGACACGGCACATTAAGTTCGAAATGAAAATCCTCTTCACCGTTAATGAAAATTAAACGATTTTCGAGAGTCGATGGCTCTGAATAAATACGAACGTGCATACACAGAGGCATTTTTTACAAATAGCTCAGGGTGTGATCTTATGATTTACGCAAGGATATGGAATATTCATTGATATATTTATATAAGGATCGATAGAATGGACGGTACCCCATATTTTTTGTGCATTCTTTAAATTCGGTACGAGGAATAAAACAGACTGTCAAGTAATCAAATGATTGTTCAGAATACGACATATTCTCCATTCATTAGTTTTCCACATCATTGCATTTCGTTCAACTTCATGAAATCTTCATAGTTCTCAATTGCACATGAAAAATCAAATTTGCTACAGAGCTGCCATCGTCTGTCTGCAAAGATGACACATAAATCGGCGGGTCCAACCGGAGGAACCGCCCTTTGAGCAAGCCAGGGCACGTGCTGTATATTTGTCAACTTGCTGCACATGCCACGCGATTGTGATGGCGATGGCGATGGTGAGTGGTGCCATGGAGATGGCTTCGCTTCCCTCAAATGGCGCACTCGTGTTTGAAAATTAGAAAAGAAAATAAGGAAAAATTTAACAAACGTTCAGCAGCATAGTCGTGGCCCCCTCGTAGAATCGGGATCCTTGGCGGTGTATGAGTTGCACGGGCTGCCTTAATAAGCTGCCAGAATACGCTAACTGAAGTCAAATGCGAGTAGGAGTCGCCATTGCATTATTCAAAGCTGCCAGAAGTGCGCGCTGCGAAATTGAAAATGCTGTGGCAGTTGCAGTGGCAGTGGCAGCGAGGACCAATGCACGCAACAAATCGCTTGCCACTATCAAGGGTCATAAAATCCTTCACTGCCACCCCGTTTTCCGTTGCACGTTCCACATTTTGCACTACTTCCGAGCACCGAGTACCCCATCTGTAGGGTGCGCGAATAGGATTCGTCGAAGGTGGGCGAAAAAAGCCAATTGGGGGGATTTCACTGTGAAAAATATAGGTGAAAAGTCCTTCGATATTCCCCATATTTCGGTATTTAATCAGTATATAATTCTTAGGATATTACAATGTTATATGAAAAATATAAATTTCTATTTATTAATTATTTATTTTAGTCTTAAATATTTTCAATTCTTTGTTATTTAATCAATCAAATCTTTCCCAATCTATGCGTATTGGTTTTAGCATGGTATTTTGATGATATATCTAGTATTTCTTTGGAATTCGGTAGCATGCCTTCTAGCATACACATAAAAGTAACCATTTACGCACAAACACACACACACTCCCCCACGAACACATCTGAAGAGAAGAGGGAGAGACACGTACACGCCGGAAAATCACTTCCGCTTTTGAGCTGCAACGTTGGCAATTTCGCAGCCACGGGCTAGGAAAGCAGAGTAGAGCAGAGGCGAGGAGATAAATGGGTCGCGGAGATGTGGCATAGGGGAGCACGGGGCAACCCACTCGTAGAGCAACGGGCATCAGGTGGCGAATGTCGTATGGCGGAATCGAAAACGTGGCAGAGAGACTGGGTCGTCGATTCCTTGGGCGCTTACTTGAGGCGTCCATAATCGATTTCTGGCACTGGCACTGGTACAGGGACTGGCTTCCTTCGTGAAATCGTTTGTTGACTTTGGGGTTTTTTATTGCGTGCCATTTTATTGCCACCACAATTCTCCACCTCCAACAGTATCCAAAGCAGCGCTCCGGCTCCCGGCTTGGGTTGGGATAGGTTCTGTTAGGTGACCCTCATCCTAGCTTGGCTTTCCAGCTTGCTCAGTAAATAAAAGTGCTTGGCTGCTTGGGTTCTTGGCTGGCTGCCGCCATTGTCAGCAATTGGCAACTTTGTCTATTAATTTGCTTAATGAGTTCAATGACAAATATTGAACGGCTGCAACTTAACAAATAGCTGCCAAGTTTTCCAGAGCCTTCAGACCGGGAGCTGGGGGCAAGGAGCACGGAGCACAGAGCACGGAGCACGGAGCCCTGAGCCGGCACAGAAACTTTTCTCATTTCGTTCGACGTTAATTAATTAAGTGCTGCCACAGACATTTCAACACTTTTGCCAGTCGGTCGGTCCATCAGTTCGTCCGGCATTCAGTCAGTCACTCAGTCGGCCCGTCACTCAGGCATCGACTCACTCATTACTTAGGCAAATTGTCTTTGTGTTTGTGCCTCTGCTTTGTATGTGTATATCTCTGGGCACTTCAACTTAATTACCCGCCTTATAAGTATGCTGCAGAGGACAGAGCAGGCCAGAGGAGGCACTCGATTCCAGCATAAGCTTGAAAATCAAAGCTTCAACACGATTGTCTGAGCACTCAAAGAGCCCACTCACCCCCACCCCCATCGACAACCACTCAGGGGCTGCAGCGCAGGGGCCACATCCCCTAACAAAGATTATAATGGATGAAGGCGAAGGGTGGCGAAAGTATTGGGCACTGCTGTAAGCAAGGAAGGGGATTAAGGATAGTCAAATAGTTTGCGGATCATATTTCCAGATTAAGAGTTTCTCAATTGAGACATGCCCAAGCCGTTAAGATTAGAAAACGATTCATTTTTTCTGATTTCTGAGTAGATTGAAAACAACAGAAAATACACAAAAGTATCTGCTTTCTATTATTTCTTTGCAGTTTCCTATCCTTAGGTACCATGAAACGAACAGTATTGCATTGATTAACAGCACAACACCTAGTCGATCAATAATGTTCTGCGAGTCTCCGCAGCAGCAGAGCTTTGTTTCATTCATTCTGGAGCGCGCCTTGAGCAAACTTCCGCTTGGTGTTCTTTTTTTAAGCCATTCTTAGGTGTACGGAAAAGCATTTCATGGCGGGCGGAAATTTAAGTTTTTCCATGGTTAAGAGTATTTTTGCACGCTGATTGTACAAATTATTTGCTGGCTTCGGCTTTCAATTTGCTTTGTTTTCAATTGGCAATGCCAATTGTATCTGTTATTTCTGTTTCAACCCCATTGCCATCTTGTCTTGCCAAAGTCCAGGTTCATTCTGGCATCAGGACAGGGTTCAAGGGTTTTGGACCGGATCGGCGTGGGTGGTCGGGAAGGAGAAAGGTTGGTAAAAGTTTTAATAAGTTGCTCATTAGCACAGAAAATGAGGCCGGCGAGGCGGCAGCAAGACAAAATAATTTACACGCCAACATCCGTTGCAATTAAACTGCAAAAGGGAAAACTTAAATTTCAGGGCACGGCAGTGCCTTTGGCAGCTTTGGTGTCTTAGCCAGAACCATGTCCGTGCCCCCGTATCTTGGCCAAGTTTATGGCTTGCTCTGTAAATGGAGATGGAGATGTCAACGGATGCCGGGGCTCAGGAAGAAACGAAACTTTTCTTTGGCCCAACTTGGGCCGCGAGTGCCTCGTATTTTCTAAATTTAATGAGTTGTATTACGAGCAACTTAAAGAGAGGAGTAGCTCTCTGTCGGAGGCACAGCCACAGCCATAGCTTGGTGTAAACTTGTACATGGCAAAGTTTGTGGATACCGCCTCCGGATCTCGCCGCCCCGCATGATGCCACCTCGCCTTGTGGCAGCTCCAGTAATGCACAAATTAAAGTTCTTTGCCAAACTACAGGCGGCAGAGGCTAAAAACTTTCCTCCTTGCTGCCAGTTGACATGTTGAGGCGCACAAGGATATGCGTAGCTACAAATTTGATATGTTAGACAAGTCCTGGTGTTCTACACACGCCACCGTCACAGCCACCGTCACCGCTGCGGGGCAGCCTGCCTCTCTGTGGCGGCTGCTGCTCTGCAGCACCATGGGCGATAAGTGCAGTAAAACTTTGCGGAAGGAAATAGAGAAGGAAATATTGACATAACAAGCAGAGAATTACAGAGTTAATGCTGGGGGAAACAGAGATATGGGTTTTGGCTGGATGTAAATGATATTATTTTTAGTAGAGGATGAATTAATCTGGGACTATCTATTTGGAAAGAATCTGAATGAATGAGTAGGAAAAAATAATACAGTTTGCCTTTGAAAAATCTAATTTACGAATCTCTTTAAATCCATGTTTACTTTCTCTCATCCTGTATCGAATTTATTTCCAAGGAAGTAATGTTTTCAGAGATAAACCTCTTGCAAAAGAACTGACTGAGAAAGATAGATATTTTTTCAAGAAATATTATATTGGGAGGCAACAAACAGGTTTTCGTTTCAATCCCGTATCTTCGTAGGGTTTCAACTGCCATGCATTTTCATTTTATTAATTTCCTTGAGAGATTTCCGTACCGCGCCAAAATATTGCTGACTCCCAGCCACATCGAATGTGTGGTGTGTTTTCCCTCCACTGCCTGGATGGCTCCGTGGCTCCTTGGCTGGGCTTTGCCGGTGTAAAAGATTAAGCACATTTATGTGACAAGTGCGACATCAGCAGAGGCAGCGACAGCGAGGGGCAGGCTAAGTGGCAGAAGGATGAGCACGCGAGGCAGGATTGCCACGCATGCCACGCATGTGCCACAATTTAAAGTTGGGCACTAATGAAATTTGAGCTCCTGCGTGGAAATGAATGAAAGGCAGCTGCAACTTAAAAGTATGCACGACAAGACCAAAAATGGCTGGAACCAGTCCTGGCCCGATGCTTTTTGAGCTCTGGCTTCAAAGTTGCCAGAAGTTGGAGAGAGTTCTGGTCTTGTCAAGGGTAAGAAGCAGGTAAAGCGGTGCATTTCTGTGAGATGGCTCTACTTGAGACTACTTGCGCATTGAATACAAAGCACATAGCTTGTCTCATTAGGGGCACCGGAGAGCAGCCCCAATGGTCCCCGTCACGCTCCAAGTCACAAAGTGAGCCTAAAACTGAATGGTCCCCCTGCCACAAACTGAAAACTTTGCAACTTCTGCCAGCTCACCGAACAGAATAGCTCATCAATAAACCATTTGTGCGATACTCCACACAGCACAGAGGAGGGCAAAGCAGGGCAGGGCAGGGCAGGAGAGGCCAGGTCATGGCATGACCTTACCCACTGGGAATCGGAAACAGCTTTGAGCCAGATATCCTAGTGGATACAAAATGGTAAGCCCACCAGCGACTGCTTCTCGCAGTTTCGCTTATTCACTTTGCCATTCATACTCGTACTCGTAATCATACTCCGGTGCGGATTCGGATTCGTATGGAGGTTGGGATGGGGAATTGAGTAGCATAAATCAGGGACGGACGGACGGAAGCAGTCCAAGAAATGGGAAATCCCCATCCGAGCCTGTAAATCTCCAGCATCTGTGCGCTTTTTTCATTGGCAATCAACGCATCAGCGGGAAAATGTTTCTTTCAATTATTTTTAATGAGAGATGACTCCGTCGTCCTGCCGCTTAGAGGGAGCAAGTCTCTCGAAAATAGCATGGCATGCAACATGTTGAGCGTGTAATGTACGGCACTGTCTAACATGCGAAATGAAATGAAAATTTAATAAAATAAAAGTATACGACTCCGCTCAGTTCCAGCCAAAGACGTTTGCCGTAAATGAAGATATACGCCAGCCGGGCGTATGAGTAATATGCGCAAATATGCGCATAAAATAAAGCAACTTGTAGCAATTTCCCCTTGCGCGCTCCCCGGTCCCCGGCTACCCCTAGGGGCAGGGACTGACTGCCACTCTTCCACTCTGCCACTTCGCCATCGCTGGGCTCCGCTCTTACTTCGTCGTCGGCTTCGGCTCCTTGTGTTTAATTTAGGCAGCCATAAACGTAATGCGGAGGGACCTCAAGTACGGGTATGCGTACTTGTACACGAGACTCTGAAGCGAACCGTATTTATATGGCGCTACATAAAATAAAAAAAAAAACCGGTATAAACCTTCCCCTTGCCCCATTTCTTACCATCCATCCTGTTTTGTGTTTCATTTCCGGAGCATGGCTAACATAAAATAGAATTTTATTTCAGTCAGCTTTAAAGACAGGGAAATTGCCTTTCGTTTCATCGAAGACATTAGCCCATTAAACGGTAAGATATTTCCGTAGCTACATATATGTAGGAGAATGATAGCTTTCTCTCCAATTCCTTGTGAGTGCAACCCATTTCCAATCATTGAGTTTCGAGCCCCTATCACTGTTTGTGCCTCCGCCCTTAGAAGACGCCCGCTGCGACCCGGTTGTCCCATTGTGCGATGGGATGTGAGTGCTCGACATCAAAGGCATGCCATCGTCCTGTCCCGTGAACCCTGCGACCGTGTGTCCTTGGCTGCCAGCATGTTAGCATATCAGCGATGCCATCCATCAAATATGACTCGGGGGGTGTCATACTTCGCGTCGCGTGCCTTATACAAGCGAGTATGTACTCGGATGAAGGCTCTCTACAACTGGCAATGGCGCTGACTCTGTGCTGTCAAAATTTGCAAAAGGAGAGGCTCCTGGTTTCTAGCATTCCACCCCAACCCATCTCTATCAAACCATTTTAGAGCCCCTTGATGGTGCTCGTCGAACCCGATACTCACTTGGGTGAGCATCAAAATTGTAGCCTATTTTGTTGTCTACTTCATTGAGTTGCCCCTCATACGCACGCCCACAGACCAGACCCAGTAGGAGATAATAAATTGAATTAAATTGGGGAGGTTTCCACTTGTGGGTAGAGTACATAGATAGAAAGCCTTGCTTAAGGGAAAAGTCGGTTTAATTTTCGGCACAAATGCCTTTTTAATTCTTCTATTTTCTGCTGGTTGGTACATCGACAAGTCCTGGATTCGTGTTGCTGACAAAGTCAAAATATTGTTGACAGCACATGTGGCGGCATACTCGTATGAAAAAGAAATTGTTTCCTCTTCTGGCTCTGACCCTGGATCTTGCTCTGACTCTGGTCTTGGCAGCCTCTACGGGCTAATCAAGTGGCAGCTGTGTGCATGGCATGTGCCTGGATATGTGGATATGGGGATGTGATAGGAGAGCGAATGTGTGCCAGGAATATGTAGACATAACTGAGAGGAGTGCCAATACTTGTGGATTTGAGGTTGTACACGAGAGCTATGCCAGCAACAGGGATCCACCTGCATTGTGGCATCTACACTTTGCTTGGTCTTCAGCTTACACATAATTTAATATTTCACTTTTGGTAGAGTGTAGTGTAGTGTGTGAGTTACTCTTGCTTTAGTTTCAATTAAATTTAAGCTCGGCTTAGAGCGTGGCAAAAGGCATAGCACACATTTCAGGGCCACACAGCAGGGCTAAATAGATGCAACAATAATTAACTGCATCCAAGGACCAGCATCTGCGCCAGGGGAATATGAGGCGAGGAACGGTAAAAGGAGCTAGCCCAGACAGCACAGTACTTTCCTCTCCCCTTCCCCAACCACTCTTCTGACCAGCTTAACTTGGCATTAACGCAATTTGTCACAGCAGAGCAGACACCAGAGCCGACAGCTTAGCCAGCTTCCAAAAAACTTTGGACCTCCCCAAAAATATACAGAAAACGAGAGAAACATTTTTTTGTTTATATATAAGCAGACCTATATGTATGCTGTAAGTATGTGTACGAATGTCTATGTTTTAGCTACGTAAAAAGGAGGGAAAAAATGGAACATTGAGCTGACAGGTGAAATGAAATTGCGTGGGCTGCATTTACACATTATTCTGACGCGGCTTTTACTTCAGCCTCAGTTCCATTCCCATTCTCAAAACTACACCTTGGGAGGATCCTATTGAAAATGAAAAATAGTAGAAAGCTGGAAAAAATTCAAGAAAAAAACGATATATGTGTACGGATACTCGTCGACACCCATTTCCCAACAATGAAACGGCAATGGAAAATGTGGTTTAAACAATACCGAGCCGGTGAGCTCTCGAAGGGGTTTAACAATGAAAGACAGGCAGGAGGAATGGAAAAGGAAAAGGTGGAGGGATGGTAAGTCTTGTTTTTAACTCCAAATTGTAATCTTGGGGAGGGCATACGTCTGTGGCAAAGAGAGAGAGTAGTCAGAGTAGAGTGGATTTCCATTCGATGAAAAGTACTTAATTGGGATTTCAAATCTGTGGGGAATATTTTGAGGAGCTTAGAGATTCCAATATGAATTATTTTAGCAATTACTTAAATTATATTTGAGGGTAAAGTTTTACTTTGATTCTTAGTTTCAATACCAACAAGTTTTCTTCTGGGATTATTTTAAAATTTAATTTTACCTCGTTAAAGTCCCCTCTGGATTTACCTCGTGCCACATAAATCTGTACAGATTTCCTTGGATTGGTCTTGCCCATGTTGCGTCGTAACAATTACAAAGCCTGCCACTCAGTTGCTCATTGATGGCTTAAAGCTGGCAGTGCCACTGCCACATCGCGTGTCCCACCCCGTGCGCCTGTTGGCCAGCAGCTGCAGTGGCTGCTGGGAATTAGAATGGAGCAGCAGCAAATCGCCTTACCAGCTTGTGGGAAAACCCTAATAAACCAGCAAGAAAGTGCACAGTTAAGTCTTCTGCTGCTGTTTCCCCTACTGGTGATGCTGCCTCCTTCAATGGCAGTGGCACGCCTCTTCTCAGAGAAGCCACCGAAGCAGGCGTTGACTTCAACTTTGACCAGAGCGATTTAAATCAGTGCCTGGGCATATAAATTTAAGAATGCTCCGCTCTCACTTATCCAAGTCCATGACTTTGGGTTAGGCATTTGCCAGTCTCTGGCGATGAGTCAGAGTTAGCTATGGGTGGGATGGAATGGGGAATAGGGAGGAGCCACTGCTGTGCCTTTTATGCCCGCCAATTTCAGCCTGTCTCCGGCTCTGGAGCTACGGCTGCTGGTGCCTCCTCTTCTTGCTACAAATCATGATAATAAATTCCAATTTTATTTAGTCAGTGAGGCGGCAAAGCACCCTTGTCATCGTCATCGCCATCGCCATCGGGGAAACGGCAACGGGAGGCATCCAAATAAAGGCAACCGCTTCATCTGCTTGCCCCTAAAAAAGGGTCCTGTACCCCTTCTACTGGCTGCCATCCTCTCTCTATATAATATATAGTATATCTCTCTCTGTGTTTCAACTACTTGGATTAACGGTTCATTTTTATGACTTTTTATTTTATATAAAATATTGTACGTTCTACACTCGGCATTCAGCTTTCCGCTTTCTGCTGTTTGGGATTTCCTTTTCAGCACTTCGCTCAAAAAGAATTGCGGCTGAAAATTCACTCTTGAATTGACTTGGCCTGTTTAACTTTTGGTCAGACATAATCATGCCTGATTATAATGAATAGTTCTGGTCTGACTACGAACAAAAATTATAAAAGGCGAAGGCTCACCATCGGAGCCCACAGATAGAAGAGAGCAAGGAGGGGTAGGAGCCAGAGGCAGAGACAGGCATGACCGACTGGCCATCAGGTCATCAGTCAGTCTGTGCAGACTGTACTGGACCGCAAAGCTTCTGGTTATTCCTTCTGCATTTCCGCCTTTAGCCTGTGTAGCTGCCCCTGATTGTGGCAGCATCAGCATCAGCAGCCAAAACACATTAGCAGCGTGCTAAAAATGTCGCACAGCTCAGTCGCCCCAACGCACACAGCGCAAAACGAGGGTCGATCCTACACTAGATATTCTAGTTTCGGTCGGAGCGGTAAAATATTTGGATTTATGGTTGGTTTTACAGGAACAATTGGAAGTATTTTCTTCTTCTGGGGTCAGGCTGTTTATTATCGTTTTTAGACATAAAATATTCCTGGTTTTTTATATTTTCATTTAAATGCTTCAATCTCTCATATTTTCTTGAGAAGTTTGTGGGTAGACTCTCGTTTGTTGGTGACTGACCAGGCTAAGAGCTCTCTTTTTTTTCTCCGAGCTGGGTTGACAGGACATGTGGCAGTTGCCAGTTTACAGAGCCTGCCCCGTACCAAACACACGCTCTATCTCTCTCTCTCTCTCATGCTTTCCTCTTGGCTGTGGCTCTTCATTGCCTGTTGGCAATTACAACGTTGCAATGTTGATGGCATTTTTCTTCCCTTTTTTATGCATATGTATGCACAGATAGACACATATATATGCACGAGTACGAGTATGTTCAATGCCCCCGGACAAGGAGCAGCTTTCATACATACATATAACTATGTTCAGAGGAAAAGCAAGGGTTACAGAGGAGGGGCAGATAGGAGGAAAGTGGCTGGTCATTTCCGCTTTGCTTCATGAGGCCCTCCATACTAGTATAATAGACTTTCTATGATTGAGCACTCTCCGAGCTTGATTGCAATTACCTTTGTGGTTGGGCTTACTTTTGATACGATACGTCTATGGAATTATGACATTAGGTCAGAACAGGACTGCCCTAATTGGAATATAATTCGAATAGAGTATGTTTGAGTGTTTTTATACTTAGCACTGGCCATGAACTAATTGTGTGGAAGGGAAAAGTACAATAGAACGACACATACATAAATAATAGTAGAGACATTAATTGTGCTCTGCATATATAAATATCATCCCACTTTCTCACCTTATAAGCTCAGCTATGGACGTACCAAAGTACATATTACAGCATTATCGCATTTGGTTAGAAGGATAAATCCATTCCCCCCACCATAGGAATACCTCAATGTAGCATTATACGAGAAGTATCCATTCATCCGAGGGTGGATTTTCTCTTTTCGGGGGGTTGCAATTGGATAAAAACAAACAGTTTTTTATCTCAACTTGGCCATTGCTTCATTAAAAAATCGATGCCTGGGGGTTCGGTGCAAACCACCCTCTGTTTCGAGCCATCGAAGGAGTACAAAAGAGTTAATGCGATTGATTGTCAAAGGAAGTGCCAGAGAGAAAGCAGAACAGAGAGGAGTACAATACCAGTTTTGGATTCGATTGAATTCAACTAGAGCTTCCTTGCTCCTAATGCAGACACATGCAAAAGGCGAACTGTTGTCATCGGACTCTGGTGCTAATGTCCTCTGGCATTGTTGCAGTCTTTAGTCCAGAAGCAGTACCAAGGACCAGGACCAGGACCAGGACCAGGACTGTGGACTGTGTTGCAAAATGGACTGAAATTGATGATGTCACTTGATAGGGCGTGGGGGTTTTTCATTTTTCACTTCTCGCATGCACTCCTCAAACCAAAAACCCCATTCTCGAGCTGCCAGAGCCTTCGTGTTCGTGTTGTTTAACAAATTCATCCTGTTGCTTGCGCTTCAGTGCGTGCCTAGGAGCCAGAGATGGCCTGCACATGCTATTGTCTATCTGCCACTGGGGCGTCGGGCGACTCTACATGTGGAACAATGCCTGAAATGTGCATTCGACACACATACGTATGTATACTCGTATTCGAATTCGTACTTGCTTTTGTATTCGTATCTGAATATGGTCCTTTTCTCTGTTTTCGGAAACAGGCACGAACGGAGGCAGATCCATTATTGTGCATCGACCTGTTTGATTGGCTTTTCTTATTGCAAGTTTTTAATTAGTCTGCAGAGTGTGGGGCCGGCTGAAGAGGGGATAGGGCTGTGCCATGCGGCAGAGTGTTTGTCCTTTGGCGCATTAAACAAAACGAAATATTTCATAAGCACATTGCGCTCTCGCCACAATGCCCCAAATGATTTATATGCAAAGTGGTATAAGCAGACAAAAGTGTGTGCCTTCCTCTGCCCTCTCTTTTCCAGCTCCTCTCTGACCCACTCTCACCTAGGCCGACAAGCCAAACAAAACAAAACGGTGGAAATCGAGTAAACTTCACTCCGCTTCACTCCATAGCTTTGGCTACAAATTTTCCAAAAATGTATAACAATGGCTCACACACACACTACAGCACACTCTAACACATGCATAAGTGTATGCAGGGGAAAATGTTGAAAAGAGCAGAGCCCACCCCCCGTGGCCACGTTTTGGCCACGTTACGGCTGAGTAGCTCTTAGCTTAGGGTCCCGGCTCTTGGCCCAACAATGTAACCAGGAGACTGTAAAATTTATGCACTTTTGAGGATTGCCGAAAAAGGATGCGAGAATGATTGGAAATCTCTCAAGATCTTCACAGACCGAGAACAATGGGAGCCGCGGGAGATTTACTTTATTTAAGATGGTAAATTCAGTCCATCTAGCGACGCTATTAAATCTCCTCAAATCTGTAAGTCTATCCTCATATCTATCTCTATTTTCTATCTCTGTAGATCTCTTCAGTCTCCTCCTCAAAATGTAACTAGAATCCACTCTGATTATTCCCTTTCAACCCAATTGAAGCCATTGAATCTCAAGTTCTGCTTGATGTATGCAAGACCTTTGAGTAATTCATTTTCTTTTCACTAAATCACCATTTCTTTGTGCTGTGAATCTTATGCGAAATGCTCTGCTATTCGTTGATATTGGCAGAGAAACCACCACCACCACCGCCCCACCCGTTCCTGTGGCACTCACCTTATTGGAATTTCCATTGAATTTCAATAGCTTCTTGCAGGACTTGCCGCGACTCTCGAAGTAGATTTCCTGTGGCGTCCGTCGGCGTCGCTGTCCGGATGCAGTGGCCGCCTTGCAGTGCAGTTGAGACGAGAATGGAGCGCTGCTGTGGCACTCGCTGCCTGCCACCGAATGCGTTGCCTTGTGGCGATTAACACAAAAGAGGCGACTCAAGATGCCGCAACACCCGCTCGGCGGCGCCGAATAGGATGCTGTTGCTGCCTCAGTTCCTGTAGTGGCTGCTGCTGCTGCTGCTATTGTTGCTGTTGAATTGTTGTTGGAACAGCGGGCGGATATGGTCATTAGGTTGCCATTGTGGCGTGTCTGGCGATTAACATCCATTTCCATGTTAGCCGGCAACAGAACTGTTGCCTGCTTCTCAGCGTCTTCCGCTGTGGACGCCTATTTCTAGAAATTTTTCAGTTGGTTTGATATTTTCGGTTGCGGCTGTCTATCTGTCTATATAAATATTTGTCTGCGTCTTCCTCTCGAAGGATAAATGTCTCTGTTTGACTGTTGTTGTTTAACTGGTGAAACACTTGGCGCCCTTACACCTACAGGCACACACACACTCAGGCAGAGAGAGGCACGCGCTTACGTACGCTCTCCCACACAGGCAGGACACCAACGGACACGGAAATGGAAGCCAACCAACGCGTCGTGCTTGGCCGAGGACAGCAGGCCAACTGATAGCAGACGCTGGCCGCAGCCAGCTTTGCTACGTAGCGTTGCCAGATGGCCACAATAATGAAAGAGAGGGAGGGAGAGAGCGAGAAAGAGAGAGACGCTGACTAAGAGAGAGACTGCGCAGGACATCTCGCTCTCCCTCTCTCTCTTGTGGAACATGAATCACCTTGTGTGTGAATGAATGAAGCAAAGTTATTACCGCCGCTCATTCTTTTTGAAGGCTGTGTTGTAGCTGTTGTTGCTTCTATAGTTTTTTTCTGTTTACGTTTCCCAGGGTCAAAGTTGTAGAGGATTTCCCCTAATGCTTGTAATTGTTTGTGCTGCGGCAGCCACATCTCCCGCCTCATGTTAGGCAGTGTAATAGGAGTATGAATAGGAATGGGTAGCAAATGAACTGTGTGGTAATATCACTTGAAACGCATTTCATGCTGAAAAGTAAAACAACATATAATTCATATAATTCATATATATAATTCATGAAAGTCGCACCCCTGACTGATTTGTACGACATTGTCATGTTCTCTAGAAATATTCTATGGAAATATCATTCTGATAGATTGATCTCCGACAAGTGAAAAAATTAAGTTCCCTAGCTAAGTCCATTCCCAAAGTATCATAAAGTTGGTAGAGTGTTACCAAAAACCACTTCATTTCGGCTAGATATGGCCGAAAACAAGGGACTGACGAGCAAGCGCACTGTGTTTGTCGTGTGTGTGCTTACTGGGGAGACTGTGTCCATGACTGTGAGTGCTCTCTGCTCTAGACGTAATTTCAATGTTTCAACGTAATCTTTGATTTGATTATGCTGTTGAGCTGCCTCCCCAAGAGCCAGAGACCATAGAGCATGTTTGTGAGTGTTTGTCTGTGCTATATCCCCCTATTTGTGTGTGCGTGTGTGTGTGTCTGGATCACTTCCGGCAAAAGCTATAAACGGATTATAAAGTAATTTAATGCTTTTTGTTGTCTGCCCTGGCAAGTGGGGGATGCTATTACACTGCATATCGTATAGACTATATACTATATGTAAGTTTGGGTCCACTTTCAGGGAGGACGCATTTCGACAATAAAAACTTTTAATGTTTGTTGTTTGTCTCTCAATTTTGTTGAGCACGCGTCACGCATACGCCCTGTTGGGCCCGCTTCTTTAATGAGTTGGCGGCTTAAGTGTGGAGGCACTGGCCAGAAAACATTTTGGCCCTAATTAATGTCAACAGTGTCAGATGTGTGGCAATGGCAGTGTGTGTGTGGTGTAGTATCTGTGTCTTCATGTGTGGCTGATCATTTTGGCAACATGTTTATCCGGCCGAATGCCCATATATTAATGTCCGCACACAAACACACCGACACGACACGGAAACACATTCCGTTGGATTGTCACATTAATTATGTACGTTAAGCTGTCAACGTGGCCAATATTTTCGTATCCTCCATGTCCATGTCCATCGCCCTGTCCTGCTGCGCCGCACACGTACCACCTCTTGCACGTGAGGCTATGTTTGTGTTTTCCCGCTCAGATTATTTGCCATTTTTCTTGCCTTCATCTGTGGGCGATAAGAGCGTCTTAGCTTATCTTTATGCCTGGGCTTTTGGCCACGACTTGTTTTTGCTTGTCTCATGTTATTTGCCAAACAAATGCGTTCCATAATGTAGGACGAATCGTACAAGGTTTGCCTGCCTGGTGTTAAATGGAGTGAAGTGCCAACAAACACAAGTTTAACAAGCAATTAGATACGCATGGAATGAAATAGACTCGTACTGGAAGAAATTTCAAATTTCAAATTAAATTAAATTAAATTAAAGGAAATTCGCAGCCCTATATTTTCCATTCTCTTTGGGGCGCACAACTCAACATGGTCGAACCTGTCGCTTAGGTTTCATGGGTGCCGGATGAAGCAGACCATAAAAGGTAGCCCCAGGCTCAGCCCACTCAATGTGGATACTGCTACCAATATGCAAAAAAAAAAATACACATCCAATTAAACATTTTTGTTTTTTCTCACATAGCTATCCGTCGCAATTATAATTTAATACTCTTCAAAATTTTCCGACAAGCACTTCGCCACGGCTCAGCACCCCCTCCTCCGCCAATCCACTGTACAGTCAGTCTCAATTACGCACCAATTTCTGTGCACTGTTCACAGCAGTGTGCAATGTGCGATGTGCGAGTGTTTGTGGGAGTCAGTGTGGTGTCTGTCGAATGCTGTTAGCAATGAAAACTCTGCAACTGTGGCCGAAAATGAAAAGTTCCATTGCATTTGGCAAACTGAAACAAAAAGTAGAAAGGAAATATACAGAACTGTTGCCTAATTGCAAAAATGCTGCCGGCCAACACATAGAACCGAAAAAGTTTTTTTTGGCTAAGGGGTCCCGTTGCCCTACCCACACCCACACCCACACACACCCCATTAAAGAACCCTCTCTATGATAAAAAGAGACAGAAAACTACTCTAAAAGCTTAAACAAAACCTCAATAAAGCCGTCGGGCAAGAGGGGCAAGAGGGGCCGGAGAGCGTGGAGCCGGTAACTATTGAGGCGGCAAATGGCAAACGGAAAAGTTTCCGGCGCATGCGTAAATGGACCAGAGACACTGCGATAGGGCCGCAGGACCTGCAGCGGATGCCAGGAGAGTGATGCAAGTTGAACGACAACGACAACGGCATGTAAATGACGCTTTTATGTTGCAATCACGTTTCTCCTTGTTCTCTTTTCTCCCGTTCTTGTATAGTTTTTATGGTTTTTTGTTTCATATGCAGTGAAATTTTATGATTATTGCCAAAGCGACAAAAAAGTTTGCCGCAAAACTTTCCCAACACACCGCCTGTTCCGATGGCAGTGGGGGTAAATGGTATGATAGAGTGGGCCAGGGACAGCAGCAGCGGCAGCGGTAGTAGATGGGGACACCACACTCTTCACGTCAGTGAATTGTCATGCTCTGATGCCTTCGTTAGGACCGGCCCCATCCTCCATGAGAGATTCGTGTTGCATTGCACTTTGCTAAGTATATGAGAATGACGACATCGCCACGTCCGGAGTGCATGAAATTTATGCAAATGCACGGAATTTGTATGAAAATTGTTTTATTTCATCCAGTCAAGACTCACACACACACAAACACGCACATAGACATAGACCCATAAAGCACGCTCGTGTCATTGTATTGTGCTTAAGCAAGAAATTACTCATACCACATGTTGTACGCGCTGTCTCCGCTGTACTTCCCGTCTGCTTTCTCCATCGTTTGTCGTCCCGTCAGTGTCCTGCTGTGTGCTTTATGCAAATTTCACCACTGTGCGCAACAATGTTATTAAAAAATGATAACAAGCCAAGAGAACGGCAGAAAAATGGCTACCAAAGGAATTTATTTAAGGGCGTCTAGACTATTGACTATGGTGTAAAAAATCCTAACAGGCAAATATTATAGCGAAAGGAGTATCTTTATTGAGTTATTTCAGAGAAGATACTAAAATGGTTATATGGGCACTGCTGAATGATCTTCTTAAGAGCTTTGAACCATAAAAGAGCATGATATTCTTTTCTGTTTACGGCACAGAGATTAAGAGAGATGGCGGAGTGCTCTTCTCTGGGTTAAATACCTGTGCATCGTATACAGGAAATTATACCCATATCGAGCACTTATGTTGGAAAGATTAGTGGAAGAGATCCTATATTTCCAAAGTAAATAGAAGATAGAGGGGATTTCTTCCTTTCGTAGTATCGAGCTATCTCTAGATATCTCTCATTCACGCTAGTGTACCATAGTCCATATACCTTTTGTTGTATTCCATGGATACTAGGAGACAAAGACAACTGTCAGTTAGATGTTTGTTGCGGCCTGCCCCTTGTCAACTTTTTTAGTGTTTGCCTGCTGGCTCTACTCTCCCCTTCCCATCACTAACCGCCACTCCTAGTTTCTGTTTTTGTCATTTGCATGCGTTGAAAAGAGGTAGATGGGGAAGGGAGTCACATCAACTAGGAAATTATGCAGTGAAATATGTTGCCATAGCGAAAGAAAAACAAAAACCCAACGAAACAAAGCACGATACCCAGTTAGGCGTATGTACTCGTATACCATAAATATATATGTATAAATGTATATATTATTATATACAAGAGGAGTATCTGAAAGACAGACAGACAGACAGAAGAAGTGGCTGCCAACATGTTGCCTGGCAGCATCAACAGAACTGCTGTTCCTTCAGAGTTCCTTCAGAGTTGCTCCTTTTTGCCAGTTAGCTGCTGGCAGGCCCCGACCTCAAGTCGGGCCGAAGAACCATGTTAGAGATGTAAAAGGCATGTCAGAAATTCCCAGCTTGCTTCCAGAAGCATTAGTTGTGCATTTTGACTGGCAGGAATGTCAGAAATGGAGCATTTTCGTACGGAAACCATTAACCTTTGGAGATACACTGCGGTTAGTCGGTTGTGCGCAGAGCTCTCTGATTAATTGCATCCCGAATGGGCTCGAATTTATAAGCAAATGTATATCGTATGTGTATGCAAATTCTTGGAATACACAGATTTATGTTAGCTTTTATTCACAAATTTCCGCATACTCTCGTGCGTATATTTGTATTTATTTGCGTTCAGGTGTTGTGGGTGTGATCTGAAGGAACTAGACACCAGTACATTCTGGTACATTTAAGTACTCTTCACACAATTTGTAATCAGCTTTTCCTGTCCGAAATATAGCCCATAACATACTACTGTCCTATCGCCATTTTGTTAGCATTTTGGCTTGTGGTTTTCTGTCATTTGTGTTTTGCAGCTCTCCGCTTCCGCTCCCGCTCCCGCTACTAATTCGCATGTCCTTTTATTTTTTGCTGGCGAAGCGTTTAATTTTTGACATTTTGGGTAACGGGTTGCCAGGATTTGCTGCCATGGCTAATTACAATGTGCTGCAGCAGCAGCAGTAGTGTCGTGTCAAGGATCCTTTGTCTGATTTCTGACAGGCCGGAATGCCGCATATCTATGCGGGGCCTGCCTCGATGTGCGATAAGAGCAGCTGCCGCAGATTTGAGGCAATCATTTCAACACAGAGACCAGGGACCCAGTGACAATCACACGTATACGTACAGAGCAATTTAACTACAACTTTATTGTTATTGTGAGCCATGTTGTCTGTAATTTTGTAGCTTAAATCCAATCCAATTAAGTAACAGCCTTTCTGGCAAATGTCGACAACGACGACACATTGCCTCGTTTAACCCATTAAATGTCGCACACACTGGCATCAGAAAGAGACTGAGGCTGGGGCTGGGGCAGGAGCAGATAGAGAGCGACATGCCAGAAACCAGAGCTGATAATTTCAATCAATTTTAAGCCAGAGACAAAGGGTACATCGGGCCAACCAATTTAGCCGTTTTGCAGTTGACTGCCTGCAATTACCAAGCTGGAAATTCAATGGAAACTCGCCTGAGTCCACAGCGATGCGTTCAGCAAAAGAGGATAATAGAGAAATGCCTTGGGAAAACTCTAGAGCTTGGTAGTCAAGGATGAAGTTTCAACATTTGAGGTTCCACATTTCAAGAATGTTCGTAGAAGTTTCAATTTCAAAATTGTAATCACATTTCTTTTCCTAGAATTTATATTTTCAAAAGCATTGCAATTGCTAATCCGATATTTACCGCCAATTTCCAGAAAACACACACAATTTGTTTCTTGCTTTTAATAAAAGGTTCTAAGAGAAGACTGAAACCCAACTCAAAAAGCAGGACGGACCCCAGCCAATTAGTTGAAGCTCTCATGTGATAAACAGTTAGGCAAAAGCGAAATAAAACCACATAAAACATAAAATCAAAAGACCATGAATCGGAAATACGTATTTTGTGGCTTCGGATTGGATGTGAAGCTCCGCTCCTTTTGCTTCTGGTTTGTTTACGCAAGGCGCGGACCGGACCCCCAGCGTTTTCGCTTTCGATCGTGCCTGAATGCCAAGTGGAGCAAAAGTATAAAAAATAAAAGTAAAGCAGTTCAAGGTAATGTGTTCGAAGGGTAGTTACCCTCTACCCGCGACTAGTTACAAAGAGGTTACAAAGAGCGAAAAAGGTTCTCTGAAATACAGAACACAGCAAGCTTCTCGTAAATCTATCATCTTGTCCAACGATCATTATACAAAATGCTTAATCACTCATGTCATTAATTTCGTTGGCAGTTAGTTTCGTTAGTATCAGTGTCAGCGAATTCAACATACCCTTTGGCTTCTCTGAGGATTGATGGGCATCAGTACTCATATACAATACTAGTATCCCCATGTCCCCGGGATTGCGTGTGTGTGTTTTGGGTCCAATTCTTGGTCACTTTGTTTTGATTCCGATTCCGATTCCGATTCCGTAGGGTTATGTATTTTTGTTGTTGTTGTTGTTGTTGTTGTTGTTATAGGGTTTAGCTTTCATTGGTTGCTGGTGCCTGCTTGGATGGCTTAATAACGTTATTTTTCTCTGGTCATTGTACTTTTAATGGTCAAGCAGCAGCAGAATCTCGGCAGCAAACAAATCAAACGCAGACGCCGTTTGCCTTTGGGGCGCTGTGCCTATTGCCAACATTCGCATCGATCATGATCATCGTGCCCCCAGGTTGTTGTTGCTGCTGATGCTGCTGCTGATGATGATGAGCATGAGGATGATGATGATGAACGTGGTCATGACAAAGGTTGCCCCTTTTTTTTGTAGCAGTTCTTGGTGTAGTTGCTGCTGTTGTTGTTGTCGTGCTGGTTGCGTGGCAGCAACAACTTATCGACGAAGTTTCCTGGGACTCTGAATAAGGATGATGCTACCGATGATGATGAGATGGTAGATGGTAGATGGTGGTGGCTCTTATAAACTTGAGCTTCTGGGTGGCGACGCATAACAGCTCGGACACACACATACGCACATACACACTCGGCCATCGAAAGCTCTTTCATCGCATGACAAGCGGCCGGCCGAAATGTTTAAGAAAAAACGTAAGAAAAAATAAAAACGGCAAACAAGTTGAACAAAATCCTGAGAGAAAAAAAACGACCTAAATTGTAATTCGTATTGATTTTGGGTGTGTGTTTGTGTGTTAAATTTAAATATACATATATACAAGCAAGAAAAAATAGAATCCCACATGCAACTATCATTTTCCATAATCAAGTCATAATATAAAAGAAATAAATAATAATAAATAGCTAGGCGGCAAGCCCCATGCACAGCCATGAATATACGCCAACCACCGGCTCACTCGCTTCGCTTGATCACGAGCAACTAAAGCAATCTAAGCATTTGTTAAAGTATGCTGATTTTTCCTGCTCAAGATTGCTCATCCATCCTTTGGAGCAAATCAATGAATGGACGTCCAGATGCTGTGATATTGCACTAAGCATCTTAATTAGAAAAATTTCTCGTATTTTCCAAGAGAAAAGATTCGCAAGAATTTTAGCGCAATCACCTTTATCCTTTACCTTCTTGCATTGTGCGACTTTCATGTCGATTCATCATTAGCATAAGTAGCAATATTCCTTTGCTTTCACAGAATACGGATATCTCTTTTTATTTCTCCTATTTCCCGAATACAATGGCTCGCTCCGCTCAACAAGCAAATGAAAAATTTTTAATGAAAGGTTTCCTCTTCTTCAGCGAAGCAGAGACAGTGGCAGAGACTGAGACTGAGACAGAGCCTAATGCAACTTCTGTGTTGGCGGGACGTAAAGATTTTCCGCTGCAATTTCCAACGGAATGAATTGCTTGCCAATAATCCGCTGCGACAGTTGGCAAAAATGCAATTAAAAAATTTTCACTTTGTCGCTGGCAAGGAGAAGATGCCCATGCCCCATGGCCCATGCCCCATGCCATCTTTGTCTGCTCTTTCTGTGTATTCGTGTGTGTGTGTATGAGATGGGACGGCGATGGCCTTTTCCGATTTTGTTTTGCGTAACTTTGACGGCAGAAGGAGCAGCATGGATAGCTCTTGACTTTCCCCCAAGCACCCCCCCACCCCTCGCCATGTATCAGCTCCTGACTGTAGCTAAGGAAAATTCTTTCATTTAATAAAATGCGTGCCAAGTTGACAATTTTCACTGAGCTTATCCTCAGTCGGGGATGAAAGGAAGTTTTAAAGTTTTTGATTTTACAAAAGCCACGCCCCAGCTATCTGTCAATCCACTGGAGCCACGGACAGGTGGGGCACGCAGTGGAGAGGAGTGTTTGTCCTGGTCCAAGACCCAGATGTTGTTTGGCCTCTGCCTTTGCTGCTGCCCCCGGCAAAGTTTTCGTTCGAAAGGTGTTGTAATGTGCTAAAAACTTGAGTGCATCTTTTTTCCAGGCTAAGGCTTGGTTGGTCTGCCATGATAATTCTGTGTTCTAGGGCTGGGTTGAAGTGCTTAAGGATCGCAAATGATGAAGATTACTTGTGTCAAGACTTTGGGAAGTTTCATGGCACGAAATCATGAAATAGTTAATGGTCGGGTTTAACGTACTGGAAATAAATATGGTATATGTATGTGTTATCCGCATCTGAGAATCCATCCCTAGTTGCTCCATTTGTGGATGCGTGTAAACAAATGATCTAGGCTGGACGGAGATGGATGGCAGAGGACTGAGTACTGAGTGCTTGCCCCTGAGCGGCGCCCAAGTTCAAACGAAGCCAAAGCCACCGAAAACATGTAAAAACCCGGAGCTGGACCACACGCACGCACACCCTGGACACAGCGATCAGTGCCTCAGACGTCCAGTGGCACCAACTAGCAGAGGCAGCGGGGCAAGAACAAAACAAAAACTCGGCCACACTCCTCGCCCTACCTCGCGTATGCTACCTGTCCCATCCGCCTGACCGTATTGATTATTGTGATCTGCCGTGTGCCCTGCTCTGTGGGTAATTATGTATTCAGGGGGAGGATGGAGGGAGTTGGGGGAGTGTGGGGGGGGGGGCGCCGCTGTCATTTATTTTAAACGATTCCTTTACACATGTCGTTGTCTGTCGCCGCCAACGTTGCCGCATTTATTGTTGTTTTGCTGTTGTCCTTTCTGATGCCTCTGGTGGTGATGTTGCCTCTTCTGTTGCTGCTTCTGCCGGTTGACGATGGCATGCCAATCATTTCGCGTTGATGAAGTGTGAGTGTGGGGCAAAAATGTTGTACCAAAAATATGTTGCTGGTGTTGGTGAAAAAGGAAGGGTGGCTGGTAGCTGGTGGCTGGTGGCAGGGCCGCAAATTGTTGATCGATTGTCGAGGGAACATCCACGGTTGACTCCATCCGGATAGATGAACAGATGAAAGCGAATCGAAGTATTTTGTCAACATTTTGATTGCATTCAATTCGCATTCACTCTGTATTCATTTATCTCGACAGCGGGTGGATGCTTAATTAATCGAAAAATCCAAAGCTGAATCAGAATACCTTTAAATACATTTCTTTAGTAAAGTTTTAGTGCTGATAAAGGCCTTTTACAAGTGTTCGATTGGTTAATTAACTAAGAAAATATTCTGGTTCGAAATGCTTTAATTTTAGTTGTTGTTGCTTAGATTGTTCTTCAAGATTTCCTTTGATTGTACCGAAAACCTACTGGAAATTTTTCAAGGGTACGAGTACGGATGGACTGGACCCTTGTTCTGTTACTCATTTGCAGTCAGCCGACTAACTGACTTGTTCCACCTCTTTGCCAATAATTAATTTGTTGAAAATGCAACGCCGTCGCTGGGCCACCATCAGAGCCGCCCCAGTCAGAGACAGGGCCTTGCATTATGCATGAGCCGGGACCTGGACCTGGACCTGGACACCGAGTTGATGCTGGAGAGACGGAGACCCTTGAGTAATGCGCTTTGGGGGAGCCTCCAAGGTTGCCCCGCTGTCAACATGTGACGTTTCTCCCTGCCACCGCTTAGCTCCCCTCTCCTTTTCCCCTGTTTTCCCCTCTGTTGGCCGCTGCCGCTGATTAAGTCACTAAAATTGCTGCCTGATTTTCTAACTAATTTGCTGTTAATTTGTTGCTTCACTACCGCCAGACGCCAGACTCATTTCCTTCCTGCCGCAGCGAAGAAATGTTGTTTCAGTATAAATGGTGTTCTTTTTTTCGTACGTTTTGAATTGTCAGAATTCTGGGAAAGCCCCCCTTACACACACACACAGCAGACAGATGCAAGCAGACAGGTGAACCCAGGGAAAGGCGGCGGCCGCTGGCCAGACAGGCGTCTAAGGGTAGGATAGGGGGAGACAACATTTTTTTTATAAAATTCAGCAAAACTGCAAGCGGCCTGTGAAAATTTTACAATGTTCTTGCGTTTTCGGTTTCGCGCTGACGTTGGCGCAGTTTTTCGAATGGGAACTGCAGTTGGGGGCTGGTCAGCCCCAGATTGAGACCTAGCTATGTACATACTATTTTTGGTTTATGCGTCTGAATGAAACGTACTCCGGAATGGGTGGAGAATTAATGCAAGATTATTTGTTGCTTAACAAGGTAATAAATATCATCAGTGCCGAATCTAGAGATATACTCTTCGAATGGTTTCCCAAGAGTTTCACGCTCCGCTCCGCATAAACGATGATCAGATGTCGGGGTGCCAGAGCTGCGGCAACAAGATCACCCGCTCACTTGATCACTAGTATCTCGTATCTAATGTGGATCTTCCGTGTTTGGGGCAGCTCCGATTACATGGCGGGTAGCACTTTAGGCGCTGAGAAGCAGGAGATGCAGCAACTGCAGATGGATGTGGCCGAGTGGCGCTCAATGCTTGCACCGAAAGTCACGTGCCGGGCATAAAAAATCAACGCATTTCTTGTTGTTCATCTGTTTCTGCCTCAATTTCAACTAAGACTTCGATTTCGACAGCGACAACGACAGGCGACTCTTGTTCTGTTCTTCTGTTTTCAATGAAATTCAAAAACCAACAACAAAAAAACATTGCCGCGGAAAGAACAACAGAAAAAGAGTCCAAAAAAAGAGAGGGCGAAAAAAAAGGAAAGACAGAAGAAGGGAGGCAGCAGCAGCAGCCTCATCAATGAGCGGGCCCAAAAGTACACACACAAAAAAATACATTAATTGAGGCACACACATACATATAAATATACATATAAATATACATATAAATATACATATACATATACATATACATATGTGTGCGTGTGCGTGGGGGAGACTTCGTGTCGTCTTCGTGCTTTATGGGGACGGACTTCTTCGTTTTGGGGCTGCTGCCTGCCTGCCGGCTGCGCTGCCTCTGCCAGTGGCTCAGCTACTGCCACGGCTGACGTCGCTGCTCTGTGGGACGCTGGCGCGCTATGCGCTCGGGCTTTTGGCTTTCTTTGCGCACGACTCTCGGGCATTTTGTGTTTGCACGTCAAGGAAGGCAGACGAGGCAAGCAGCCCCAAAGCAGTTGTGCCGCATCGCTTCCGTTACGTACTCGTGTCGCGGACGAGAACCAGAGAACCGAGCGAAACACCCGGGAAACGTGTCGCGTGTGTGCCGTCCGTCGAGTAAGAGTTTCCCAAGGAGAAGCAAAACAGTGAACCCAAGTATCCCATACCCCTCCCCCATCCCGCCGCCCGCACAACTATGCGTGCAACAACAAATCACAATTTATGAAAAAGTGCTTTCAAAAGTAAGAGTAGATGGAGCTGCTCTAAGTGTGTGTGTGTGCGTGTGTGCGGGTGTGTGACCGGCTAATTGCTGTTGCCCCCAGCCACAGGTGGCAAAGGCCCCCATTCTCCGCCGCCCCCCCGCTGCATTCAATCTCCTGACCAATTGTTGCGGCACACGCAAATTTCGTAGAACGTTAATTGATTTTGGTGTGTGGCGTGCCACAGGCAGAGGCAGAAACAGAGCCAAAGGTCAGCGGGCAGCCGCAATTAGCAAATCTAACAGTTCCAAGAATCGATTCACTGCAGCCCCAAATTAATTGGGCGCCCCCCAAACAACCAACAAAAAATATAACATAAAAAAATAAAAAGAAGAAGAGAAAAATACGAAAAAAAGGGAGGACGAGGCGCAGTGTGCCTCCCCTCAAAGAAGGCCATATTTTCCTTTTTTTCTTTTTGGCAATTTTGCGGCAAGTCAAAGAAGTTGTCGCCACACAAAACGGAAAGTAGCAGGCAGGGCTGGGGAGGGGAGGGAGAGGGAGAGGAGGCAGCAGCAGAAGTGGGGACAGACAGCAGGCGACGTGTGTCAAAGGTTTGACAGGCCTTAATTGTGCAGAGAACAGAGGGGGAACAGGCAGGCCCATGAAGGATTGCTGAACTTTTGCCTGGGAATCTCTTTGGAGCGGCAGGAATCCTCAAGGAGAGCTAAAGGCTTTGGATCATCGGATAAGAGATAGAACAGTGCGTCATAATGGAGCAGATGTCGTGCAGCAAGGATTAGATTGTAGGGAGAAGGAGATAATAGAAAAGGGATAGCCCTCTACATATAGAGCATGCCCACCATCATGGCTTACTCTGCCAATATACACATTTTTCCATACAGAGATACCTGTTGTACTATCTCGAGTTCTTAAAGCCAGTAATTCAATCTTTCACCTCATTCCGGAATGCTTCAGTGAATGATATTTAAGCTGAAAAAGGGTAAAAGAATACATCACTCTCTTTGATCTTAGCAAAGATACCTTTCTTATGCAGTATGGCAGAATTGATGACTCCAGTTTGCAGAGCAGAAATCTTATAGAGAAATTTACCCGCAAACACACTCAAAAAAACAGCACAACACCACACCACACAGAATCAAAGAATTAAAGTTTTTCTGCTTACCAAATGCCAAAATAGGCAAATAAACAAAATCGAAAGCAAATCCAAAAACAAAACAGGAAGTCTTTGGTTAATAAACTACTACATATATAGAAAGTGAAGTGAAGGAAAAGCTGGCCAGGATGCCAGGACTCGTTCTGCTGCTGGTGCTGCTGCTCAGTGGCTCGCTTCTGGCGGAGATCTCCCACATGCCGCTGGCCAGCAATCGAATCATCATGGGCCCATCCGGGCAGCTGTCATCGCCGGTGCACCCGATGCCCGGGCCGGTGCCAACGTCGGCGACGGCGCGATGTCAGAAGCTGCAGAGATACCGCAAACTGCTGAAGGACATCGATGATGTGGAGGACCTGTATGTGGATGTGCCCGTGCATATCGCCCTGGAGGGGCGGCAGAAGAAGCGGTAAGTGGGGTAGTGGGTAGTGACGCGGTCTTGTAATATGGCTAAGTGCGATGGCGACGCCGCCTGTCACACAAATCAAATTATGGCCAAACAAACACGAAAGATGTCCAACGCCAAAAAGCTAGGGACGCCTCCAAAGAAAAACCGAGCAAGAACCGAGCAGGGGAAAAATAATTTATAACCACGACGTGTGGCTGGCCCGAAAAAAAAATTCAAACCAGAGCCAGATTTTTTGTACTGTAGCCCAATAAGTACGTGCACACAGGGGCATGTGTCTGTCTCTGCCTCTTTTTGTGGGTCTAGTGTGCGGATTTTTGTTGGCCTTACAGCTGCTGCCACATATTGGCACATTGGATTGGGATTCCCTGAAAAATTGGCTATGTATTCGGCAAATTTTTACTTGATATCTCATTACTGCTGTGAGAATACGTCTCTTATTTGAGTCAAATGGAATGCAATGGAATACTTCTTTATTAAAGAGTCAAGAACTTGCAAGCCTACTCTGCAAACTAAAATCTGAATTCCCTTTGATAACCACGAGCTTCCCATGAGCGCCGCGCCACACCACTGTGGCACTTCAGCGTAACACGTGGCGTATGAGCAATGTTATTTTTCTTTTTTCCGAGTTTCATTGCTTTGACGGGGCCTGGACCTGGGCTTGGGCCTTGGGCCTTGGGCCCGTCACGTTTTCGCTTAGGCAGGCCTGCGTCGGGCCAGGGATTTTCATTTCCATCATCTCCAATGGACGTGCTCTCCGTTCGACGGTTTGCAGGAACTAGAGACCCCTGGCTTATGGCTCGTATAACATTCGATCATTCGGCATACCATACAGCAAACAGCTAGCAAACATTCAAATTAATGTCGTGGTTTGTCGCCATCTCCTTTTTCGGAGCCATTTCTACTTCATTTTGTTGGAGATCCGAGTACGAGCACTAGTGGTTCTCTCTTGAGTTTTAGAGTCGCGCGACCCTGCAGTGCTCCAATTGACCGACTACATCTCCAGTATCCAGTATTCAGTATCCAGTATCCAGCTCCAGTCTCCAGAGTTCGAGTTGGAGCCAGAGCCAGAGCCAAAGACAGAGTCAGACTCCGAGTACGTGATGTTCGTCTCGAGTTGCCAGTTTGCGGAGCGTGTGAAAAGGAGCGAGTCGGTCGCCAGAGTCGCGAGCGCAATTTATGGCGCGTGCAGTCATTAAGAGTTTTGCTAGAATCAGCAACGATCCGCCTCAAAGTGCATGTCCCACCCGGTTGGCATCGCTCGTATCGTTCGTATCCGCATATCCTGCCTGCCTTCCCTCCGGGTCCCTGCCAATCAACTGTTTGCCAGCCGTTAATATTTTTGCGCAAACAAATCATAAATATTAATTTAACGACTTAATTCGACGGCACAATTCCAATTCCCAATGCGATCATTCGCTGCCAAACCACCGCGCCATAGCGGCCACCTGTAGCATCCGCTCTCCTCTCTAGTTGTGGCAGCCACTCAGACAACCATCCAATCCAGCCAGCGCGGCCTCAAATCAAAACAGAACCGCACCACAATAGGCACCAGGTAGTGGCCACCTTTTGGACCTCGACTCTGGGATACCCCTTACATAAGACATTTGCTATTTATCAAGGATGCTACGATGCAATATATATCTCGGCATTTCTTAGGTCTTTCCAGATGTATCGCAGATCTTTCCATTCGAGTATACCCTTCCCTGGCACATTTGTTGTCTACAGGATATCAAAACAAAAACTCTATTAATGTGTTGATGTTGTTTTTTGGGTTGTTGTTGCATTTTTATGTGCGCCGCAGGCTCAAGCGATGTAAACAACTTTTATTGCCCTGTCCGACAGTCTCCTCCCACACCTCTCTCCGTGCTCTCGTTCCCTACTTTATGGCGTGAAACTATTTATTTGTAAGCGTATCAAAGGAGCCACTACACCGCAACACAGCAGCAGCAGCAGCTACAGCTACGGCAACAATTTGCAATAAAAAGCTGTGCATAATTCTTTGTTTTTTTGAGTGAACCTTGCCGCAGAAATTTCGCACAATACCCATTGCCCCATCATCGACATCGACATCAACATCACAGTCATCAGCGGCATCGTCATCGTCATCATTCGGAACAACTTTCTGCGTCGCCAGAGAATATCTCCTACAGTGGGTATAGTATAGTATTTATAGCACTGGCCAGAGTACGAAAATACTCGGCCGAGACGGCAGCAGACTGAAACTGAAATCGGAATCAGAATAAGAATCAGCATCACCATCAGAATCGACATCAGAATAGAACCGAACCGTACGAACATATCAGACATAGGGGCGTCGCGAAGCGTCGTCGCTCGATTTGTGTTGAGACGCATGGGGGCTGAGAGTTCTCTTAGTCAGACACACTGAGGCAAGGCAAACGGGTAGTACGAGTAGGTACTTCAGCGCCATAGTTCAATAGTCTAAAATTTCGCCAAACAGAAAGAACGAAAGGTAGGGGGCCAGGAGCCACTAAGTGCTCACTGCGCCCATTTCGGTGTGAGTAATTGAGTGTGGCTCCTCTGCCCATTTCTGTGTGGCATTGTTATGGGTCTGAATCATTCATAGGATCGGTATGTTGCGGCATGATAGAGATATCAAATAATAGAGAAATAAGTAGCAGACAGACAAGATTCCAAGTGAAATACGAGTGGAAATCAAACTTTATTTACACCAAATAGTAATCCTATTGGATGGAAATTCCTTTTGAAAGCCATTGTTGGACTTGATGACAAATTGTATCAGATACAAAAAGGGAACAATATGTTCTTCGGCAGAAGAGTAAATTCCAAAGAAATTTTCAAAGCGATAACAGATTTATAGGAATTTCTTTCCTCAGAATTTATTATAGATTTAACTCAAATTTTCAAAGTAATTTCCAATATGCTTTTTGCTTTTTTCTCAACAAAAAGAATTTGTTTTCACTCATTATGTGTGATACGAGATACGAGTATTTTCAAATCAAAACTTCTTCAATCCGATTAGGTACTAGAAGAGATATTTGTTTGGATGCAGTGACTTTTTCTTATATACGGGACGGAAAGGGACAGGGACAGGGACAGGGACTGTGCAATCAGCGAATGTGCTACTTATAGGAATGGCTCCTTAACTTGTTCTTTATCTCTGTTTTCGGTTTGGAGTTTTTCCTGCTGGGAAAAGCTGAAGCTGAAGCAGAAGCAGAAGCTGATTGTCAATTTGCGGAAAGTGGAGTGCCAGGGGTGGTGGCTGCCGTCCAACAAGGGGTGCTGTAAGACTCCCCGCCCGCCTGCCTGCATCTGCTTCTGCTGTTCATTTTTGTTGTCTTCTCTCGTGATAGTTGCAAAAATAGAATTTTGTCTCTGATTTTAAGTATTTCGCGTGAAAAGTAACAGAAGCGACCAGACCCAGGCCAGACCAGACCAGACCAAAGACCAGACACGAGACGCAGAACCAGACCAGACCAGACCAGACGACGCAAACGACAGCGACGAGGAGGAAGACAAGGAAGACCGCGTTGGGGTTGTCTCTCAATTTCAAATTTATGGGAATTGAGTCAATTTTTATCGCAGCCCAAGCTCGTAGTTTGTTTTAGTTTGCCTTTTCCCTTGCTTGTCTATCTATCCAATCCCAATCCCAATCCGAATCCGAATCCCAATCCCTATTCAAGACCAAATCCAAATACATTCCCTGTTGTCTCTAGAGAACTTTGCGTCGTTTGACTGGCGTAAATCGTATGACTGGAGCCACTTGAACTTGCCGTTCCCACTGGCTCCTCCGCAAATGTCGAGAGGTCCTTTTCCTGCGAGTGCGACGAGTACGCGGAGTAGCAGAGATTTCACTTTGCTGCTTGACCTGCAGCCTGAAGGGCCAATGGCGAATCATTAGCTCGGCCAGAAATGCGACGGAGGCGCAGAGAACTCCCACACCGAGGATGCCGAAGGGCCCCTTCAGGTGCTCCGTGGTGAGGACAATGGCGTTCTCGGCGAACTGGGGACGCATCTTGGCAATGCGATTCAGATAGGTGTTGTTGTAGCGGAAGTCTGCGTCTATCTTCTGGAATATGCCCACGTCCCTCATCGACCGGATGATGCTGTTCATCTCGTAGAGGAAGGGGAAGCCCGCCTTCATGATCATCTGGATGGGGCTGGTGAAGACGTTCTCCGGAAAGGCGAATATGTCGTCTGCAAGGGCGCTCTGGAGCGTGTACATGCGATTGCTGAGGATGCAGCGCTTTCCCCACTTCACGGCCAGCAGGTTCTCCGTCTTCGGCGTGAACTCCGGCGAAACGTTGTACGAGTTGAAGACCCACATGTCGTCGTCGTTCTCGAACCAGTCGCGGCTCTCTTCGTGCCCACCAAAAGGTATGCCTGCGGCCATCACCTCCGTGAGCTCATCCAGCTGATGCAGATAGCCGGGATCCTGGAAGGTCGCTATCATCTTGGACGAGTATGTGGCCACCACATTCAGGCCGTACAGGGTGAGGGCCATGAAGAAGAGACGCGTGGTCTGGCACACGGGCCGCTCCTGGACTGCCACCGATATGGACACCGCCAGCGAGTTGATGGCCGTCAGGCTGATCTGCTGGAAGTAGTCCGGCTCCGGAAGCAGGCTAACCAGGGCGAACCAGAAGAGCCAACTGATCAGCAGAACCACAATGAAGCCTATCCAGGTGCTCGGCTCGAAAATGCCGACCATAGCCTGCCAGGCGGGCCGGCGATCGGCCACCTTGATGTACCAGGTGTGGGCATCCTGCAGGTAGCAGTCCGATCCCCAGAAGAACTCTGCCACCTCGTTGTCGGGATAGTAGCCTCCCATCACGAAATCGCATTCGCCATCTGTCAGTTTGCCCAGCAGCCCGTTCCAGTTCCCAGAACTGTCCATTTCCCCCCGAGATTCCAGACTGCACGTCTGGTTTATCTAATTGATTGAGGGAAAGAATACGGAATGAATCAGATTTTGGAATATCGTTTGGACTCACCATGAACTGCAATCGGCTGCGCATAAATCCCAATATCCGCATCTCGATCCCCAGGATACAGTCGGCCTCGACGAAAGGAGCCGAGACGGAAGCGCACACAAAGAAGGTGCAGTTCTTCGGACTGAAGCCAGTCATGTAGTCCGTCATGGCCGCGTGCACGGCATTGGGGTTGGGAAAGAGCTGTCCTTCGTGGCACTGGCCCACGCTCTGGACACTGAGGATGCGGCAGTCGACGTTGCTGTAGTAGTCGTTCACCAGAAGGTTGTAGTCCATCGAGGAGTTCGCGTATACTAGAGCAACCCGGTGCACGTAGAAGCTCTGCATTAGTTCGTTGAAGATCTGGGAGGCCACGCGCCAGGGTCGGTTGTGCACCTGGGGATTGTGGAAGAGCACCAGGAAGCGCGCGCCTGGATTCCACGATCGCATCCGGCTCACATAGCGGCTCATGAGGCTGAGGAGGCGCTCGACGGTGTCCACAATGATCACATAGTTGTCGGCCAGGAGCAGCTCGCCGAAGTTCTTGCTCTTCTCCTGGTGGCTCATGTGGTCGGAGACGACGCGCAGCTGAAAAAGCTCCGAGCGATGCGGCTCCCCCGCTTGGGTGACCGCCTCGTTGATGAGCTTGTGGAATCCCTCCTGGATCTGATCCGCGGGCGTCGACAGGTTGAAGGCATTGGTCAGCATTAGGTTATAGGAGCGGGTGTAACGTTCCCTGGGATGCCGGTAGAAGAAGATCTGGGAAAAGCTGTCCAGGCAGTCCACCCCTGCACGCCACGTCTCTGGGCCCAGATCCTTGGCGGGCAGCATATAAATCACCGTGTTGGCTGTGTCATTTGAGGGATTCACTATGGCATACACGACGAGTACCCTTTCCAGTGCCACCAGCAGCAGCAGCAGCAGCAGAAGAGGACGGCAGATCGCACTCTGGTAATTCGACCACATTTTGTCTGTCACGCTGAGCGATAGGGAGTCAACTGCGTGGGGCACATGTCTGTGAATCCTGCGCTGCATGTGATGTGCCTGCCCGACACCCTACATACGAGTGCTGCAGCATATCGGCAGCTGGAGCTGGGTTGTCCTGAGTCATTCTTCTTGGGAGTTTGGGAAATTTATGGCACTCTCGCAGCCATTCCAAGTCCATTATGCTCTCGGATGGGTGGGATGGGTCGGATGAGTCGGATTGGACATAATCCATTAAATCATTGCCCATCGAGCGCATTCAACTTTCGTCTTTGGCTGATGTTTGCCTTATATAATTGACTGCTGTCATCAGATGGCCGACAACAAGGATAGTGGCAGCAGCAACAGCAATGGCAACGGCAACGGCAGTGGCAGTGGCAGCAAACAATGCAATTGCAACATGCGAGGCTTAAATTAAAGCAAATATTGGCTCAGTCGCTGCGGCGCCGCCGCCCAACAATGGTCGAATGCATTAAAACACTCCATCACTCTTCTGCTGGTGGCCTGGTACTGGGCTGGGGAATGCCAGAGAGAGAACCTTTTGGCAGACCAGCCAAAAACATGCATATATACCATCTATGTCCACGGACATGAACATCCTTTTGCTGCGGGGGCGCGCGTCGCTTGAGGACTGTGCTGGGCAAATGGCGTTGGCCGGAAGTAGCTGGTCATAAAAATAAAACTTGAGATGGCCAACGGCCATAAGCCAAGTCAATGAGTCATTTGCTGCAATGGCCAATAGCTATCCTCTGCGTCCCGCATCCTGCATCCTGCATCCTGCATCCTAGACTGCCCATCATATAAGGACCTGTGTGGGTGCATCGGGCCGGGCATTTGTCTTTGCCGTTGTTTGTCATTAGAAAAACTGCTCGTAAATTTCTTATTTAATTACAGTGCAGAAAGAACTTCCATCAGGCAGCAACACAGACTACTTGGACTCAATCTTTGGCTGCAACAATGTTGCAACAGCATCAAGGCGATGGACAAACAAATACATGTTGCTTGTGAGGCAAGGCAAAGTGTGGAGACTCTTTAAATACGGTCTGGTTTGGTTTTGTCACCATTTATGGAGTGATTATCTTTCTTCGTTCTTCCTTGAACATTTCAAGCAACGATACACTCCTTTCAGTTTCAATTAAGTTTTCAAAACCCCAATAATGCAACTGGTTGGTTCGTGTGGGACTCATGGCCATTCAAATAAGTTCCTACTTCGAATGAACATATATAGTAATCAAAGTGCCTTAGATAGGGTATAGTATAGCCAAAACCTGCTGACTCATGTGCCGGACTCGGGACAGAGCCACAGGCGTCAGTCAGAACAAATTGCGTGTGATAATTTAGTGTCATCATTTTTGACAAAGGGCGTTAACAGCTCACTTAGTCCGTCCCATCGTCTGAACACGCCTTCGTCTTCCTTCTTCTCGTCTTGCAGATTTGTGCTGAACCTGAACGCCTCGACGCCGCTGACGATTCTCTTTTCGGTGACCGTGGGCCGCAAGATGTACTACAATCAAACAGGTAAGCACTGTCCCAGCACTGTCTCAACCTCAACCTCAACCTCATCATCGTGATCATCAAATGGCCCGATCCGCAGCGAATGTACTGCGACCAGCAGCCGTTACACCTGGCCCTGGCATTGCTGTGGGCAGTCTCGTGCTTCCCTGCGCCCTCCCCGGCCAGTACGATCTCTTTGTCCAGGCGCGACAGGCCGGCGCCCTGAAAGTGGACGCCCTGGCAGAGCATCCGCAGCAGTCGTGGCCGCTGCTCAACGAAACGCATCGCATCCACATTCGCACCCACAATCGGGTGCGAAAGCGTCAAATGGTGGTCAAATGGGACAGAAGGTGAGTGGAAATGCTGAATTTTGTTAATGTACAGCCTGAATCCCTTTTTCTTCGATTTCCCTTGCAGCAAATTCGATTACCATGCCATGCATTATTGTCTGGTCATCCAGCGCATGGTGACAGCGTCGCTCCGCAATCCGTTTGACAACTTCTGCCAGGCCGTTGGGGCCTATGTGGAGCAAAATCATCCAAAAGCCTCTGGCTGCTCCACCGGCGGCAGTCCCCTGGATCTGATCTGGGGCTCGCCTCCAAAGCGCGAGCGTCGCCTGAACCCGCGCCACAATCTCCACATTGTGTGCACTGGGAAGAGACGCCAGCAAGTGCTCCGCCGACTGCTGCCCAAGAACAGCTACCAGCTGGATCTCTACGGGGTCCATCAGAGTCGCCAGAACCTCACGATGCTGCTGAGCAGCAGCCAGGTGAGCTTCAACCGCACCCAGCCGATGGCCCTGCGGCAGCAGTCGCTCACTCTGCTCAAGATCGGCGGGCAGCACGGGATGCAGGTATACAGCTTCAAGGTGCCGCAGACGGAGCCGCCACCGGCGTATATGCGCCACTTGTTTCTTCCCTGCTCGGGCAGTGAGATTCGAGTCAACCTGCTGCGCCAGCGGAATGAGGTAGTCAGATCGGATGCCTTCTACCGGCCCACCTATCTTCGGCAGGATGGGGTCCAGCCCGGCGAACGCTATCTGATGCGCTTCGAGCCCAGCAACGAGGACGAGGCGGTGCGTGCCCAGAAAGTGTTGGTAAGGATGGATGTAAAGCCCGTTTTTGTTGAGCCCCGGCTAAGCGATAGTTCTCCCCCTTCCTGCAGGTGGCTGTGAGCAGTGAGCATCTCTTTAGAGATCTCCCGGAGCTGCCGCTGAATATCAGCGTCTTCAATGTGCGTACGAGATGCAATCGAGCGACCATAGCCTGGAACGGTTCACCCGATGAGCGGGATCTCAGGTAGATCTATAAAAATACCAGTATTCGGGATAACAGTTCTCCAATAGCCACGGTTGCTCTCCATTCGTTGCAGCTACTGCATCATTGTCTTCAATCTGCCGCAGCGTAATCGCAGCGTTGTGGATTCCACCAACTACTGCATGGACTTTGTGCCCAAGCAGGTGATGCAGTACAAGAACTTCCAGTGGATGACCTGTCGGGAGAGGCAGCAAAGGCAAGCCGAAGATTCAGAGGATCTGTCATGTCTTATATCCTTTGCGTTTCTTTACAGCGCCGACAACATCGAAACGGAGACCATACTAAACCTAATGCCCGGCTCCAGCTATCTCGTCTATGTGACGGCCAATCTGAGCATGGGCAAACCGCTTCCCTATCAGACGCTTACCATCCACATGTCCAGCCAGTGCCTGGATGGATCCCACGAATCCTATTACTAACTGGGCCCCAACACTAAAAGCTTCGCTGAATACGAATACCACAAATAAAGCAAGAAACTATCCGTCGTTGTAAAGCTACCTAATCTACTATACCTACTATATGATAACTAAACTATCTAAAAAAACTATCTACTACCAATACTACGCTGGTTAAAAGACTATACTATACACCTATACAAATATACAAATGTTCGTGGCAAATGTTGTGTGAGTGATTGTCTGAGTCTGTAACTGTATCTGTCAGTATGTCAGTATGTCAGTATCTGTGTGCGCGTGTCTGTGCGAGTATGTGATTTATGTTTGCCAACAGATTCCAAGTATTTTCGAGTGCTTAGTTTTGTAATTTCGATCGTAGCTAGCTCTATAAATGTTTGTATAAAATGTTTCGTTTGCCTTCCTTTTGCCTGCCTGCGCGTATATGTAATCGTTTTTTCGATATTTAGTTTAGCACTCTTACGAATAGTTTACATTTAGGTACTTTTTTCTAGGCTTTTGCTGTTAAGTTTAATCCGTAATCAAAGAATTTGCGTGTATTTTTTAGCTAAGCATAATTATATATTACTATATACCACATATATTAAATATACCTTTACGAATATATATGTATATGTATATGTATGTATGTGCGTTGAAGGCGTTGTATTTTTTGAAGCTGAACTTGTGCAACTTAAGGTGGACAATAAACAAATGTGCTATATATGGAGAAAAATCCAAGAGAATGTCGCAAATAAATATGCAATCAAAGCTATATCAAATCGGAGTGTTCAACAATCTTTTACTTGAGAAATTGGGAAAGTCATTGCAATCCATCCTCCATCCTCCATGTACGATTATTCTTGTATTGTATTCAAAAATATAGACGACCAAGAAAAATAACTTACTATTATGTTGACCTCAGCTGTATGTACAACGCATTTGATCAATATTCTGCGATTACCACTATCATCATCATCATCACCATTCATTCATCATTCTTCCATTCAATCCATCCTGATAGGATGTGCAACGGGGTGCGCATAACAATGACAGCCGATAGCTATCTGGGATGTCGCCCGATAAGCGGGCTCCGACGAAGCGATAATACTAGGACTATAACATAAAAGCCAATCGGTAGCGGTAGGTAGCCGGAGTTAAAAGCCCATATCTGTTGTAAATCTTTCGACAGTTTTGATGCGAACGCTTTCGAGGTTGGAGGAGTGTGTGCTCGCGGAAAAACTGTTGCGTACTTGTGGGCGCAGCTGAAAATGGCGCTCTTACATTACACGTGGAAGCAATTGGAGCTGTACTTGAAATGGGCCTTGGGCAAGAACACCACAGTGACGGAGAGTCCTGCGAGAGAGCCCTATCCGGGCATCTTCGTGGAGGACCTCAGCCAGTTGAGTCGTTTCAAGCGGAATGCCTTTATGTGCGTTGTGGGCGCCCTCTTTCTAATGGCATTCTTTGGAAATCTGAGCACCATCTATGTGAACACCAGGAGGAAACTGCGCCCTTTCTTTCGGGCCTGCCTGCTCTCGCTGGCTTTCTCCGATGTGGTCTCCAGTGTCTTCTGCACCGTGTCCTATATAGCGCAGTTCCATGCGGATTATCTCCAGTTGTGGGTGAGTCCCGCGTTTAATCGGTTGGCGACCTTTGTTGAATTTGGTTGTTTTTTCAGACCATTGGCAGCTTTATGTGCAGGTTTGTGCCCTTTGTGACCACCACATCGGTGCTCTCCGGCAGCTTGACCCTCGTGGCCATTGCGTCGGACCGCTACCTGGCCGTGATGCGGCCAGTGCTGGGCTTCTGGAACCCTGACATCCGCTACAGCTGTCTCTGCGTGGGCCTCATATGGGTGTGCTCCATAGGCGCCTCTGCACCACTGTTTGGCATCTACGAGTACCAAAGAATCTATCTCCTGGAGCTGGAGACCCCGACACAGCAGACAAAAGACGACGACGGGGAGACAGATCAGAAGCTGGAGGTCACAGAATTGGAGCTGGTCAGCATGTGCCTGGCGGGCGTCGTAAGTCCATGTATAGATTATCGCACTACTTGGGGATCGGGGCGATTATGGGATTATTATCTTATCGTTTGGCGTGGGAAAAAACATTTATGCAATTCTATATATACGCAGAGCAACGAGGGCCTCTACTACGTCATTTTGTTCACCCTCATCTTCCTGCCCTGCATCGTGAGCTTCATCTGGCTGAACGCGGTGATAGCGCGGCAGCTCTGGGTGCGGCGCCACTACCACCAACACCAGCAAGAGCAGCAGCAGCCGGATCAGGAGGGACAATTCAAGCCCCTGCCGGCGGCCAGTAATGGGGATGTTTTGATGCCCTCTTCCCTGGCGAGTGCGATGGGCGTGGCCCTGCCATTTGTCATCGACAAGCCTCCCCTGCCCTCGATCCCTCCCAGCCCACAAGCTCCAAGGGCCAACAACATGAATCAGGAGCCACCGAGTGCCATGGGACCAGCGGCTCAGGCTCGCGAGGCTCGACACCGGCGCATGGTTGTCGTGGTGATTTTGATGATGGCTGTCTTCATTTGCCTGCGCCTGCCCGCCTGGATCTTTCTGATCATGCGCCTGTACGGCTCCTACTCGCAGCCCGTCGACTGGCTGCTCTACTTCAGTTTTGGTATCCTGAATCTCCTCAGCTGCGCCTTGAACCCGCTCTTCTACACATTCCTCACCCAGACCATTCGCACTGTATCCCTGCTGAAGCAGAAGACCATGGACCTAATCTGCTGCCGCCGCCCCGGACAGGGCCAGGACGGACCAATGCCCACGGAATCCCCGGAGCCGGCAAAGCGATGCGGCCTGTGCTTCTGCTTCTGCTGTGGCCTCCGACAGCTGACTATCACGTGGCGTTGTTATCCCGCGCACGATCCACCACCAACCACTGAAGTACGGGGCGTGGAGCAGCCCTCTGCCCAGCGAGTAGTCGAGATGGAGGCCGATCCGAGCAGCCTACAGCGATTCTTCAGCTTTAAGCATGACGTATTCCCCGTCGCCCATAGTCGCGACGATTCCCAGAGTGCGTCAATCGAGTCCTCAGCCTGATACTGATAGGCAGCGTCATAAATCAATCGAGTGCATTGCCATAAACGGTCTCTAACGGTTAGCAGAGATTGATTAATAGAGTGATTAATGTCCCCCTCCAATTCAGTCCGCGAAAATGATTGTTACGGCCACTGATAGGCAACACACTCCCTGCAATTCTGCCCTGAAATGTATCAATGAGTGTGTGCAAAAATGTAAATATAATTGAAATATTTAAATAAAAGTAGTGGAAAACTACAGACATTATAAAGTTATAGCCACACCAACCGATTAAAACACTGAAATGGAAGCCAGACTAACTAATTTTAATTACGGTGACTTAAGCTCATTAGCTGGTTGCTGTGCACAGTATATGTACTTCCGTTTCGAAACAATAGTAGAACAATTTCTATTAGGGAGATTAGACATCAGACTAACTAATTAACAGTCAAAAGTTATTCATGCAGGTCGCCGGAGCTTAAAGTACATCACACGCTTCTCTCTTCTGTTATTGTCTCTGTGAATAAAAAGCTTTACCTCTCTGAAAAGCATGGAGCTCTCTACAACATACGAAATGCGCTCCACAGATCTCCCGCTCTCACTCTCTCTCTCTTTCTCTCTCTCTGGTGTACAGATCATGAATTTTTATCAGCAAGCTCGGCTCGAAAGCTACTCTGGCCATCCATCGCATTTATTCTGTCTGTTCGCGTTTCACGACTCGTAGCGGAGAAACGCGTTTGGCTCCATTGAAAACTCAGTCAAAGCGGGTGAAATCTACGACAGAAGCAACCAATAAAGCAGAAGCAACGATTGTAAAGTGCATGCCAAAAAAGAAATATCAAAATACGAGTACTTATTGTATTGTAATGTATTGTATTGTGTGTGGGTAGCAAAAGCGTTAACTAAACAGATGAAACGTAAATAAATGAGGCCAATCGACAAAGGAGAGTCGCGAATTATGGCACAATATTGTCTATAAATAAAGTGTACCCGCCAAAGCCAAAGCGCCAAGCAGAGCTGAAGAAAGAAAAAGCGAAACAGAGAAAGAAATAGAAAACGAAAACCCATCAAATTCCAATTCCAAGCCTAAGCTCAAATCGAAATCCAAACAAAAAGAACAAAAGCAAGTTCAGTGCAGTTTCGGCTCGGTTCGGTTCGGTTCGTTGTGGGTCAAGTCAAGTGAAGAACGAAAGTTCAGGCGCTCGTCTTCGTCTTCGTCTTCGCCGGTGAGATTGTGTGTGAAAAGCAAAGAAATATTGATTGTTTGTGAATTTATTTGGACAGGTAAGTGCGGCAAGTCAAAAAGCTTGAACACCCATCCATTGAGGAGGGGTGGTGGCTATCAATATTTTGGTTTGCTACTAAACCAGTTGTGGTAGTTTTCTTACTGTTTTTACTGTTACACATTTCGTCAGAAGCGCAGGAAAAACACGTTTGCGCATTTCACTTGGCGTTGGCTTTTGCCCGTCTGCCTTCTCCTCCTTCTGGATTTGTGACTGTCTGTCACGCATGCGCAGACCGTGCATTTTCTGAATTGCTTGCAAAATCATGAGTTATGCTGTAAATCTGTCATCTCATCCGTCTGCACTTTGTTTCACTTTTTTCTCTCTCTCTCTCTCTCTGTCTCCATAAATATGTATCTTTCGCTCTCTGTATTTCCATCTCTATTTTTCTCGATTGATTTGGTATTCATTTGGCATACGCAAGACTTCTTGAGCGGCTGCTGGTTACGCAGCGCTTTCATTGGTTTTGTCCGTCTTTGGCATTCCGTATCTGTATCTGTTACTGTTTATGTTTCTGTTTCTATTCGCGTGCAGTTTGCTGTGCGTGTCAGGTATTCGGCGGGTGCATATTTAATTAGCTCTTGCTAACCAAAAGCAAATAAATAGGCCAGTGTTTGGTTTGGTCATGACGAGGCTATTCCAGTGACCATCGTATGTATACTGAAGCTTGACCATGAATATCAATCCCAGAAATTTCGGGGTGTGGATTAAAGATCAACAAATGCTTCTAAAAGGAGAGATTTGATCAGACTTTTGCCGATTCATTTACCACATTTTACATTGTTTTCCGTACGACGTGCCTCAATTGGTAATGACAGTAGAACTAATTTCTTCCTTGTCTGGAACTCACAAAAATGTCATTTGAAATCAACTGGGATTGATATGTAATGCTTTTCAGAATTATACGCGCTCTTTGCTTGGGATTGGATTGGATTCCCTGACGTGCTTTTATTTGTGAAATCCAAGCATACGTGTATTGCATTTCCACATTTGGTTAAGGCTTTTCTGGAAAAACAAAAGAAACTCACTTTCGTTTTCATATCATTCATTCCGCCCTCCCCTCCCCACCATCCATCTAGGGGTCGTCTGCCATCTCTCTCCTAATTATTATAAAACAAGAAATTTTCATTAAATCATTACATGCAGCGTGACTGCCTGACTGCCTGCCTGTCTGTCTGCCTGTCTGCCTGCACCGTTATACAATAGACTCTAAAAAGACAGAGGAGGCAGAGGGAGTCTGAGATAAAAAGCCAACAAGATTGGGTGTGGGTTGGGGACGGGACTGTGCGGTGCGGTGCGGTGCGGGAGCAGCACTGGTTGTTAGCACATTCCAGAGTATTTCATGTGCCGCTGCCACGGGGCAGGCGAGAGAGAAAGAAGAAATTATACGAAAATTATCAAAAATATAATTTCTAAAGAAAGTGAAAGTTTTTGGGCGCGTACAACATTTTTGACTTCTTTTTCTTTCGGAATTACCGTTGCGCCGGGAGCGGAGCTGATTTCTTTGTGCGTTGCCCTGGCCCTTCTTCGGGGGCAGGCGGGCTGGACGGCTGTACGCTTGGAGAGGGGAATCGTGCCCTGAATGAAGGCGACTCTGAATGGGAAAGCTGAGAACCATCGGATGCAGATGGTGTGCCAAAAATCCACTTACCGCCCGACCACGTGCTGCAGCAGCCATAACCGATAAACCGGTTCGATAAGCCCCAAGAAACATTTGTAAAAAACATTTATGCGTTCGTTTAGCTTTTGATAGTTTTGTAACGCCTTTTGTTTGAGCTGTTTAGCTGTGTAGCTGTGTATCTGTATAGCGGCTGTGCTGTCGGGTTCAAGCATTTTGACGGCTCTAACTTGACCTGCATTCAGCTGGAAATTAGTGCTGTCCCTAACCTGCGGTGCCTAACCTTGTCCACGAAACGAGTTCTCCTCCGCTCCCCTCCTCTCCCCTCCCCGTCCGATTGTAGTGTGTTAATACAATAGTGGATATTCCAAGTGAACCCTGTGCTCTGTGTCGGGCAACACTTTCGATTTTTGCACAAATCGCAATGGCAAATGGCAAATAAAAAGTTTGGTTTTCTTTCTACTCCGAGACGGTGACGATTTCACTCCAGGGAGGCCAATGTACCCTCAGCCACAGCCACAGACACAGCCCCAGAGCCCCCGCCCAGTGGCTCAACAGTGGCGCTTTATCTGTCTGGCAGACCCAACCAATAGATGAGGCCAAACGGTATGAGGCATAAGGCATAAGGCATGTCTGGATGACATCCAATGTGATGGCATTGAGCTCTACTGAAGGTTGACGCAGCCGCAGCCCCGCCATGGCTCGGATGGGAGGCAAACAAATCAATTTGCTTTATTTGTTTGTTTTGATTATACGAGTACGAGTACGAGTGTTGCTGCTATGTTGATTTCGTGTCATGTGATACTCTGATACGTACATAGCTCTGGCAATTGATACGAATAAAAAGATACAATTTAGCTTGCTATTACTCATACAAGAGGAGGATATTCACTCTGAGGGATTCAAATGAGATATTCAACCGAATCATAGGCTGGAAATGTACATACATATGTACATGAACTTTCACCTCTCTCGAAAATGGAAAGAAACAGAAGTTGAATAACATGAGGTCTTATATGTTGATAAGAGTGTTGTTATTTGTGTGTGCCTTGTGCATCTCGCTGTATATGTATATAGTTTACACTGATAAGATCTGGCAGCAGCTGCACAACAACAGTGTCGGTAGATTGATAACCCTCTCTCTCTCTCTCTGGCTCTTGGAATGAAGGGAAACAATCTGAAAATTCTATAATTAAAGAGTTTAAATCTTATTTAAAGCGCAACTATTTGTTTTTAATCCAGGGAAACACTGATAAGGCTGCTAAAAACTATGAAAAGCAGCACCGCCATTACATTTGATCTGTGATATGCGCTTTAGGTACACGAAATAAAAGAACGCGAGTCATTGGGGCCAGAGAGATACAAATGTATCTGTCAATCCAAATAACAGCACTGCAATAATTTCATCTAATGTTGCGTGGGGCAATGGCAGTGTCAAGTGGTGGCAGTTGCAAGGCAACCGATGATGCTGAAGCATGCCCCCTGTTGCCGCTGATGTTGTGGGTGTTCCAACATGTCAGCCATTTACAGCTAACGAGATTTTAAGTGCTGTCAAATGGTGATAGAAGCCGCTTGCAGACACACACACAGACACACACACACAGACGGAATTGCAAATGCGAACGGGAAAATAGATTCTGCCAGTGTTGGGCAATTGAAAGGTCAAGTGTGTGTGTGTGATATTGGAATGCATATTAAAGGGCGACACATAAAGCCAAATAAGTCGTGGGATGTACATATGTTCAGGATTGTGTAACAAATATAGGCATTTCCTTAATGCTGTTTAATTGCGAAGCTTGTTTAACAAGTCACTAAAAAAAGACGAAGTTATGTTACATGGTTATTTACGACCCTATGGCAGAAATTACATAAATTGCTCATATTTTTTTATATTTTTACTGGGTCGACAGACTGAAAAAGTAGGAAAAAGAAACTGCATATTAAAACCAAAGCAAACCGAAAAACGTTGATGAAGGAGCACTCCTCATAATAATGAAACTCGTTTAACATAATAATGACTCTTCAATTTCGTTGTCTCTGCTTTCGGGTATATGCATGCATGTACTCTCGGATGCATGTAGGTCAAGCCCCCGACTGCCAACTGCAGACTGCCGACTGCTGACTGCCACTTGCCCGTGGAACTGGCCGCTCCAGAGGCAGAACGTCCTCCCAGCAATTATGACACAGCAGCCGCCATGGCCGAGTCCCAGAGGAAACTGCAGGCTCATCGCACTCATGATACTCGCTCTTCTCGCAGTTCTATCTATGGTGACAGAGGGTAAGTGGAGCACCGTCGTGAGTGGAGTCGTCTCACACAATGGGAGATCGTTTCTAATTGGATTTTCACTTACAGTTGCAGCACTCCCCTTCCTTTTCACACGCTTCAGGCCGCAGATAAACTGGACGCAGCCGCGGATGGAGCGGTGGGTGATTGAGGAGCAGCCGCGGAGCATTGAGCCGCACCTGGATCTGGTCAATCATCCGAATCGCACCCACAGTGCTGCCACATCTGGCGATGGCTCCGATGCCGAGTTCCTGCAGCGCCTTGTGAGCATCAGGCATAACCAGACGTCCAAATCCCGCATGCTGTGGTACGATGTGGGCTCCGGCGATGGCCTCGTGTATCCGCCGTTTGTGGACAAGGCGCTGAAGCTGCTCAATCTCAAGCAGGTGGCGTTCGAGATCGAGAACAGTGTGATGTCGAAGGTCACCTGCACGGCCTGCCGCGCCGGATCCGGGATGCTGCAGCACCAGATCCAGTCGGGCAAGACGGACGCGGAGCTGATCCGCATGATCTCAGACTATTGCACCAACCTGAACATCCAGAGCGCGCGAGTCTGCCAGGGCGTGGCCCAGCTCTTCGGCAGCGAGCTGATCTACGTGATCAAGCGGGTGAACCTCAGTCCCGACGAGCTCTGCAGCTTCATCATTGGCGATGGCTGCGGCGACGTCTACAATCCGTACCACGAGTGGGAGGTCATCTTCCCGCCGGTGCCCAAGCCGCCGCGTCTCGCCGATCTGCCCATCCCCCTGGAGGCGGCACCCTTCTTCAAGGTACTGCACATCTCCGACACCCACTACGACCCCCACTACGCCGAGGGCTCGAACGCGGACTGCAACGAGCCTCTCTGCTGCCGCTTGAGCAGCGGGCGGCCCGCCACACCGAATGCGGCTGCCGGCAAGTGGGGCGATTACCGCAAGTGCGACACCCCTAAGCGGACGGTGGACCACATGCTGGAGCACATTGCCGAGACCCACAAGGACATCGACTACATCCTGTGGACCGGCGACCTGCCGCCCCACGATGTTTGGAACCAGACGAAGGAGGAGAACCTGGCCATCATTAAGGAGACGGTCAAGCAGATGGTGGAGAAGTTCCCCGGCATCCCCATATTCCCGGCCCTGGGAAACCATGAGAGTGCGCCAGTGAACAGCTTTCCGCCGCCATACGTCAACCAGGTGGACATCTCTATCAGCTGGCTGTACGACGAACTCGACGTCCAATGGCGGCGCTGGCTGCCCCAGAGTGTCACCCACACGGTGCGGCGTGGTGCCTTCTACTCGGTGCTGGTACGTCCCGGATTCCGCATCATCTCGCTGAACATGAACTACTGCAACAACAAGAACTGGTGGCTGCTGCTCAACTCCACGGATCCGGCCACAGAACTGCAATGGTGAGCATAGGGACTTGAGCCAATGAAATGGATCCCAGATCTTACAAAATCTCTTGATCGCTTTAGGTTCATTTACGAGCTGCAGAGTGCAGAGTTCTCCAATGAGAAGGTACATGTGATAGGCCACATACCGCCAGGACATTCGGATTGTCTGAAGGTCTGGTCGCGCAACTTCTACAAGATCATTTCCCGCTACGAGAGCACAATCACGGCTCAGTTCTACGGCCACACGCACTACGATGAGTTTGAAATGTTCTACGACCCACATGATCTGAGTATGAAACGATCTACAGATCAACAACATGTGCAACATTTCTGATCTATTCGTTTTCTATATTCTGTTGCAGATCATCCCAACAGCATAGCGTATATAGGACCTTCTGTGTCTCCGTACTACGATCTGAATCCGGGCTACCGCGTGTACTACGTGGATGGGGATCACGACTCTACGACGCGGCTGGTCATCGACCACGAGTCGTGGATAATGAACCTCAAGGAGGCCAATCTGTATGGCTATCCTATCTGGTACAAACTATACACAGCCCGTGCTGCCTACAATATGAAGGCCCTACGGCCCAGCGATTGGAACAACCTCCTCAACGAACTGACCAACAATCAGGAGCTCTTTGAGCTCTACTACAAGTAGGTTAAACTCCACAAAAGTGTAGCTTCGCCTTTAGTTAATGGCTGATTGATCCTTCGACAGATATTACTGGAAAAACTCGCCGGCTCGGCCAACCTGCGATGCCGAGTGCAAGAAGCGTCTGATATGCGATTGCAAGAGTGGACGCTCTCACGATCGGAAACACTTCTGCGCGGACGTCGAGTCCAAAATCGATGAGGAGTCCTCCAAGTCGTGGAAGTCGTGGTTCTATCGCGGACTGACCAATTCGTATGTACTATTCAGTAAATCCTAAGTGTTTTCCCTGTGGTGGTTGGTTGCTTTCCATTTGATTGTGTTCTTCACTAGTTCGTGCTCGTGCTCGTGATCTTCCATTTTCATTTAAACTTTATTTTAAACACGATAAATAATCAAGTTATTTTACTTTCTGCACTGGTGTGGTACATTCAACAATAAACAAAAAAAAAAACAACATCCGAAAAACCAAATACTAAAACCCTACACAGCGCAGAGGATCGGACAGAAATCCCAGCATCCGGGGAGCAGACAACTACAGAGTTCTGGGCTCCGATTGATTTGGTTGTGGTTAACATTGGTGGTTGAGATACTCGTACTTATAAGGATTGTACAGACACATACATATATACGTTATATAGCTATTTGATGGTGACACGATTCTGTAATGTTCAGATGACAATAAATGAGAGAAGTCTTAAATTTCACGTGCCTCCGGCAATCTATTTCTATCTCCACCCAATCCGTAGCTACAGCCTGCTCTCTTCGATCACCTATCTGCCCAAATATCTGCTGGGATATCGCTGAGCTGGCGGTCCAGTCCCAGAGTCAACTGCAAGTCAATGCAAGTCCAAGTGGAAACAAAAGCCTACACTATAAGTTTACTATGTGATAATTAGTGCTTAAATCTACAACTAAAACTACAATTAGCGAAGAATATATATATGTTTATTTCGATGTCGTGTCACAAAGCACCGCTCTCGGTCCTCGCCCCACAATTATGCTCCCACAGGCATACCGACCCCCCTTCCGATGGAAAAACTGAGTCAAGGAACAATAGTCATTTAAATTTAATAGATCGAGTCGTTGATCGTCTTTGTTGTTTTTGTTGACGTTGCTATTGCATTTTGGGCGTGGCAGGGTTCGCCTTTTTGCGTAATGGATTTTGTTGAACAAATTATTGTATAATTCTGTAAATGTAATGAATTTTAGGGCTTACCGTAAATAAAGTGCAATTAATTTAGTTTAAGATAATATTTATATCCTCGTTTTTTTCATTTAAAAATAAAGGAAAGTCAGCAAAGTTAATTTGAAATTTTGAATATTTGCGCCAAATAATATGCACTGAGCAGTGCTGTAAAATATCAACGAACTGCTGTTTGCCAACATTGTGCCGCGCCACCTGGCGTAATTCGGTTTCAACTGACATACCGCCACCTAGCGTTTTCTATTGCAACGACAAAGTACTTTTTTCTGGAGATGACACTTCCTTGATAATATCTTGGTTCTTGGCGGAAAAATTCAAATATTTGTACTCTAACGATTTTGTATTTATGTTTTTCTCTGCATTCTCTCCACTTTTCAACAATTCCAGGAATTCAAGCCTTTCGTTCTTCGTTCGAGTCACAAAATGCAACATCTTTATCTTTTCAACGCCCAAGTTGGTGAGGAGTGTGTATTAAGGGCTTAGTAGCCTTTTGTTTAGATGCTACACAAGCCGCCACTCTCAGACTATTTAAGCTTAATTGGCTGAATTCGTGATTTGTATCTTACACTCTGGAGTTATTGTTTAATGTAAAACTTCCGTTTAAGCTGGTGACTATAGACAGAAATGATGCAAGTCCATTGTGTCCACTTGATCTGGCGCTCAGTGCGAAATAGACTCCCGACATAATCTCCGTCTTGGGGTCAGATGGACGTTCTATCTGCCGCACCGTCCCGTGTGGAATATCCTTGAGACAGAAACTGGCTGTGGCATGCGTGTTTTCCTTCATTGGCGATAAGACACGCAGGGCAGCGCGGTCGACGTCATCACCTCTGCTTCAAGCGGGGGATCAGGTCCGGGGTCGGGGCCGTGTGAGTTGGTGTGGCTGCCAGTCATTATCCCTTTGTCATACACATAGACACAACACACGTACGAAGCGCACCCACGCGGGCAGGCACAGTCAGCATCAAGGCAAGCAAAACAGTTCCGTTTACATTTCCCACATCTCGCCCTCTCTCTCTCACATACATGCACACACAAATGGCGTGTGCCACCGTTCTTTTTCCCGCTTTTTGTACCCTTCCGAAGGGGAGTTTGATTCTTAGCTGATGTTGGCAATGCCGAAACGCCTAAGCCTCTAGCACACATTGTTAGAATCACATTATTTATATCTGCAAGTGTATCAAAAGCTTCTGCCTCGGTGATGTCCTTTCCTTCCAGTCCTTTTTGTTGCTTTCCATACTTTCAGGGGACGCTGCCGTCGAAGCAGCCGCTGGGAACCGCACATGTGTGTGTACGATTGTGTACCCCGAGCAAACAATCAAACAAACAAACAAGCAGCACTCCCAAAACAACAACAAAAATAAAAGCAACACCAACAACAATGGGAACAAACAATGCAATGCGTGCAAATTTTTAGAAAAATATAAAAGCTCATCACTGGTGGAAAGGGGGGGGAGATTGTGGGCTGGTTTGCTGCAAGCTGCTGGGGGATGGGGCATTATCTCATGTGGCAGGCACGATGTCGCTCTTAAATGCCGCTTAACATATTTGATTTTCCTGCTTCCGGGGCTCTGGATCCGGCTCCGGCTCCGGCACCGGCTCCCTTTTCTCCCAGCCATATTGTATGTGTATTTTTTTTTGTCAGCAATGTTTGTTTGGGTTGTTTGATTGTTGCTTTTGTTGTTGTTGTTGTTGTTGCTGTCAGGTTGGGATATAAATTTGCATTTCGACAAAGCGCCAGAATTCGCACATGTTAACCCTCTAATGCCCCATCATCGGCGGCTGCAACGCAATCCTTTTAAAACCCCCAAAGATAGGCAAGAGATTATGTTTCGAACATTTTCAGCCGTTTTTGGAGGAGTTTTTTCTATAGGACTATCCGGAATTGCCTGACAATGGGTTAATACTGCCAGCCATTGAACACGCTTTTGCCTTTTTTGACATTCGCGCCTTTATTCAAATGCCAAAACACGTTTGAAAATAAATCAACGCATTAATTATTCGATCATGCATAAATCGTTTGCCTGTCGATGTTTCCTGCTCCTAGACTCCTGTCCTGCCAGTCCTGTACCTCCCAAAATTTTTATTAGCTACGCATAATTGCTGCGGCAATAAAGTTGTTTTCTCCTCCTCGCCGCTAGCCGTGCCGCTGGCCAAAGCTGAGTATGGGACAGGACATGGGACACACTGGACATTGGAACGTGGCACGTGACCCGACAACATAACGACATTTAAGTGGCCGCACCGCAGCAGCAGCAGAAACACCAACAGAAAACAACAACAGTCACAGCAGCCATATCAGCCACGGCCAGTATGCCGTGGGGACCGCCTGTGGGCGTGGGAGTGGGCGTGGGTGAGACCTTGTTTGCCAACATGTTACAAAAAATTGATGCCACTGCTGATGTGCTTTTTTGCTGCTGCCACCGATGCCACTGCTGCTGTTGCTGCTCTGGCTCTTGTTGTTGCAGCTGCACCCACTATTTATTGTTACAAGAAAATGCGAAAAACTGGATAGATACGCGAGGGAAAGAGGATGCAAATTCAAAAACCTTGTCAAAACCTGTAGTGGAAAAATATTGCAAAATTGAGGTTTTTTTGAAAAAGCATTCAACGGCGCTTTTGAATTTGAAAAGAATTTTCTCTTCTGTCGGTCGATAAACACCATGAAGTTTTAGGAAATACACTCCCAAAAATAATATATAAGAGCGGGGGAATCCATTCCTTCACAGCGTTTAAGATTCATCGGATGGTTTCAACTTCCTTCAATACAGGGACGTCCAATTTGTCAGCAAATGTCTCCCGACTGTTGCTCCTGCTTTCCGTATCACGCGCGAAAAGAAATGTTGTTTAATTACAGAAGCAAAATCATGTCAATGGAGGATGTCGCCTGACCTGACTGAGAGTCGAGCATCGAGCTTCCAGCAGCCAGAAAGCAGAACCGGCAGGACTGACAGCTTGTCAGGAGCAGGCCCCAATGCCATAGCCGCTGGCGGGTTGGTTGGTCACTTTTTTCTCTTGCTGTGGCTGCTGTTGCTGTTGCTGTTGTTGCTTTTGTTTAAATTTAAATTCTGTAAATAAATCTGCATGAAAACAAGAAGCATGTTGGCCATAAGCATGGCCAAGTGGAGTGTGACTGCAGTTGGCATCGCTGTTGGCCACTAAACAAAGGCAGGAACTGTGCCGCACCCAACCCCAACCCCAGTCCTCTCCTGCCAAAAAAACACACAGGACAATGGGGAAATTGGGCTGTTTGCGTGGGTCAGTGGAGGTGGAGTCGCTCTCTTTTTCGAATGGGAGATACGTTCTCTTGCGGTCCCGTAGTTTGTCGGGAAGTGTCGGGGTGGGGGAGGGAACGAATTGAAGTAGAAATTTGTTGAATATTGAATTAAATGAATAATTACTTTGATCGAGTAATAATTTTAAATGAGGTGAATAATTAATTTACTGAATAATTACTCTATTGAAAACTGAAGGGGATTCGGGACCGAATTCGTTGAATATTCAATTTTGTTAATCCAATTATTCTTAAGTTACTAATCTGGGCAAAGTTATTAAGCCGATATTCTATAATTATACTATCTGAAGATTAGAAGCATCCAGCTGTCAATGGTGTGCAGTAAAGCTGGCATCTATCGACATTACTATATGTAGTACTTGTGGTTGTTTCAGGAGCATTCCAATACTGCAAATGGCTGTACGAGTAGTAACGCCATTTGTGGTTGTTGCAGCTGGAATCGAATGACATCGATTTACCAGAACTGCCTGAACGCCTTGAGCACAATGTTAATCCAATGTAAGCTCATGTCCAGCTCCCACAGATCTCCTTGTCATGCCTCAATTGTTCCCAGCATATTGTGCCCGAGAGACGTACACTCACACAGCACAACCACAACCCACAAACCAGCCCCCAACCATTGCACATACATACATACGTATATATGTGGTCCTCACCTTTGCAGTCAAAAAGCAACCACAGGAGCGAATGGAATAGGGGAAAAAATAATCATAAAGATGGGAGGAAAAAACGTCACAGGTGGGTAAGGGAGTACAGGGGTCCCCATAGCAGTAGTAGAAATAGTATTAGTAGTAGTAGTAGAGATAGAAGAGGAACAAAAAAAATCTCAGCTGCAAATGACTTGTATGCCATTGAGATAAACCCGAAATTTATTTATTTTTACCATAAAACCCGAATGCAGTCAAGGCAAAAAAGGGACTTTTGGTTTGCCATTGTGTATGTCCATTGGTGTTTCCCTGTGTTCGTCCTTCTGTTTCTCTCTCTGCGTGTGGGTGTGTGGGTGTGTGGGTGTGTGGCAGGCATTTTGGTGAGCCTGTATTTGTGTTTGAGCTTTCAACAGCAATGACAACACCAACAACAGGCCCCAACAATAGCGATGACGATGGCAACTAACTACAAATCCGTAGGCAATTAATTTAGCTGGAAAACCCGAAAAATACAAAGCACTCGCTCACACACACACGCACACATATGGATGTGGGGGTATAGAATGTAGGTTTTTTGCGGCGAGGGGATTGGAGGCTTACACTCGCAGAAAATAGGCAAAAATATTAAATGGGGGGAAAATGGAAAAGCCCCACCGTCGACGTCAGCGTCAGTCACTGGCAAAAAAAAAGAGAGGAGCAGCAGCAGCAGAATAAGGAAAAAAATAAAAAGAAAACAAAAATGGAACTTTTGAATGGAAATTCAATTGAGTGACATGAAAATGGAATTTTTCATATTTCTTTTCTGTTGTTGGTGTTGCTGTTGCTGTTGCTGCTGCTGCTTTTCTTGTTATTGTTGGGGGCAACTGCTGAGCAGCGAACTGAATGCAGAGTGAAGCAACCCGTGTTTGGCTGCCAGGCACATCACAAGCAACTTTGTTGTTCTCGCAATAATAGTACGAGCACCAACCAACAACAGGCGGGAAGAATGTAGAGCTTTGTGAGCCGAAGCAGTGGATACCCTTCATATCTTCGATATATGGTTATTGTTTGGTGACACATTTTTGCAAAACACATGCCATTTGGTGGAAATCCTCTGGTGATCCTCTTCTGGTGCTCTTCTGCGAGCTCCTTCTTCTCTGTATTGCAATATTATCGGACCCTCTTCAAGGGTATAGACAACAGCCAGCCAGCAGCAAATAGCAGAAGCCACATCAGCTGCTGGCGGTAGAGTCCTGGCTGTGATTCTGTACCGTCCCTGTCACTCTCTTTCGCTCTCCCACGCTCTCTCTCTTTCTCTCTTTGAGCGTCAGCATCACAAAAAAAAGTTTGCTACTGACATTTTCATAATTAGGTATTCAAAATCTTTAATAACGGTTACTCTTGCTGCTGCTGGTGCTTCTGCCGGGTTTTTGCTGCTGCTGCTGCTGCTGAGAGCTGCCAGTTGCCATTTCTGTGGTGCCACACATACACACACACGCAGACAATTTAGTTATCCTTAGTTATCCCAATGCTCGTTCAGTTTTTGTGTGTCTGTGGGGCATAGAAATGTTGTGTGGCAGAAGCTTTACGTAAAGAGATGTTTGTGGCTGCTGTTGCTGCTGCTGTCATAATCTGTCTTTCAAATGATTCCTTTGAGGCTTTGCCTTCAATTCAAATCTAAAGACGCAAACGTACATATGTACATAATATGTACTACATATCTCCAACTATGAATTCAATTGATTTGAATTGAAATCTAGGCTTTAAGAATTAATATCGAATCTGTTTCTGGTTTTATTCTGGACCATTTTTGCAGACTTCTTCTATATCGTTGGAACGTGTATAATTGCAGCTGTTGGGTCCCTGTCCAGGGCCACGCTTTTCTTGCCACAACTATCCCGCCTTAGTGCCGCCTTCCTCGTCAAATGCTCGCCATTGTCCACACTTCAGTTGCAGCTCTGCCTCACTTTTTACGCTTTTCACTTTGCACGCACAAAAAGCCAAGCCAAGACAAGACAAGTCCTTTCTTGGCTATTCATGTCCAGGACAGGACGGGACAGGACAGGACGGGATGGGACAGGCTAGCATAGCACAAGACAGGACGGAGGACGGAGGACGGAGCTGAGAATCGGATCGGTGCCTCCCAGGCGGCCTGTCACTGCCGGCGACAATTTTAGCGCGTCTTATCCGTGGACAGGCCAGGCCAACCGCTGGGCCTGAGGACGGCATCCAACAGTCTGCTGTCAGCCGGAAGCAGCCCTTAGCAGTTAAGAAGAGTTGAGCCTCAAACGATTTGGAGCTCAACACTGCACTGGCATTGGATTGGGATTGAAGTCGGAGTGGGAGTGGGAATGAAATGGGTGTCGTATCATCGTCAACATCATCGCTAGCCATTACCATCCTCCGTCCATGGAGTGTTATCTGCTCGCACTCAGTTGCCAATTCCCATGCCCCCGTCTGTTTTCCGAGCACCCATCTCCCTTGTACTCATATTCGTACTTATTATCAAAAGTCAGCCACCCACCCATTCACACAGACACTCAGACGAACACACACATCCCAAACAAACAGCTTCATTTTGACCTCCTGGCCTAAAGGACGCCGCAAGTGGGTGGCTGCTGGGTGCGGGGGTGGCTTCGGGTTCGGGTTCATTCCCCGACTTTCACTTTGTTTGCTGCTGCTGCTGCTGCTGCTGCTGAATCGGCGCTGAGCAAACAACTTCTTTATCGGAACGGCGCACGCCGCCGACAGATAACACGCGGGGCAGGCGCAACAGCAACAGAACAGCCGCTTCCGCAGCAACAGAAGCAGAAGCAGCAACACCCCTTGCAACAGCAGCGGCAACAATATGTCATACATTGTTTAAAATAAAAATTAATAATTCAATTATGCGTCAACAGTCAGGGCAAACAGTTGTTTGCCCCATCTCTGCCTGCCCTCTTTTTTTCCTCTTTCCTTTTTGCGACTGGCCATTTGGGAACGGACTTGGACACGGCCCGGCCGCAGCTGTTCCCTGCCGATGTATGCCACTCCAAATTGCCGTGATTTCATTCAATTTGTCGCAGCAGCAGCAGCGGCGGCAGCAGCAACAAATGTTGCCACTTGCCAGGCAGGCAGCGCGGCCCCAAAATTGTTTTCGCTCGCTACGTTTCTCTGTCTCTTGTCTCTGTCTCCATCTCGCCCTCTCTTTCCCATTTACTTGTGCGAAATGCGCATAAAAAATACTGTGTCCAACGCCCACAAGCCACCCACCCACCCACAGTGCCCCAGCATCCCTCCCCCTCACCATACAGAGCAGCCTTGCCACCAGAATCGCAGACGACTTCAGGCTGGTGTGCCAATGCACAATTGTTGTTTGTATGAGAAAATCTCGCCTAATGGCGTTTTACATTATTTGCCGCCTGATGCTGCCCCGACGACTACGACGACGACGACGACGGATCCGGAGCCGGAGCCGGAGACGGCAACGTCGCTGCCATTGCCAACTGCTACCAAGTGGCAGCAGTAAAAGAAGAGCGCTTCTGCCTTGCCTGCTGCCTGTTGGCTGCTGGCTGCTGGCTGCTAGCTGCCGCTTTCTGCCGCCCCATCCCCGCCAACCCAATAGATTTCCCGTATCGCCCTGCTCTGGACTTGGAATTGGACTTGGTTTGGGTGCCAAATGTTCCTTTTCTTTCTCTGCCACGATTCCCCCTCTCGTTCGCTCAAGTTTGTGGTTTAGGGTGCTTGGGTTTTCGTTTGTGGCAAGTTTTGCTTATGTGGGTGTGGGGGCAGGGATCCGTGCTTCGATTGGGGGAATGGGAGAACTGCGGCTGGACAAGATGAATGGCCACTTATTGGCCAAAAGCGGGGGTTTGTTTAAATTGCGGTGGTCAATTTGTAGGAATCTATTGAAACGTCTTCCCCGCTGCCACAGCTGGTAAATGCAAACAGATGACAGATATGCACATACATACATACATATGTATGTATACGCTTTGCCGATTTCTTACTAATCATCAGCAGGGGAAAGGGGGGAATTAATTGCCTATAACCACTATGTATGTTGAAGGATGATACTAATGGAGTGTGACTGATTCAATCGATTGCGTTTCTATACCCTTTACCATACAATATATATCCTCATTGTGATCTACATAAGGGCAGGCGTTCCCTATCGTAAGCGCGGCTTAGACTATAGCCCGACAGATCGAGAGAACGATAGCGAAATCGAAGAAGAGCAGCATAGGATAATGCCGAGCGTGAGAATATACATATGTTAATATATAGGTAGATGACAATATAGTACAGTGGACAGTGCAAACGACGAACATAATCTATAATCTGCGTACAATCTATGAATTAATGGCTAATATCGGGCTGCGTAACCCATCATCCTCTGTGCATTGAATCCCTTAAAAATATCTCCCATTAGCCTTCCGTAAGTGCTTAGATTAACTGAGCTTAGAGTAAGATAATTCAAACATGGATATGTTTATAGGGTGGTTCCCGTACTAATTGAAGTCTGCATTGATCCTACCCTCTCCGATTGGAATTTCCGAGGATTGGTAGATCCCAAACATAGAACGAAGCAGAGACCAAATCGCTTCTAATTTGCTTGCCGCTCGTTCCCATGGCTAAGCCCGGTGGGGGTGGGGGTGGTTGGGGGTTGGGGGTCCAAGCGTTTGACATGGTGTGAACACGCGCATAAGGCCGCCACTGCGGGGTGTGTGTGCACAATTGGTTGGCAATTTATTTAAATATCGGCACGCAGTTCGCAACGCAATGCCAACTGGAATTTCATGGCTGTGGCTGTGGCTGTGGCAGTGGCAGTGGCAGGGGACCAAAATGAAACAGCAACAGAGACGAGAACGTAACAAGCTGCTGCCAAAAAGGAATTTTTCAGCTGCCGCCAGCAGAAGGCATCACCCGAGGGACGAGTAAGTGGCAGGGGCACGAAAGGCACGAAGAGAGGGAGGCTGAGAGGCAGGCAGCAGCAGCAGCAGCTGATGTTAATAGCCCAGAGGCCGAATGCCGGCGACGACCAACAAGAACAAATGTCTGGCAGTTGTTGCCGCTGCCACAGCCCTGCGATAAGACCAAAGGCAGGCGGCTGAAGAGGGGGAAACAGCTGTTCCATCTGCAATGGAATCCACTGCGCAGGCGCCCGACTGCAAGCAGGCGACGACGAATACGAACCCGAAGCGATGTACACGAAGGAACACGTCCGAAACAGAGGCGGTCGGTCGTCGCTACCTGAGTGGCGGCTGCTCTTCTCACAAACAAATCCAACTTTCGCCAGTTCGGACGGCTCCGCTCCGCACTCTTTATCCACGTTCTCGACTTCCGCGTGGATTGCTTGCCTCCGATGCCGCGCCATTCAGAATATTTGCTCGGCATTGCAATGCTTCGAAATGCCGGTTTCGCGCTGTTTTATCGTCGAAAACTGTAAATAGTGAATAAATGAAAGAACGCGAAACAGTAGTTAAGAAAAACTAATTGATTCCACTAGTCAGGAGTGAAAAACTAACAGATAACAAATAGTTTGATATAAAGATGCTGCAATCGAACTGAATATTCATCAAACACAAAACAAGCCAAAGCAAACAACAGTTTCAATCGAACTAAAGTTTATTATAGAGCCAAATAATCAAGTATACCAATAGATCAGATAAAATGGTAAGTCCCCCCGCTGAAAATTGTACACCACAGATGCGCATCATCGGCATCCGCATCACTCGCATCTGTGGATGCTACGCGTATGAGCTACGGCCAACACATGTTGATTGTGGCTCCCGTCCAGGTCCAGGTCCAGGGCCAGCTGTCTCATGCCACTCCAAGTGTCTTTGGCCCCACAAGATACAGTGCGAGTATCAATACACGATATACATATATGTAGATACAAAGATATAGATATTCGAGTGTGGTAGTCTGGCCAAGACGCATCTGTTTTTTATTTGCTCAAACATTCGGCGAGCACAACTGCAGATACAAATTCGTTTGTCAAGTGCTCGAATAAAAGTTTTAGCAGAACACAGACATAGTGGGGATAGTGGGGCGCTGTGCGGCGGAAGGGGATACGATCCGATGTGTAGGAAAATCTCGCTTTCCCTCTGCTTTGTCAGTTTCACGTGCGAAATTATAAATTATTTGCCCTCTTTTTGCTGTTTTTCCCGGGGCAGGGGATGGCGATGGGGATGGGGATGGGCATGGGGTCGGAAGTTGCCTCGACTGGGTTTTTGGTCCATGACTTTGGCCGCCGTCTGTTTCTGATGGCCTTGTGCGCCCGCGTTCCCAACAGAAACAGAACTTCCAACTGCAAATAATTGCAGCTGGCTGCCATGTGTCGCAGCTGCTGGCCCGTGTCCCGTTCCCCTGTTCCCCTGCTGCCCTGCTGCTCTGTGCCTCCTGCTGCCATCTGTCGATTCCATCTGTGACTGCTGTTGTAAATAAGTGCCCGAAATCCCAAACTTTTACTGCGGAAAGTGTCTCCAGTGCAAAATTGTAAATAATTATTAGGCAGTATTATTGGGCAGTTCTTTAGGCCTAGATTTTGGTAGAGGCTTCGTGCTGATAATAGACTGGCAAAATATTCATAAGTTTCCCAATTGATTCGTTTGGAACTCTGGTTAAGGGCAATTGTATGTCTTGGGCATGACGAGGCATGTTTTCTTCGCTCGTGGGTCCGACAACGGGTCCAGGCATCGGTCTTGTGTAGTTGTTGTTGTGTTTTTTCGAACCGACTCAACTGCCCAAGGCTCTGATGCGAAGGATATCCTCAAAGAGAATAGAAGTACGATTACCAAAGGGCATCAAACGAAAATTTAAATGGAATCTGTTCCCCTGATGCAATAACTGGTATTTACGGTCTTCGGTTGATATCAAATATTAAACAAGTGGAAACATCTTAAGTTCTTATATACAGTCTATCTAATAATATATTTATGTTTTCAATGTCACAAATGTTTTAATAAAAAGAGGGAAAACCTACCCACAAGTCAAATATTTGGGAGCTATCAATACTCAAACACATGTGAGTATCATAATTATCATCTGTAGTAGATCGCTCAATTCTGGGGATAACTACAGAAGTGAAGTCCGTGACTCAGCCTGGATCGCCTGGCCAGCTGTGGCCTTGACTTTGCAGCTGCCACAATTGAAAGAAAGAGACAGAGAAAGAACGAGAGTTGGATGGAGAGTGAGGAGCAGAGAGATCGGAACAAGTGTGAGGACAGGGCAGCTGTCTTTCGGCCTTTTTGCTCTCCCGTCGCACCCGTCGCACCGTCTGGCAGATCATTGTTGTTGGCATTGCTATTGTTATTACGGTTGCCATTCCCCGTACCTGCGCCATACCTCCGTTGCTCTCCGTGTTTTCTCACAGTGTGGTTTCTGTCATGCAGGCATGACACCTGCATAAACATTTTACCAGCTTGGAGGCCCTGGCCGCGGTTCGATCTGTTTTGTGCTTTTCTCATTTTTTCCGCTATTCATTCAACAATGCAGTGCCACCGCAAAACCCTCCTGCAACTATGGCATAATAATAAGGGGTTGGACAGATCGATACCCTAGCACTTGGATAAAACGGATAATGTGCCAAAATGCAGTCGAAATTTTACTCGGCCTTTAACAGTCTGAACCCAGAATTAATTGCTCCAAATATTTGCTCAATAATGGAAATTAATTCAACGATCAATAATGTATGTAGCGGATTGATCAGGAAGGACATTTGTACAAATGCGGGCAATGGCAATGCTCGTGTTTCGAGCCAAGAATCTGACCTGCACTCTAATCCAATCCAATCCAATCCAATCCGGCAGCCGCGCCGTTCAATTAGTGTGTCAGCAATTTGGCTCTGTTTTGGCCCGTGAGCAAATCGGAGTGCCGGCCCTCATCTAATCAGTAATCATCGGGCAATCAGCCATTCGACAATGTCCTATTGAATAATGGATTGACATACGGGCTTGCACAGGCCAGGCCAGGACAGGCGTGAGGCATGGTCTGCGAGCTTGCATGTGTATTTCCATGGCTATGGAATTTAAAATGGACAGCGGCGGCGAAAAAGGGCAAAGTTATTAGCGTAATAGTCGGCAGTGAGGCACGGTGAAACAGGTGAAAATGCACATGACAAATGCAGCTGGCATCAAATTACCAAGGGCCACATGTGCTTCGCTCCGTCCTGCCCCCTCGTGACCACCCGCGCCCCGGAATAGCAACCAGCCAGGCATTCAAACATACAGCAAGCCAGCCAACCAGCCAGCCAGCCATCCAGAGAAACGGCAATCCATCAAGGGCTCAATCAATCATTAGTACTGCAAACTTTGCGGCACGGCACGGCACGGCACAGCCTCGTAAAAAAGAAGCATCCGAAAAAAGCAAACAGAAAAAACTTTTGGATTTTCACACCTTTGGCAATTAAGATGCCGCCTAGACGACATTGACTAATGAGACGCCATTTTGTTTGCGGCATGAAGCAGCTGAGACAACAAACAACATGGCGACCGGAAATAAGTCAATTTGCTTATTAGACCAAAGCAAACGAATGGAACGGAACGAATGGCATGCTAAGAGAAAAGAAACCCAAAACCAAACCAGAGAAACGAAAGGAAAACCTTCCTCAAAGCTCAAAGGCAAACATTGGAAGCTACAGGAGGAGCTGAAGCCTAGAGGGAGGGATGTGTAGGGGAATGGCCACAGGGGGGAGGGAAAAAATGGAAGCTAAAAAAGCGCGAAAATGTCACGCACAGAACAGCAACTAACGGTACGCCCTCTCTCTCTGTCTCTCCGTCTCTCTATAGAGCATACACTTAATCGAAAAAGTCAAAAACGAAATTCGGTTTTCCGTTTTCCTACTCCTAGTTCTTCTGTTCGCCTGGCTGCCATCCGTTTCCCCACTGGTTCACTCTCCTTCTCTCTCTTGGTTTTTGGGAAATTCGGTCCGTTGTTGTGGCTTTGCTACTGCCACCGCCACCGGAATTGTTGTCCCTGCAAGTGGCAGCTTATTAAAAAGACGTGGGCCCCAGAGCAGCACGAAACGTTTTCGGGGGCACAACGAAAAAATGTCATACCAGGAAAATGTTCTAAAAAAATATATAAGAGGAAGAACATTTTGGGTATAAACAATAGAGAAGGGTAAAGAGAGGAGAGTCCTGCCAGTGGCAGGGGCAAATATACAATATATATAGGATATAGCATCGGAAAATCGAAGCCATGCTTTGCCCACCTCCTTGTCGATGTTGCATTTGCAACGCCTTGGCACATCGTAATCTGTTTCAATGCTTTAACCATTAACCTTCATCCCTCCCCACAGCCCACACCCACCCCAAGCCATCTGCAATCCTTTTGCCTGTTTGCCCGCTTATGTTTTAAACATTTCGTCCCTCGGAAAAAAGGGTCTGTGTGTCCACGAGAGTAACGGCATGTCCAGTGCAATCGCAGACGCCATTTGCTGGCAGGCTACCAAAACGTCGCCCCCACTTGGCGCCGAGCATTTGAATTGGATTTGCGGCAGGCGCGCACCCGCAGCCACAGCCACAGCCAGTATTAAATCTCCAGCCCCAGACAGGGCTGACCTTGCCACACACACACACACACACACACTGACGCACAGATGTACTTAGTCCCCTCTCTGGGAAAAGGGGGCGTCGTCGAAATGAAGCAGCTGGCACAGCTGGCGCAATATTTCTTACGCCAGATGAAAAGCAGATGATACCCGAGGCAACAACAGGAACAGAAACAGCAGCAGCAGCAGCCGCATCGAAGGAGACTGAAAAACTGCGTCCGCCAGCGGCATCGTCGTCCGTATCCTGCCTCCGGATCAGCCACTCCATTCCGTTCCTTCTTGTAAGTTGTCATGCCACAGTTGTTTGAGCTGCTGGCTCAAGTGTCTGCAACAGATTTCGGCAAAAAAGTGTAGAAGAAATGGAAAAAAAGCTAACAAGATTGTTGCTGCAGTGCCATGAGGGGCGGGGGAGGTAGTTGCAACACCCAGGGCATCGATTTGTGCCCTGGAGATATCTAATGCATAGGATTGCCTGCTTAAACTTGTGTATTTTGATGCTTGGGCATGATAGGGCCGAGAGTTGCTAGCTGGACGCAGGTGCTGCTAATGGAAAGGACTCTGCTCTCCTTAGACACATCCAACCGCACAAACACACAGGTGCACACGTCCAGAAGAGTAGCAGGAGGGGCAGGTGAGGCAGCAGACGGAAGCCAGAGAAGCCATCAACAGCACCTGCTGTCATTCGCAATTTTTAATTGAAAACGGCAGCAGCAGCCGCAGCAGTAGCCGCAGCAGCAGCAGCCAAGCAGCAGCAGCCACTGCTGTCTAGTGCAGCCATGGCCAAAAGCCGTCGTCAACGTCGACACGTGCCACCATGTGTTGCCAGCAGTTGCTGCCTGGTCTTCTCTCTGCCACAGTCACTGTTGTAGTTGCTGAAGTTGTTGCTGCCAGAAGCAGACAACTTGGCTGCTCTGCCCCAGACACAGGCACAGCACAGCACAGACACAGACACAGAAACGGCACAAACTTGAACAGTGCCACGTGCTGCTTGCTGATTGCTGCTTGCTGCAAGACTGCTCCAAAATGATTTTCCAATCAGCCGGGAAACAAGCTGAGGCAGCTGGGAAATCTTCAATTGCAGGAAGGCCCCGTTTTGTTATTGGGAAATTGCATGCACCGCTGGAGGCAAGAAGAGCAGCAGCAGCAGCAGCAGCAGCAGCAGCTGGCGGCCATCAGCTGCTGGATGTGGCATAATTGGGATGACTAAATACAATTTGTGGGCAACATGTGGCAGGCAAATGTTCTCCAGTTTTTTCTACCCCTCTCTCATTCTTTATTTCTCCCTTTCTCTCGCACTCTCGCCCTCTCTGGACATAAAGCAGTTCATATCGGAAATAAAACAGACCATAAAGCCGATTAAGCGCGACATTCGCTCGTTCAACTGTTTTTTCCCCCCGAGGTTGTTGCCGTGCCGTGCCGTGCCTCTGTTGCTGTTGCTGCTCTCTGACAAGCCATTATCTTATTATGCTCCACACAGGCTGCAAATGAAGGGTGAACGGAGGCAGCAAACAGCACCAGCAGTGCGGCATTGCGGGGAAGGCAGGAGAGCGAGTGGCAGGCTCACACGTGCGGCGAGTAGTGCAAAAATGTTGATGTTGCCACCGCTTATGCTGCCGTCTGTCTGTCTGTCTGTCTGTCGGGCGTCTGTGTGTGCGTGTGATGTGTAATTTAAAATGACGCCGATGCTGCGGCACGTTGCACGACTGAGAGGCGCTTAGCAAATAGTTGACGAGGGTCGCCACTGAAGATCTTCTGTAAGCTCTGTCCTGATGTCCTGATGCGTAATACATACCATCTCACTCATGTGGGGACATTCTTTCTCCAGTCATCACTTTCGGATGAGCGGATGTAAATACCAGACATTTCCGGAATAATTGTACTAGCTACAGATCGATACTGAAATCAAGAATATCTATAATTTCACATCAAAGCAAAGTGTTGTAACCGCCTTCCCATTCATTAGCTGTGAATTAAATACAACATTGAATCGTTAATTATCGACTTGGCAGCGGCCTTCCGCCGACCGTCAAGGCTCGTCTAATTAAATGCTTCCCAGGAACTTTTCACTCAACCCATTCCCTCGCACACCCTGCCATTCTGCCGCCCCCTCTCGCATCCAGCATACATACATTTGTAGAGCTGCCTCCCCTCCCCCCTGTGTAATGAAGCAGCTGACGTAGCGACTTGCAAAAAAGTTTTTAACTGTAAAACACTCTCGCACGCACGCACACACACACACACATATGCAGACTGCTGCTGTTGCACAGGTGTCGTCGCCAGTAATCTCTCCCAGGAATGGGGCGCCACTTGCGCATAATGACGCACAATGCGGACTCCGCAGAGCCGCAGCAACAACAACGCTACAAAGTGCCCGGCGTCCGGCATTCGAGTGGGTTGTCATTCACACACACAGACACACGCAGGCATATGTGGAGGAAGGGGCAGGACCTGGGCCTGGTCCTGGTCCTGGACCTGTGACCTGGGACGTGGTTGTGGACGTCGACGGGCAGCTTACGGGAAAAGCACATGCAGCTGTGCTGTGATTTTCCAGGCTCTTTCATTCTGTTTTCGCCTCTCCTCCTCCTCCTCCTCCTCCTCCTCCTCCCCCTCTACCTCATTCTGGCGCTGGCCTTCAACCCCTGCTCCTGGCCCTATCCGTCTCCTGCCTCCACAGCCGCGCTAACGCTTCAGTTGTTGTTATTACAGTTGGCGCGCCTTTTCGTTAACACTCTCTGTCCCACCGCTGGACCCTTCCGCATCCACATCCACATCTGGGTGTGTTTTTGTTAGCAAAAGGGATAAAAGTATAAAATGCTTTGGTGTCCAGCACATGGCTCTCTGCCTCTGCCTCTGCCTCCTCCTTTATACTCTCCGTCCTCCTGCCCTCCACAGAATTAAATGAATGTCGTTTAAGAATTTTCTTCTGTTTTTTTATGCTCTTTGCGAGCCTAATTGAAAATTATCCAGTGAAAATGCTGTGTGCTGCATGCTTTGTTGTAGCTTTCCACTTGTCAAGTAGTGACCACGCCCCGCCCCTGCCTCACTGCAGGGTCACTGTGGCAAAGGAAAGGCCAGTGATTGGAAAGGAAATTAATAGCTTGTGTCAGCTTGTATATCGCGTGAATCAGAACGGATATTAATAAATTCCAAACATAATGATAGGTAAAATGTCAGACAGGGAAATGCCGTTGCAGTTTGTGGCTGAATATATCACTAATTGAGTCTTTCATCCCACTGTGCCGGCTGCTGCTGCTGCTTCTGCTGCTGCTGCTTGCCTCCGTTTAAATAATTACTTTTCCTCTTGGCAATTTTGCCTGCAGCCGTCACAAGCCCCAGTCCCTGCTGCCACAGACGCTGCTGCCTCGGTCTCAGTCTCAGTCTCAGTCCCATCCTCAGTCTCTGCTTCAGCTTCAGCTTCAGCCTCAGAGCTGGCCCAAGTTTTGTGGGAAAAACTTCTGCGGGCGACATTTTCCATTTTCCTGCGATGGAAGCTTGTGAGGCTGCCATCTCTTTGAAGTGCCTGCGGAGGTACGAGAGGGGGTGGGTGGGCGGTGGCAGCTGGCTGGGGGTTAACTGAGGCACTGGGGGCGCCTTCTGGCGACGACAGGCGACAGCTGCTTGAGCGACAACGACACGGCTGCTTCTGACATTTGATTCATTCGTCATAGCCAGGGCCACAGCAGAGGCAGTGGCGGTGGCGGTGGCCGTGGCAGAGCAGAACAGAACAGAGGCGTTGGCAGAACAGGAGGCACTGGCAGAGGCAGCAGCTGTTGGCAGGCAACGTTGGGGCTATTAAGTGACTCAGCGGCAACGCTGGGTTCCTTGGCCTCTGCCTGTGGCACCTCCCCTCTCACCTGAAAACACTTGTTGTTTGCCCCTCATCTAATCAGCCGCCCTGTATGTGTGCACACACACTCGTACGCATTGTCTTTTGTTGGTATTTTTGCAAACTTCATTCGGAAAGAGCTCGGAAAAACAGTTGACAAGTGTTATGTCTACCATATGCTGAAGAGGATGGGCACGGGGCACGGGGCATGGGGGACGGGGCACGTGGGACGGGGGACGGGGGACCGATCTGTGGGCCATCTCTCGTCGTCATTTGGCAAAACGGCAGCTGCCGCCGTGTCAAGTGTTTGTTTTCAATAGAATTTCATTTCATTAGCAGCCAGCATTTGCTGTGTGTGTGTAATTTCTGCTCTGATGCCAAACAGCTGCTCCAGCTGTTAGGGGGGCTGCAGGGAGTGCAGGAGGGGTCTGTGGGGGGCACTAATTGTTCGGATACGTACATGTTAGCCAGTGCGGCGACGATGGACTTTAAACACACGATGATGCTTCCATCGATTCTTACACCTCAAGCAAAATAAAAGGCCGCAAAGATTGATCGAAAACATGAATGAAAATGAACAGGTTTCCGAGCCACACATCACCTCCCACCCCACCCCACCCCACCCCGCCCGCACCACACGCTCGGATACACCCTTCATACACACAGCCTTCTGTTCAGTTTCTTGTTGTTTTTACCTCCCACCTTACCGCCCTCTTGTTTATGCAGGGGCTTGCCTCGCAAAGCTGCACAAACTCCCACAGTCCGCAGAGGTATTTACATATTTTAGTGATAAAAATCAACAGAAAAATGTTTCGCTCTGGACATGAACATGCTGTGTCCGGGCGGCGGGGGATACGGGGTGGCGTCGATACGGCCAGGCGGGAGGGGGCAGGGGTCCTAATTGGTGGGTTGCACAGGCGAAGGGTTGCTTGCCACTGCCAATAAACAGGAACTGCATTTGTTGAGTCAATTAGCAAGGCCACCACCCAATAGAGCAATCGAGTTGCCCTCCGGCAAAAATAGCCGAGAATTCCTCGTGGAAATTCATTGAGTCGAAGGCGCTGCAGAGTCTGCGGGGCAAAAGTTCTCCAACTCAATTACGGAACAGGTGTCCACAGCGTGTGGCCTGTGCCCAGTTGTTGGCTGGATGGATGGTCGGTCGGTCGGGAAAATTTGAAAATATTCGAAGAATTTAAATTTCCGAAATTCCCAGTTGTTGAAAAATAATCAAAGAAAGAATACCCCGAGTATTCTTGAATAATTCCTAGGAATATATGTACATATGTACTGGCTTCTATATTTTAAGACCCTCTATATGGAAGAAGTTGCACTGTGTTTTGCATTAATTTTAAATGTGTTTTTTTTTTGTTTTTGTTTAAGAGAACCCGTTTAGGCACATTAGTGCGACAGCTGCTTGAGGTTCCCCATTTGGCCAGGAGTCCAAGGACTCTGTAGCTGTGTGCGGGCACACCCAATTTGCATGTCAGACAACCATTTAATCAAATTGAAATCAAATAAGTTGAAAACATAATGTGAGAACTTTGTCACTTGATGTTTTTGTCTATCGCCGTCGCTGGTGGGAACCCGTGCAGTCTGTCTGTCGCGGGCCGTGGTCGTGGGCGGGTCCTCGTCCTCGTCTTCGTCCTCCCAGTCCCTGCCTCTCTTCCGCCCTGCTGCTTATACATATATGTATTTCTTAACTAATTTGCTGGACTATTTCCAGATGGCGCTCGATGGAAAGGCGATAATTAAGGAGGAGATTACGGACAAGGACTCATATGACGTAGCCGCAGCGGCGGCAGCAGCGGTGGCAGCTGGCGCTGCCTTGGCGGTGGCCACAGCAGCAGGTGTCCCAGTGCCACCCGCGTCATCGTCATCATCATCATCGTCCGTGGTGGTGTCGGCGGTGACGGGAGCAGCGTCAGCAGCAGCAGCAGCGGCGTCAACCAACAACACAGCAACAGCAGCCACAGCGGCAGGCATTTGCCGAAGGCTTAAAGGTGAGTCGAATGGGAGTGGAAGTGGAGCATACTTTAAGGCGTTTAATTGGGTGCATAGAGGCGAGCGGACGGGCGTCGACCAGCTGACGGCTCAGGCGATTGATGGTGTGAATGCCAGCAACTGTTTGTCTGCGTGTCTCTGTGTGGTGGGTGAGCCTCGGGTTGCAGCCTCCTTGCTTATGTTGCGTTAGCAGAAAGAAGTCGAACCCCTCCTCAAAGTGTATGTACATATATAAAAAGAAAGGGAAACTACGAAATCAGCTGAGCGTGGATCCACACTCTCTCCACACAGAGCAGAGAGCATTGGAGACTGGTCTCTGCGCAGGGGCCGCAACCTCAGCCACAGTGCCACAGACCCCAGATCCCACATCCCACAGCAGGCAACAACCTGACGAATGGAAAAGGCCAAAAGCATTTCCTAGTTGGCCCCGTTGCCCTATGCTTCCCCTCATTCCCCAACATACACCCCCAACCCCCCCAACCAACCAAACAAGAAGAAAAAACACAGAAACCGCTGCTGGCATTGTTCCCAGCAGCAGCCCGCACGCAGGCGAACATTCTGTTGCCTGCTTTTAGGCGTCATAAGCAGGAGCAGGAGCAGGAGGAGGATGATGGTCGCCGTTCTGTGCGCATTGCTTTGATTGCCACTGTTATTGTGGCTGTTGCTGCTGTTGTTGCTGCTGCTGTGCTGTGCGTGCGTTGTACCTGTGGCAACTCCCAGGGGGAAATGATGTGTGGCCGCCCTGCATTTAAGACGCTTAAGGTTCCGTTCGCTAATTAGCATTTTTGTGGAGTTTGAGCACAGTTTTATTCAACAAAGAGGGGGAGCCACAGCCCCAAACAATGGGCAACCGAGCCGAAACTCGTGATGTCTCTGACTGTCTCTCTCTTATTTTGTTTGTTTGTCTATATCTCAGTCAGTCTGTGCCTCTTCTGATGATAATCACAAACAGCGCATGATGAATATTTGCCAAAATGATTGTTTTCCCAAATGACTATGCCACAACCAGCAGCAGAAGCAGCAGCAGTGGCAGTAGCACCAGCAGCAGCAGTGGCAGCAATGACAACAGCAACAGCAACAGAAACAGCAACAACAAACTAAACTAGCAAACGTTTCGTTTTGTACGCTCGACTGCAATCTATGGGACGCAGCTGTGCAAATTCTGTTGCCCATACTAGCACACATACACACACACACAATACACACAGACATTAGCACACATATATAGAGTCTTTGGGACGAGTGGTAGCAGAGGATGCAGACTGGCCCATGCTGCGTATACGTAACCTTAAATCGATGCCACAACCGGAGCAAGCCTCATGCTGCGGGCAAATGTTGAGCCAGCAGTTGGAGCCGCCCAATGCTACACACACAGCCACGGGCACACCCGACCCCCCGAACATTATGTTTTAGAAAATATGTGAATTGTCAACACAAAATTTTCGTAAATAGTTTTTTGGGCTTTGCGTGGGTTTTTGGCTGCCACAGCTGCTACATCTGCTGCTGCTTCTGGTCCTCGGTCTGGACTCTCTGGACACCAACTTTTGGTCAGTTGAGGTTTCTAAAAAAGCAAGAAGAAGAACAACAACAACAGCAGCAACAAATATGAGTAGAACCCAAACAAACCGAAAACTTTTAAGCCCGGTCAAGTGCAATATTTTACAATTGTACCACAGAAAGGAGTATAGGCGGGGAAGAATTGCTGGTGGGGGGTTTGCGGGTTGCGGGTTGCGGGTTGCGGGTGGACTGGGAACGGCTGGGAGGCTGGCAGCCAATTAAGGGGGCGAAACGGGGAGGGATTGGGTGGAGCGAGATGGGTTCGTTAGTGGGCTGTGGAGATGTTCATGTGATCCATCATTGTCTATGTTTGGCGTTTGATAAGCGCCGCCGACGGAGTGAGTGATGCCTCCGACTGCGACTGCGACTGCGACTATGTGCTGCGTATGTCTTGTCCGTCCGTATATCTGTCTGTCTCGCTGTGTGCCTCACTGTATCTGTGTGTCCCTTCGATTGGCATGGCGGTGGCGTGCCTGAATGGCTGTGAAAACACACCCAGTTGCAGCTGTATCCACAATCATTATCACAAAAGCAAACTGTGCACCAGCCACAGCAGCAGCAGCAGCAGAATCAGCAGAAGCAGCAGCAGAAGCGGCAACATCAACCGACTGCCATTTCCCATCGTCGTTGTCGTTGTCGTCGTCATCGTCATCATCATCATCATCATCATCGTCGTCGTCGTCGTCAGCAGCAACATTCGCCTCTCTGGGTGTCTGTCAGCCACCCACTGGAGGACACACACACACACACAGACCCATAAACAATTTCCATTAGCTTGCGCAAACAAAGTTTGTGTGTGTGTGTGTGTCTGTGTTTGGGCGTTAAAGCTTCGGCACAGGCTACAAATGTTTCCAGAATAGGTTCCTATTTAAAACCATGGATGGTTTTTGAATATTTAATGAATCGAACTGAAGTCTCAGTAAAACTAACATTAGTCGCGGGAACAAAGGTAGCCCTGGATCATATTGAAGCTCACTTTTTAAACAAAGCAACGAAATCGCACTGGCATTCGTTTGCCGCCTGGCACTCTGGGCCCCAGCGGCTCCTCCGGCCATCTGCGCAGTGCGGATTTGCGTTAAGCTTTTCATTTTTGAGCTACAGCATCGCTTTGGCAGGAGGATCATGGAATGGGGCCGGCGGATGGGAAATGGGAAATCGGATGGGACAGCACGTACCGCAATGTGTTGTAGCCACTGCCTGTAGAGACCCTCCCCCCACTTTCCCCTTGGCATCCCTCTTTACCCATGCAATTAGTGCGTTATGTGGTGCTTGATTTGCTTGCCTGACTTGCCACACCCCACCCACCTACCATGCCACAGCAGAGCACAGCACAGAAGACCACACCAGAACGAGAACGAGGACGAGAACGAGCACGGGGACGAGGATGTGGACCAAAAATGTTTGCTAATTTATTTCCCATGTTCAAACAAATTTGTTAATGCTGCCAGTTGGTTGTTGCACCCGCTCCTTGATGTGGCAGGAGGACAAGTGCCGTAGCGTGTTGTGGTCGGTGGAATATATATGTACATATATATTTGTGGCAACTTCCGTTCCTCTGTCACTCCTCTGCCCAGCTCCCTGCGCCCTCGGCCCTGCCCCTTTGGCAAGTTCCTGCTAATGCATTTGTAATGCGCCTGGGCTGCACATCCTGTGATATGTTTCGTCCAGGACTCGGACTTGGACTTGCACTTGGACTTGTTTCTCTTGTTTATTGTTAACACACAACTAACGAGCTGTACTATCTTCTCCTTTCTCCTTTCTCCTTCCCCAAACAGCCAACAGCAGCAGCAGCAACAGCAGCAATGGCGACAAGAGTTCATCCTCGTCGAGCAGCAGCAAGGACAGCAGCAACTGCACATCGCACAGCAGTCGAGACAGGGAGAGGGAGAGGGAGCGAGAGAGGGAGAGGGACCGCTTGTGTCGCACTCCACCCGATTCCCCGCCAGACTCCGCACGCAGTCTCGCCCCCCGTTCACCCCACTCACCCCTGCAGCTGCACCATCGACCGCAGCGCAATGCCAGTGTCTCCCCCGTGGTCAACGGTGGAGTAGGTTCGTCTGGAACCTCGCCGACGCCGGGGGCCCAGCATGCCGCCTCGCTGGCAGCCGCAGCCGCCGCCGCAGCAGCGGCCCATGTGGAGCAGGCACGACTCGTGGGCAAGATGCGCAAGTTCCTCGGCGCCCTGGTGCACTTTTCGCAGGAGCTGGGCCAGCCGGAAGTGTGCGAGCGGGTGCGGGCTCTGGTCCTGTCGTTGTGCTGCGGCACCATCTCGCTGGAGGAGTTCCGCCTGGCCCTGCAGGAGGCCATTAACCTGCCCCTGCGACCCTACGTGATGCCGTTGCTAAAGAACAGCGTAACCCTGATGCAGCGCGAGGTCCTGGCTCTGGCCAGGGCCACCAACCAGTCCGCCCTCCAGTACGTGACCAACAACGAGCAGGCGGTGATGGAGTTTGGGGCCGAATTCGGCGACATCTTCGTCCAACTGGAGGCGCCCGCATCCAACGGGGCCGGCGGCAGTGCCAGTGGCGTCTTCAAGCGGCGATCCTCGGACTCCATGATGGAGCACGGAGGCCACAACGGACTGCATGAGTGGAGCGAGTATATGGCCAGCGGCGGGGGTGTGTCTGCCTCCGGGTACCCCGCACCACCCAACAAGCGGATGGCCCTGCATCCCGCGCACTCGGTCATGGCCTACGGCGACTACACTGTGGCGGTGGCTGAGGGTCTCCCCTCGGCGGCTGGTTTCATGCAGCGCGACGAGAGGGAGCTGCGGCATCCGGCTCCTCCCCAGAGGCCCGCCAATCCCAATCCCAATCCCAATCCGAACCCGAACCCACAATCCAACCCCAATCCGAACCCGAATCCTGCCTCAGGCGGAGGCGCTGCTGGGGGCGAAGAGGAGTGGAAGAACATCCACACAATGCTCAACTGCATCTCGGCCATGGTGGACAAGACCAAGCGCGCCATCACGATCCTCCAGCAGCGGGGCATCGAGCCTCAGCATCCCAACAGCGGCCAGGAGATAACGCCAGCGGCTCTCGCCGAACTGCGCCGCCAGACAGAGGAGAAAGTCTCCGAGTTCAAGCGGAATGCCGAGGACGCAGTCACCCAGGTCGGTCTCCCACATTTGGCGCTCAAGGCTCAATTTTGAAACCCTTTTCTTCGCATAGGTGAAGCGGCAGGCGGTAATCGAGATCCAGCGGGCGGTGGTGGCTGCCGAAACGCGGGCCGCCGAGATCATGACACAGGAGAGGCTCCGCATGGAGAAGTTCTTCATGGAAATGAGTCGCCACTCGAGCGGCGAGCGAGATCTGGACAACAAGTCGCCATCCATCACCACGCCACAGAATGTAGGTGTAGAGTGCTCCTCCAAAGCAGTGAAGTTATTCGCTAATCCAAAGTTGTCCCTTCCTCGCTTTTCAGAACGGGACTCTGCAGCAGCAGTGCTGGAATTGCGGCCGCAAGGCCACCGAAACCTGCTCGGGCTGCAACATGGCTCGCTACTGCAGCGCCTCGTGCCAATACAGAGACTGGGATAGCCATCACCAGGTTGGTGTCCACTTTACCCCCTCCCCTTCCATTCCCTTCCGCCTCGGACTGATCTTAACAATGCCTATCCTTCTGTTTCTCTGTGTTTTCAAGGTTTGTGGCAACACCAGGGCCAGCGAAATGAGTGCCAAGCATCTGCACCCCGCCGGCACCATCCGCACTGCGATGGCCACTCGATCCCCACCCACGCCCACCCCTTCAGCCCATCTCCAGGCGGCGGCAGCGGCAGCAGCAGCGGCGGCGGGTGCCCGTGAGGCGATTGTTGCGGCCAGTGGTGGGGCAGGGGGTGGTGGTGTCGCAGGCGGCGGAGGATCGGGCGGGGGGAACACGGGGGCTACCGCGGTGGCCGCTGCCACGCCCAGCGCCTTGGTGGCCAATGGGTTGGGCTCCAAATGACGCATTCGCATGATGAAACCCAAGAAGAAGTACTTGTGCTAGTCAAATTAAAGGGGTGCGAGGTGTATAATAATTATACACATACACACAAACACACACACACACTTACATACATAATTATGCAGTTACTATAAACATAATCCAAAAAGCAAGAAGAATAATTCGTCAGCAAATAGATTTCTAAACTCAATTAAAGATACACGGAGTAGGAGGACGCTTCAGCCGTAGATACAGATACCACATACATACATATGTAGATGTGCCCACATTTAAATGTTTTATGCAGCCAACAATTAGTGTAGGAGGGGTCTTAGGATATAGAGGGAAGAGAAACCCAGCCTCTAGAGGAATTTATAAAGGGCATTCCACGTGGAATCGAAAAGGGTAATCAGTCTACAAGAGGAATCTCCGGCACACTTCAGCTAATGCACTTTTGGATATCGCAAACGGAAGAAAAAAACTTAATATTATAGACCATATAACATGTTATCCCACACTCAAGGCTCAACTCTCAAAGCAGTAAAAGAATAAAGAAATACGAAATACGAAAGTATAGATCTGTAAGTACTTAGGCAAACCGCAAACCCCAAAGCAAGTAATGGAAAACAACTGAACATAGTAGATTTTATTATTATTACAATAAAGTAAAAATTATTATATGGCTAATTTATTGATTGTATTTAATTTATTGATTAGTATTTATTGTATCTCTTAAACTAATACCTAATGTACTTTTACCATAAACGACACACAAACAAACCACGTAAATGTTGCATCTACAAAAACGAAAACAAAAACAAAAAACGGAAACCAGCAAAAGGCTACAAAAGAAAACCCAAGAAATAAAGTGTTTTAAACCAAACAAAAGACCCAAAACCCAAACCCAATTCGATATATATCCGAATTAGAAAATTACATTTCGATGTGCCTGTGGCTGTGGCTGTGGCTCCTGGAAGAAGTTGAAGGCAGGCACGGAACGGAACTGGCCATGAATTGCGCATTAGTGTGAGTGGCAGCATCTCCACATGTGCATATGTGTGAGTGCTACAAAACCACAAACTACTGTGATGAAATTTCAATTATCGTCACTCAGCTGTGCCCTGCCTCCTCCGTGTGTATGTGTGTGTGTGTCTGCGGGTGTCCGCCTGCATGGCACACCTGCTGCTGTCGCATTGCAAGCCAGCAAGTAAAAGCTCGTTAGACCCCGCCCCCCACTACCGCCATGCTCATTCTCTAGCTCCCGCCTGAAGGACGCCCACAACATTTGTTGCACACACGCACACATTGCCTTGCGGCTGCTAACCCATACACGTATACACACGTATACACGGATACACAGATACTGGAACAGTGAGACAGACAGCAGCTTGCCTTAACTTTGCTTTTGTCTCGATGCTGTGCGCTTTTTAGCAACCCTTCAGCCCACAACAATGATGATGATGATGATGGCATTTTGCTACCTGAGTGATTTCCCAAAGCCCCACTCGCACCTACCACCACCACCCACCCCCTCAGCCTCCGCTCTGATCTGCAGGGACAGAGGGATGCCTGTACACATTGAAATGGCTGCACGTCCGGCGTCCAACTTGCATATGCTGTCATTCTCTGGCAGGCAGCCTAGCCCTCTCCCTGTGCGGGCTAGCCTTTCCTTTCGTCAGCTTCTATTTAACATGCAGTTATCGTTTGTTATCGCCAGCAGCCACAAGGCGCTCCGTGCACACACATAAGGATGGGGATGTACAGAGTCCGATGTCAATAAAGGGACACTGAAAGGGAGCAGCAGTAGCAGCAGCAGCAGCAGCCTGGGGCTTAAAACTGTACCCGGGATACTCTATAACGTACTGCAAACAAAGGCATACTATTCAGAGTTTCCCTTCCTATCAGATATACCCCGTCCCGATTTTCCGTCCCATTGTTTTCCAGCTTCCATCGATGCCAATGCATTAACATTAAAACTTGAGCACAGAATTTTAATTAAAATGTGCCCGCCGCTCGGGATATCTTGGGCCTGTGTTGTGTCTGGCGTAAAAATATTCATCATAAGTACCGGCGCCCGGCGATGCTCCACCAGGCACAGACCCAAACGCAGAGCCAAAGCCAGAGCCAGAGCATGGGTAGGCCACAGGACCAGGACCAGGACCAGGGACGGGGACCGAGCAGGCAGCAATTGTGCCATTTCAATCGACATCTGTTACTGATTTCAAAGAAACTTTTGTTGACAACACAAACAAATGCCTGGCGAAGTGAGTGCGGGGAGAGGAGGGAAGGGAGGTGAATGTCGCCTGGGGGTCCAAGGTACAAAACGTTTGACGCTTGCCTGCGCACGACTCTGGCTGCCCTCGTCCTCATCCTCATCCCCCGAAACCAGAGTCAGACTCATAGCCAGAACTCACGTGTGCCGTGCCCCAAAGTGCCGCACAGCTGACGTTAACGTTATCAGCAAACGGTGCTCTGTGTGTGTCCTCTGTAAGTTTGTGTGTGTGTGTATGTTTTTGTTTTTGCCGGCTACAAACAAAGTTGACTGAGGTTGCCTCTCTCTGTGTCCTGAGCCTGCATTTGAAGGCTGTGCAGCAAAGGCATGCGAGTGTATAGTATGGGGGCTGAGAGGCAGGGAGAACACGCGAGACAGTGGCAGAGGGAGAGAGAAAGAGAGAGCGCCAGATGAGAGTGTGTTTTTGGCGGCGCCATTGTCGATAATAACGATGGCCGGGATGGAGCCATGCGTCTGGGTCGGGAGTCGGGGTCTCTCGGTGCGGGTCACGGTCTGGGCTGAGAAGCGGCGAGGCAAGTTGCCGCTGCCAGTGCCGCTTTTGTGCGCGTAACATGTGTCAATTACAGGCAATCCCACACACACACTGCCACAATCGCAACTCAAACACACACTCTCACACACACATGCATTCGCTCACTTAGTTTCGCCCTCACACCGTCTATAACTCAAAAGCTGCCAAAAGTATGCGCACACTTTTTATATGCGCGCCCGAAGGTATGAACATATTTTTTATATTTCTGCTGCCGGCATTTGACAGCGAAGCGACGCTGACGCCGCTGCCGGCACCATAGCCGCTGCTGCTGCGCTGCTCTATGTTAATTTATTTTGACATAGGCGTTTCTTTAAGGGGGAGGGAGAAGTTGGGGCAGCGACAAATTGGTTTTCGCTTTGTTTTTTCATCGCGCAGGCCATGCCAATGTCGTATAAAAAATGTTTAATTAAAAAAATTCGACAAGCGAGAATGCTAGCCGGAAAATTCTAGCAGGTGCTGCAACACGTGGTAACAGTCTATCGGGTGTTTGGAAAAATGGAAAAACTTTGAAGATTGCATGCGATTGGGAAGTGATTAACAATTCTCCAATGGTGTAACAAATGCTACGGCTGGCCCTTGGATATCCAAAGAGTGTTTTCTTTTGAGAGTTTTGTAAAGGGAGTTGTAGTAGTCTTAACTGCTTACCCAAGGTGTATTTATGAAAGGTAAGGCCTTCACTCTCTTCATTACTTTTATTCTCTCTGGCGCTCGCTAGTAACCGAACAAACACCTCAATTGAAAGAACATACTCGAATGTCGTGAGAGCGGTCTTTCATGAAGCCACGCCGTGCATTAATATGCTTTGGCGTAGGTAATTGATGCTGGGGGTCTCTCACTCTCCAACTTTGGAGCTTACGCTCTCTCTCTCTCCCCGACTTCGCTTATAAAAGGCCGACGGATGGCCCCTTTTTTGCTCAATTCCACGATCCCCAGCCGTCCGTTCAGCTCGCGTTCGCGATCACTGTTTTCGAGTTGTTTTGCGTGTTTCTGCTTGTCCCAAAGAACCGTTGACGTTCGTGCAGTAAAAAGTATGTCAGAGAAGAGAAGAGAACACAGTGGGCGCTGCTGCACTGACATTGAAAAGTGAATTGCATTGATCATGACGGGGGGTTGACGCTGACTGCCACGAACCGCTCAGAACAATAGTGTAAATGTGGAATAATGCTCGTAGAACCCATTCGCAGTCCATGGGCTGGGCTCACGTAACCCGCGGAAGACAGTGCCAAGAAGTGCGTGGCGATCGTTCTGTGATCGGAATTCGAAATAAGTCAAGGTCCCAGCATAGACGCCACCCAATCACATACACACAGCGACAATCACATGCATATGCAGTAGTGTTTGTGTAAACATGGAGATAGAGATAGAGTCGGGCATGTCCATACTGGATGTTTCGCGAGTAGCAATGAACTTTGTCTCCGGTCCCAGTCCGTGGTGCCTGATAGCTTCGTTAACCCTTATACTCGTGTAGGGAATCTCTGTGCCCGCAACAAACGAAAATCTGCTCCAATTTTGAGCAATAGACTCATTTGAAATAGCAAACAAAGTAATTTATTTGTAAACCTAGAATTGACTAGGTACGCTTGCACCCCATATGAAAGCTGTGGCTGCTTTTTTCTCTTTGATTTATCACTTAGTTCTGGGTAGCGCTATTTTTCCTTTGTCCCACCTGCCAAATGTTTCCCTCTAAACCATTAGCTGTCTGCCCCATTGTGATATCAGCTGTTTTGCTGGGACCAGCCCCAGGTTCAATGGCAGTCACCCAGTGCAGTTTTTATTTGCCGATAGCTTCCACTTCACTTTCAGACGCAGCTAATCTAAATGGCATGTTGGGAGATTAGTTAAGATTTTACTCTCATTGAGACCTAAAAGTTTCCAAGCCAAATGGGTTAACATCTTGAGATTACGTCGAGTACTACCCCTTCGTGCACTATCATTTATAGTAAGCCATTAGGTTAGGTCGTCAAAGTTAAGTGAATAAATTGTGTACGGGCCAATTAGCGCTTTTCCCCCAGAATAGCTGTCACATAAGAGACTATAAGATAGGATTAAACAAAACCCAGGGGAATACATGGTATAAAGTATTTAAGCTGGTTTTTCAGCATATATTATATTTAAATGATATGTAAAGCAGACTCGTTGCCAGTCGGCTGTAATTATAATTGCATTTGTAATTTGAGTAGAGTGACAAAGAATTCATTCAGCGGAATGGTTCCATTTCAATGATCAACAACATTGTAGCTCAAACCTGTTTCACAGTGTATATTTCACACTTGTTTGATTTTTCACGCCCCAACTATCTTAAGACTATGTCAATACCCCACTCCTTAACGGCCCCGGCACCATGCATTGCTCACAGCATTGATAAGAACTTGGGATCCACAAACTTAGTCGCTATCAGGGAAGCTCCCTATCACGCTATCAGAGGCCCACTATCACTATTCCCGTCGAAGCTAGACAATTGCCCTAGGCGTTAGTCGAAGGGTTAGTGTGGGGATTTCTGGTCTGCTGTCAGGTGTCTGGCCTTGCCATTGCTGTCAGACTAAACATGAAAATGTTGAGTAAATCATTAATGCCTTGCCTTTGCAGTGAGTGAGAACGGAGAACTCGGCGACCAGGAGGACCAACAGCCTGGAGGCAAGAAAATGGAGATACAGCTGGAGCTCAACCTGAAGCAAAAGCTTGCCACCCGTCTGGGCACTCTGATTGCGGCATCTTTGGTTTATTTCTGCTTCTGCTGCGATACTGCCGTGGCCAGCGTTATTTTCGCAGCGCTCTTGGGTCTACTCCTGCGGAGTCCCACATTTGTGTTTTCCCTGGTAATGACCGCCCAGAGGGACATAATGTGAGTATGTTTTGAAAGTTACCAAGATACTTACCTAAATGGTTCCTCTTGCAGGGCCCTGCAGCGCTTCTTGGCTCTCAATTTGTATCTCCTGAAGCGGGATCGAGGTGGCTTCACCATAGCGCGATGCTTCCAGCAACTGTCCCGCGCGCAGCCCCAAAAGGCCTGTTTTGTCATGGACGATCGCAGGATCACCTATGCCGAGGCCCTGCTCCTCAGCGAGAAGGTGGCAGGATTCTTCAGTGGGCAAGGACTGCAGAGGGGCGACTGTGTGGCCCTGCTGATGGAGACGCGCCTGGAGTATCCCTGCATTTGGCTCGGCCTCTCGCAGTTGGGCGTGATCACGGCTCTGATCAACTCGAATCTTCGGGGAGAGTCGCTGCTGCACTCCATCAAAGTGGCCAACGCCAAGGCCCTCATTATCGGAAGCGAGCTAATGGATGTTCTACAATCGCTGATCGAGAAGGAGCAGCTGCCATGCCTTCCCGTCTATCAGTACACCGATAAAGAGCTGAGGACCATTCCCGGACATGAATTACTGCCAGGAGCCGTGGACCTAAGTGCCGCCCTGGCGACGCAACAGGCCATGGCCCTGCCGGCCTCATCCTCAGCAGAGGAAGCGCGCTCCAAGCTGCTGTATGTGTACACATCCGGCACCACGGGACTGCCCAAGGCGGCTGTCATTACCAACCTCCGCTTCCTTTTCATGGCCGCCGGAACGTTCTACATGCTACGCTTGAACCGCGACGATGTGGTGTATAATCCTCTGCCCCTCTATCACACCGCCGGGGGAATTGTTGGCGTGGGCATGGCTCTCCTCAACGGCTCCACTGTTGTTCTGCGCAAGAAGTTTTCGGCCAAGAACTTTTGGCTCGACTGCAGCCGCAACGACTGCACCGTAGCCCAGTACATCGGGGAGCTGTGTCGCTACCTGCTGGCCACGCCCTACACCCCTGAGCAGCAGCATCATCGCCTTCGTATGATGTACGGCAACGGGCTGAGGCCACAGATCTGGTCGCAGTTCGTCCGCCGCTTCTCCATACCGCAGATAGGCGAGATATACGGCGCCACGGAAGGAAACTCCAATCTGATTAACATCACGAACCGCGAGGGCGCCATTGGCTTTGTGCCCGTCTACGGCCGGAAGATCTATCCCGTCCAGGTGCTGCTCTGCGATGAGGAGACGGGAGAGCTACTGAAGGACCCACGGGGCCACTGCATCCGCTGTCGACCCGGGGAGGCAGGTCTGCTGGTGGGCAAGGTGGATTCCCGACGCGCGGTCAGCGCCTTCCATGGCTATGCGGACAAGGGCGCCTCGGAGAAGAAGCTACTGCGGAATGTCTTTGCCAAGGACGACGTATTCTTCAATTCCGGTGACATGGTGGTCTGCGATATCCTCGGCTATTTCTACTTCAAGGACCGCACGGGTGACACCTTCCGCTGGCGGGGCGAGAACGTGGCCACCCAAGAGGTGGAGGCCATCATAACGAACTGCGTTGGCCTCGAGGACTGTGTGGTCTATGGCGTGGAGGTGAGTCAGCTCTTTGATGCCGCGGGCATGTTGTGGCGGTCGGATTACTCCGCAGTTGAGTCAGAGCCTGATAACGTCGGATAACGCACAAAATACGCGTAAAATGTGTTTGGTTGGTAAATTCTCGTTATCTTTTCAGATCCCCCATGTGGAGGGCAAGGCTGGCATGGCGGCGATTGTGGATCCCGGCCGCAAAGTGGACATGGATTATCTGTCGATTATGCTGAGGGGTAGCCTGCCGGCCTACGCGCGACCCCTCTTCATTCGGCTGCTGGACGAGATTCCGCGCACGGCCACCTTCAAGTTGAAGAAGCGCGAGTTGGCCAATGAGGGCTACGATCTGACCCGGCTATCGGATCCAATATTTTACTTGAATCGCGATGGAGTCTACAGGCACTTGAGCAGGGATCAATATAAGTCCTTGCAAGCGGGAACAGCGGGACTCTGAGGAACGCGGAAGATCCGGGGGTATCCCGATTATTTACACATATAAGATATTGAATGTTTTGTGAGTCCAATTGTACTTTTAACACTAAACCAACCAACGACTGATACCAAAGATGATGAAGGGGCTATTCCTTCTGGGCCGAGAGCTGAGAGCCAAGAGCCGAAAGCCGAAAGCCGTGCGCGTTTCTCGGCCATAAAGTGAGAGCTTAACCGATAATGGCAGCCAATACGTTTTACGGCCAGAAGATGCTCCCTTTGCTCCTGCCGCTGCCATTACTATCCAGTATCCACCCTCGCCGCAAGATATATCGAAAGTGTTAAATCCCCAAGATTAAGTTCTCGCTCATTGGCAGCTGCTGTTGCTTCTGTTGCAGGAGTTTGTATTGGTGTTGCTACTTTTGCAGTTGCTGCTGTTGCAACATTAACGCCATTTCCGCTCGCTGGCGGCAGCTGCGACTCCGTTGCCCGTCGTCTAAGATAAACGATGTGCAAAATCCATACAAAACAACGGTTCCGGCAACAGCAACAGCAGGAACAACAAAGAACCGTTGTGGCAACCGCAGGCAGCGCTTTGCTGCAACGCAACGCAGCGTCGTCGTCGTCGTCGACGGCCACCAATATCGATGTCGATGGCAATGGCGAAAAAGTTGTGGCAGGCAATCATAAAAAACGAAGAAATGGCAAACAAAGCTGAGCACCATTTCACCCCAAAGGCGGGAGGAATGGGTGGGTGCAGCATGGCTGCACTTTGAGTGTGGCAAGAATGTTAAACGAGGTAAAAGGTAATAAGGTAAGGGAAACGAAACCTTTTCCCCGATCTAAATATAATTTACAAGATGCTGCATCTTAATTGGTATGGGTTTTCCATCCGCCAGATATAGATATATTTCCGTTCGCAATCAACAATGTGTGGCAGGTCTCTCTCTCTCTCCCTCTCTCTCTCTCTATTTTTCTACCAAAACTGCTCATAAAGTTGCACCAGTAGCAGCAGCTGCCAAGCGCCCCTTTTCCTTCCTCTCATTTCCGTTTTTCGCGACGCCATCGTCGATGTCATAAACAAAATGGCAGTTGTGGGCGCAGAGTGCATGAATACTGCTGCTATTCGTACGTTCGCATAGCTAATAACAATAAAACCAACAACGACAGCAACTGAAACAGCAGCTGCAGGGCCGCTAGCAGATGGTTACTGCTGTTGTTGCAACTTCGCGTGCAACGGCCCTGCGTAAGTGGGAAAATTAAAAAATTTTCAATAATTTTTTCGAAATGTTCGACGAACATCGTGAGGCACTGACTTCCATTGTTCCGCCTTGGTCTTGGCCTTCCTTTGGGTTCCTTTTTGGGCTCATTTGAAAAGCTTTTCGGTGGAAGGACACAGGAGGCAAGGCAAGGCCAACCAAGCCCAGGCAGGGGAATGGCGATGGCGATGGCGACGGTGGCACAGCTGCCATTGGAATTTCAAAGCTATTAAAACGCTGCCAGTGGAGCTACTACCAAACGGGCACCAATGTTTCTGCTGGCTTCCGTCTGTTGTACACTTACAGAAAAAGGGGTATGGCTAAATGAATATTTATTACTTGTTGCTAGGTATTATTTATTTCATTTAGTTTTCTATACTTGTTGGCTACGTTCAGGCAGCGATGATTAAGGATCAGCATGTGCTATTATCTAAAATTTAATCAAATATTATTTAGGGTAACATCGATTCGACTATGCTCCGAGTTCATAGTCTCTTCTCGTGTTTCTGCTCCTGGCCGAATCGGTTTGGCTTGCCTCGCTTTTGCTTGTATGCATTTGGGCTTAAAGGTTTTGCTTGCTTTTGTTTTTATGTTTCATGCTGCCACTGCCACTGCCACCCGCACAGCACGGCCCCTCTCTCGACCATCAACGCTCGACCCCCGACTCCACGCCACGTGGTCCTTGGCGAGCGATGTCAGTTCGTGCTAATTACATTGCACCTGTGCATGACGTTTGATGTTGCCCTGTCGGGCTTCCAATGTGCATGTGTCGGTGTGTGTTTAGTTTGTTTGGTTTTGGCCTTTTTGGGATCCTGGAAAAGCTGCAGTAGGAGCAGGAGCAGGAGCAGCAGCAGCAGAAGGCAGCAAAAATTAATTAAAACCCAACGTGCGGCGGCAATGCAATTAAATTCGATTTGGTCCGTCCGGGCATTCGACTGCCGACTTCCGCCTGGCAACTGAAGACTCAGACTTGGTGCTCTGCTGGACGGCTGCTGTTGACATCATTTAATACAACAATACGCCAGAATTATATTTCATACACAAACACACACACACACACACACACACACACACACACACACACACACCTACAGCAAAAACTTCACACAATGCAGTTTCCAATCCCTGCCATGCCCCTGCCTCTGCCCCTGCCACTTCTACTCCTGCAGCAGGCTTTGTTTTGTTGGGTTTTTTGTTTGTTCGGCAGCTGTTGGCTGATCTGCCTATTTGGTGTGCCTCACTCTCTCTCTCTCTCTCTCTTCGTGGCACACTCCCACACTTCCTTGCCCCATCTCTGCTTGTGTGACCTGCTGCTGCTTGTGGCAGCAGCTTACCGTGTGTGTTGGTGTGGTGCTTTCCTCGCTACTTCTCTGGTTGCCTGGCTGCTTGGCTGCCTCACTGCCTGGCTGCCTCGTTGATTCGTGGCACCTTTTGGATTTGACAGTTTTGTAATTAACTGCAGTCAGCATGTGCGGCATTGGCAGGCAGGCAGTGCAATGCCAGCCAACACCGTCAGCGGCAGAGCAGCAATCAGCAAAAATGTGCTGCATGCTTTCGGGCTCTTGATTGAACAAATTGGCGATTGCCGAACGCCGCGAAGATTTTGGCATTCCGAAACGCAATTAGCTTTTCCTGCTTTTCAAAACTTTTCCCCCTACCACTGCCAGTGCCCCTGCCGCCGCCACTCCGCATTCATTTCATATTTAAGACCAACTTCAGTTCCATTCGAAATGGGAGCTGGATACTTAGTACGTGTGGGGTGGGGAGGGAAGCCTGCAGCAGCTGCTCAGATTGGGGGGGTACGTACTGCATCAGTGGACAGGACACAGGACACAGCACACACGTGGGCCTGGCTAAGCCTTGGACCAATCTCTCGCTCTCTCCCCTCTCTCTGGGCTGCTCTCGGGCAGCTGCTGCCGCTGCTGTTGTTTTTTATGGGCCGAAGCCACCTCGCCGACCGCCTTTATGCGCCCGCATATTAAACAATTATTGCCAAATGGCAAGCGACAGCTGCGTTCTGTCGCCAATGTCGTTAGTGTGGGCAGCAGCAGCGGCAGTGGCATTGGCAGCAGCAATCGGGCATCGCCTGGATGGATAGCAGGAGGCCTATGCGATGGCCAGAGAGTGCTCGGTGTTTTGTGCCCTTCGTTTTTTGTTTAACGGAGTACCAAAGCAGGACATGGGCCGAGCCAGGCCAGGCCTGGCCAGGCACGACCAGGCCCGGCTCTCGGCTATTCCTTTTTTTTTTCTTTTCGCGTTTCAGCGTCTGCTGCAATTTATGTGTATAAATGACAAAAGTACCGTTATTTATGACCAGCAACCGCAACGCAATTTGGCAACACTTGTTGGCCAATTGGCAAAAATGTGAAGGCGCCACAGAACGATATATAGAGAGAGAGAGATGGATAGAGGGGGGGAAACGAAATCAGCTGAGCGAAACAGAGCCTTCTCTCTCAGCCAATACTTACAATGTACCACAGACACAGACATATAGTCGGATCCAATCAAATATATTATCTAATGTAAGAAAGGCAGGAGACAAGGGCCAAAGGATCCGCTCTCAATGATGGAGTTTTCTATGCCCTCTAGCTTAATCCTAAAAGTATGCTATGAAAATTAACATCAACCTGTACTCCTTTACCTTTTCAACTCTTCTCAAATTCTGCTCCAAATGCTTATCTGTCGAAACAGTCCGTACTCCACTCCAGGGTATACGTTTAAGACCAGCCTTGCTTGACATCGGACATTTTTGTGCCGCTCTGTGCGAAATTTGAATTTTTATTGCTGATCGATGCCTGCACCACATTATATGGCACGGCCACCTCTCGTTTCACCTCCCTCCCCCCACCCCCTCATCTAAAATTATGCGTATTAAGGTCGTTTGGGGGGTAGTATCTGTGCGGGCTGATAGCTTGTTGCTGACATAAATTTGCCACTGCTGCTCCTGCTGCTTCTGCGGCCACTCTGTTGCGGGGGATGCTGTCTGTGCTCTGTGTAAATGTGGCAACTGCTTTGGAAGCCCTCGGTGCCTCGCTGCCTTGCTGCCTCTCAGCCTCGATGGAAGCTGCCACAATATTGACTTGACCCTTCTGTTCTGTTGTCGCGCCTTTTATTATGCTAATATTTTTAGGGCATTGTCAAGATTTATTGAAATTGCTGCGGCTCGAATCGTCCATAAACGCTGGAAATATCTGCCAGATTGCCGCGTGGCAACAAGGTGCAAGCACTTACTGCCCACCCCGCCCCTCACGGGTAATATCAGCCATCGCCCACATGGCGTATACGTGATTGCGGAAAGGAGTTGGTTAGATGGGATACGCGGGCGGGAGACAGGGTGGTGACAATTAAATTGTCATTTCGTAGTTGAAACGCTTGTTGCTGGCTCTTGTCTCGCCTCGTGTTGCATAACTGGCAACGTTTTTGCAATTAAAACAACTAATTGGCAAGCAAAAACTATTGGCCAGAAGCAGCGCTGCAGCATGTGTTGCAGAAAAGCAGAGCTGAAGGCTGAAGGAGGGGCATCATAAAAAAGTATGAGAAAAATTAGTTGCATAAATTTTCAGCTAAAAGTTCCTGACATTTGAGGTAAAGGCTGAAAAGGAGAAGCAAAAAGATTGAATGAATATATGTTTTCCTTAAAATCACTCTTTAAGATTCTGTAGTGCCACAAACGGCAGGTTTTCCTCTGTGATAAAAGCGTCTTAGGGCATGCCACACGTGTTATTTGGAAAGCTCAGAGCTCACAGCTCAAAGAGAAAGAGAGAGAGTGAGATCCAATCCCCTTCTGCGGCACACCTGTTTGTGCCCTTCTCGGTGTGCCCTTAAGCCTCAGGCTTTTGCCCAGAAACGAAGCATTGCCAATTCTTTGCAGGATACAATAGGGTGTGGGGTTGGGGTTACGATTTTACAACAATATTATTTTTCCATCAACAACATCAGCAAAAATCAATCAAATTCAATTAAAATGCAGCCAAAGGATACAAAAATCAGCCGCACAACGGCTAGAAAAACGTGAAAACCAAAAAGCAATTATGCAAAATTAATTTCATTTCAAAATGAGATAGAACAAAACGAGATTGTCAGTGGCAGAAATGCAAAAATGATAATTACAAATATGTACATAGTTAAAATGGCCAAAAAAGGGAGGCAGGAGAAGTTGGAAAATAAATTAAACACTCATTCCACTCTTCGCTGGCCAAATCAATCAAACATGCAGTCGTGGGCGGGGCAGCATCAGAATCCTCTATGTAAACATGCTAATAACAGTTGCAATTACACATCCGCACATACGAGTGTATACGAGTATGGTTATAGGATAAATACTACTATGGTAATGCGCAACAACAATAATATCAGAAATAGTGACAATGATTGCAACAATTTTTCTGTTTACACATGATGTATGCACATACACACATATGTATGTACATTTGAATCTAGATACATTGGGGGCGTATAATTTTTGCTAAAATATATTTTTGTATTCTCGTTTTTGTAGGCCCTGGATCCTTTTTGTGCGTGCGTGTGTGTGTGTGTGTGGCTCTTACATTTACACAAGTGCAAAAATTCCCAAAGCACAAATCCTAAAAAAACATTTGTTACTTTTTGTTAGGGTTTCCCAGGAATGAGGAGGATTCCCCCCTCCCCACAGACCCACACACACAATACCATTGATGCAGGCCAAAGCAGTCAAGTGGCAATGGTGGGCTTTATAAGAATACAGGGATGTGCGTGTTGACATAGGCGTAGCCCTACCCTTGGAGGGGGATGGGAAACAGCTTTAAAGCTTACCCTGAAAAAGCAACCAACCCAAAATTTCTCTATTATTGTTTGAAAACTTTAAGATAGTTTCTTAGAAACGGAATACATTTCTTTTGAAAAAGGGAAACAGAAAATGTTTTTGTTCGGGGGGAATTTGTAAAGCAAAACTATTACATTCACAACAAATAAGAACTCCAGAAAAGTATAGTCCCCATGTGAAGAGAATCCTAACCATAAAACAGGTCGCAAGATTTCGCATCCACCTGCGGATATTACTTGCTGAAGTGATTTATCTCCAAAAGTCATTTCAAATGCAGTTCATTCACATTCATTCCGCCCATTCATTGCCCAATTAGAATTCTAATCAATTTTCCATTTCCTTCAAAAAAAGACCCCTTGCTGACTACGCCTGTTCCAAAAAAAATGTGCACCGCTCTCCTGCTCCCGTTTGACCAGCCAAAAATGTCACCAAATATACATATGTACATACATACATACTTATTTGTTGTCCTGGAAAAGTTTGTACTGCTCTGTTGGGTCCTGCTGTATTCTGGTGAGGCCATGTCCTTTGTGTGGTTGTCGCCATAGCCACATTGATCGTTTAGATTGTAGTTCTCGTGTCGGCTCTGAAAGCAAACAACATTTTATCTATTCAGAGTCGTAAATTTGAGATTATTTTGTGGCATATTTAAATTTAGCAAGCAAGAGGCTGTGGGGCAAGAACAGAAGAGCGGTAAAGGAGAGTCAGTCGTAAGTGATGTCTGCTTGCTGCCATGCCTTCGAAATTAAAGTGAATTTTGCGGTTTGACTGCCTCGGATGGAAATAGGAATAGAAGGCCTGGCAAAGGCACTTGAGGAGTGCGCAGTGCAGTCTTCCCCATTCCCCTTAGCCACTATGCCCTCCAACTTTTCACTCTACTTAAGCTGTGTGCTCTTGCTCTTTCAACTTGAATGCAATTTGAAAGTAAAACGACTACAAATTGTCTTGCTGGGGCATTGATTGATTTCCCAAGAAAATGGAAAATAGACGCCGCCGAGCTGCGAGCCACCAGCAGCAACAGCAGCAGCAGCAGTAGAATAAGTGTTAGCAGAAGAGGAAGATCTAGAGGTCCGACTATAAATACATCTCTCCTTTTCCGAATGCATTAGGAGTACAAAAATGAAAGGAAAAACACATGTATGAAGACGGACGAAACATTTCTAATGACTGCGGTGACACTTTTGTGGAAGCGTATGCACACACGCACACACACAGCTAGAGTCACTCTGACGCATATACACATATACAATTACACAGATATACAGAGATACACAGATACAGAGATACAGAGGAATAGCTGAGAAGAGGAGTTGCATACCTGTGCATTCTGGCTGATAAAATTAGAACGTGAAAGTCGCTGCAGTTGACAGCATAAAAATGTGTGAACTTAGGAACAGGAAAACGACTGCGGGGTGCCAGACAGACATCTTAATATATACACAGATAAGATACACAAGGAGATGTACGAGTATACATAGATACTCCTGTGCCTGGCATGCAGATCAGATGCAGATACAGAGAAAAAGCGTATTGCGAATTGGGAATGAATATTGAAGCCAAACGAAATGATAGACTTGGACCTTAAACTTTCCAATTAAGATTTAACCTGCAGGAAACTGATATTTTCCACTTATTTAGTGGAACGACTCTCTGAAAGCCATAAAGTTAGTTAATATCGACTCATCCCTAGAGTTATGGACTCCCTTCCCTCTTCCCCGCCACATCGATTATAAATAGCCGACTCATAATATTCTTGTTGGCCTGTCGTGTTCGTGCGATTAAAGCTGCCACAATAAAAAGCTACAGGCAGCTCCAGGCCGCTGCTGCTGCGTGCGTGAGTTGACTGCTGCCCCTCGCAGTCATGGTGGCTTGTGTCTGTGTCTGTGCCTGTGTGCGTCTGTGTGCCGCGCCTCTGTAAACTCTGTGTGTTTCTGTGTGAGTGATCTTCCCTCTCGCTTGCCTGAAGTCGACGGTCGACAGCCAGAACCATCGTCGACTTCGGCCAGCCGCCGTCTGTGGATCAGTTGAGTTTTGTGCGTTGTGCGGTAAAGTTGCCAAACCAGAGCATCCAGAGCAACGCCAGTGCAACAGTGCAACACCAGTGCAAGCAGAGAGCAAAGGAACAGCAGACAGCAGACAGCAGTGTGCATCCTTCAGAGACATCGCAGCTCAGCAGATTCAGCTCCAGGCTCACAGGCTCCCCAATCGCATTTGTTAGCCACAGCAACAAGTCCCCCACCCACCCAGTCGGAAAATGAGAGAAATTGTCCATCTGCAGGCCGGCCAGTGCGGCAACCAAATTGGCGCTAAGGTAAGCCTCATTATTTTTTTTATTTTCCTCTGCTTTGGCTCTGTTTCTCGTTGTTGCTGTTGTTTTTGTTGCTGCTGGCCAATTCGATTCGATTGTTAATTTATGCACAATGACCGAAAACGTTTTTCAATGAGTTTCCAAAATGATCAGGCTGGGACCCAGTGCGCCGTCTCCGCCTTTTTCAGCGCATTCAGCAATTAAAGCGAAAGAAAATTAACAAAAAGCCAGACTTCAAATAAAATGCAAAGTGCAACAAAAAGTTATCAAGTAAAGAAATGTATTTCGACTTTGTACGGCACTCCACATGCCCTTTCTAAATGGTCAGAGAACGGGTTGGGCGGGCTGCAGTTCCAGAAAAGTGATTCATTGTGAACCCATTGTCGACATCCAGGGAGGCCCAGGAACAGGGACGAGGAGGCGGAGGCCGAGGAGAATTATGGCATGTTGATGTAAGGCGCAAATCGGCAAGAAAAGTGCCAGGGAACCGTTTTTGAGATTTCTTTTTTGAGCTCTGCCCCTGCCACTCTGCCACTGACTTTGGTGGCAAAGGGAAATCTGTTGAATTATCATTGCGGTGAAATCTTTTCGCTTTGCTTGAGCTTCCTTCCCCCACTTACTACGGAAGAAACCGCAAAAAAACTGCAATATAAATAAGCATGGACAGTACTGAGCAGAAAATACTACAAATTATATTGGTTGGAAAGCTGAATTGATAGAATGAGATCAGTTTTAAGGTGTTTCCAGAGACCCCAATGAGTCACAAAGGTTCCAGCAGGTTCTCAAACCTCATTCATGGGCAGATCGTTTGCAAAAGCAAACCGGAAAAGCTCTGTAAAAGCAAATAAATAATGCAGTCCAATTTCCGATTTGCCTTAAAGCCTTTACTGCACATGCGAGTATGTACTATATACCCTATGGTCCACTCAATCGACATGCCCCAAAACACGAGCCTCAGCAGTGTGCAAAGTGCATCGCATCGAATCCAAGACCCTGGTGGCAGAGCAGCAGCAGCCTCCCGCTCTGCCACCCGCTAAAGGAGACTGCCAGGTAACCGGCTTGCCACAAAACTCTTTGATTTTTGGCAATACCAGTTTTTGTACTCTTGTTTTTTGTGCATTTTTGCTTGAGGCATTGACAAGTGGGTCCCCGTTGAGTGGATTTTTCTGTGGAATCAATGTCAATGCTTAGCGTCTCCGTCCTCGTCTCCGTCAGCGCCTCCGTCTGGGGCTTTGATTAATTTCCAGTTCCAGATACTTACTGCAATGTGTGTCACGTTTGGAAACAGCCAACTATTGCTGATAACATTATTAGCAAATTAAAGTATGGCTAAACAGAAAATAAAAGATAAGCGGCCTAGGCCCCACATCATCATCATCACTTGTTGTGACTCAATTTAGGAGCGAATGTGGGGGGCAGAGCGGCATCGAGAGGCAGATTCGGATTCAAAGTCAGCAAAGAACGGCGGCAGCGTCAATTTAAAAGTAAATTTCGCCTGCCTTTTGTGCTTCTTGGAATTTCGGCAATAGTAATGGTTTTATGGAGCAGTATACAATATTCCGCTGTACACACGCTTAAGCAGATACAGGCAGACAGACACACGGAGAGACTCGTACGAGTACGAGTACGAGGCGACTACGATGAGCAGGCGACTTGGTAATTTGAGGAGCGAACCCCCTCGTAATGTGAGACCCCACAACAAGAAGAATGAAGAGGTCGGCCCGAAGAAAAACAGCCGCAAGAACAGCTGAGTGGACATTAAAACACTCAAAAATGTGACAGGCAGCGCTCTCTGCCTACAGATGCGAATGCTTTTGGCCAAAGGAAAACCTCACAAGTGCGAAGGAAGTGAGTCACCCTTTGGGGTATACTGTTACAGGATATCGGGGCTGCATACCAATTCCGAATTGGTTCTCCGTTTCCGTTTTTAGCACATGATACGACGATAAATGCATATTAATTGTAAGCCCAGATTATATTGAATTCAAGAGGGAGAAAGAGACTGCAACTGATTGCTAGAGTCAATAAACCCATTCGCTTTTTCTTTCTTATCGCCTCTCTTTTTGACACCCCACAGCAGCTGGAGAAAAGACAAATGCCCCAAGATCGGTTGTGCCCCCTTCCTTCAATCAAAAGAATTCCTCTTGATGCCAAATGTTTTGTATCTGGTGGCAATACTTCTCTGTCTTTTTGCATACGTATATTTCTTTCTTTTGAAAGAACTTGCAGAAGAGGCATTACGAGTACTCGTACAGTCCGGGAAGTCAGTGATCCTCTGGAGGGAGGGGGGCTAGGGAGAGATTGGATGGAGCTTCTGCTTCAGACTGGCTCCAAGTTCATGCCCGACTGATTTTCTCTTTAAGAGCCAGAAAGACAACTAGAAATGGGAGAGACGGAGGGGTCTGAATCTGCAGCAGTGCAGCAGTGCAGCCGTGGAGGAGTCGAGTCTTTGGCTACTTCATGGCGGCTTCCAGACATGCAACACTTAATGAGGGCGTCTCAATTGCCCGTCGCCAGATGATCGCATGCAAGAGGCGTGGCAGGCGCGGTAGGCGCGGCGGGCGGGTCGGGCGGGCTTGGGGCCAGGCGGGGAGCGGAGGGGAGCGAATAGGAGTTGCAACTGCAACAGTTGCCATGCAGCAGAGCTTTCGAAATTAATTACAAAAGAAAATTTATAGACTTTGTGAGGAGGGGAGGGGGACGTGAACAGCGGCATGAACAACGAAATTTTTAGAACAGATGTCGAGATGGGGAAAATCTACGAAAACGAGGAACACCTTTCAACTTAAATTAATAATTAAAGTATACATACAATACAATGTTAAAAACGCAATTGGATTCCTGATCTGTTCAGGAACTTCCCTTTCCAAGCTGAATTCTTTTCCACTGAGGATACAATCCCAACCTCAGCATCGATACATCTATAATTACAATCTAACTGTATGCCACATTTACAGCTCCAAGCCCCACCACTCTCACGATCCACTGCAGTTAACATTTACCGAAAAAAGGCAATTTTCCGGCAAGACCATTATCATCAAAAGGAAAAATCCGAAATGAAAAATTGGTTGAATGTAAAAGTAAAGCGATCAGCGATTGTCGGGCAAGAAGTGGAAGTGGAAGTGAGTGGAAAGACTGAGCTAGAGAGAGATGAAAAACGACTTTTCACTTCAACAGTTTTGTGTGCTAATTTAGTTTTCATATTCGTTGTTGTGTGGCTTTCCTCTGCCGGCCGTCCATCCGTCCATCCGTCCGTTCGGCCTTATATAGTGAGCTTTATTGTTGCGGCCCCAGCCATGGTTTAGCTCCATAATTGCAGCGGCCACACTCCAATTAAATTTGATGATCTTGCTAAGATTGCAGTTGCTTGAGATTCATTTTTCTGTAGATGTTGCTGCTCTTAGTTTCTTTCCTTCTCATTCATTTTTAAACAAACAACGAAATGCAGACGCCATGGGCAGAGCCAACAAGAACCAGCACCAGTCCACCAGTACCTCAGTCCCCAGTCCCCAGTCCCCAGTCCCTGTCTTGTTTATAGTCTCACCCGTCAAGTTCAAGTGCTAAAGGGAAATATCTCAGACATCGGGTTGGGGAATCGCTAACATTTTTATTATTTCCTCTGGACTTTTGGGGTATGGTATCCAAGAGATCGAGACTCTGGGCTGTTGCCAGGTCAGGCCGGCTACGTCTCGCTCCACTGGAGCCCCGTGGACGAGCCCGAAAATAGTCCAGCTCTACACCATTCGACTCCCCAATTCGATTCCCCCATTCGATTCCCCAATTTGAGAGGCTAATGTGTAACTAACTCTGGCAGCAATTCCCCAATTCGGCTCTGTTAAACGCAGCAAGACTATTGCAGAGCATTTCCTCAATAAATCTACTGGATACAGAATGATATACTTAATTTATAGCAATTCAATCCGGGGCCCCGTCTAATGATGTTGTCGCCATGCCCAGCCCCACCCCTGGCCCCTGCCTTATGCTTCTTCTGCCTCTGCCTCGTGTTGGGTCGTTGGCCTGCAGAAGATTCACAGCCAGAAGATTCTATATATCGTGTATGAGTCAGCAGTCCCAGTCGCAGCCGGAGTCGTGGCCTCTCTGTCGGTCCCATCCCATCCCACGGGCTGAACTATTTTTAAATGCATTTTTCGCTGCCTAAGGTTGCACCCCAGGAGCGATGCGACTCTGCTTGGAAATTTCGTCCCATACGTCGAGAGGGAAACTATACGTACCATATTTTTTACTGGCCCGGACGTATCTATCTTTTAAATTTAGCACTAAATCGGGGCATGTCCCGAGCGTCCATAACTGACGGCTCGGTTTGAAAAACTAAACATAAATTTATTTTCCCATTTTTTCATTTTTATTTTTTTGTTTCGTTTTTTGGGCAATCTGTCTCACTTTTGATGCCACAGGGCCCCATATATGGACTTTCCAAATGTACGAGTATATTTTTTTGAAAACCTCAAACTTTATGGGCTGCGGCTGCGCCTTGTTGTTTGTCACATTGTCACATCGGAGGAGGCAAAAACAGACATTTTTAGAATTGTTTTCTTTTCCCCGTTATTGTTGTTGGCGTTACTGTGGCTGTTGTTTTTTCGGGCGGTCTCTGCGGCCGCCGCCATATGTCAAGCGGTCTCAGGCCCAACATGAACTCTGACACGGCTGGGTAGGCACAATTATTCAATTTGATAAACTACTCGAGAAGCATACTAGCACTTTGTGTGTGGTGTGTGCTAAAATATCTGGCGATTGCCAAGTGCTTAATAAATAGTGGATGTCGGCTTTGGTCCATAAAGACATCTTGGTGGTCTCTTGGCTGGGAGATAAGACTGGGATATAATAAAGATGCGGGAGGCCGGAAGTACTCATATCTGAATGCCGTCCATTTCCTTTCTTTTCAGTTCTGGGAGGTTATTTCGGAGGAGCACGGCATTGACGCAAATGGCATCTATGTGGGCGACAGTGATCTGCAGTTGGAGCGTATCAGCGTCTACTACAACGAGGCATCAGGTAAGACGACGCCACCTCCACCCAAACAGCTCTCGTTTTATAATATCTAATGTATCTGTGCAGCTGTGACGCGCTCGTCGGGTGGCAAATATGTGCCACGTGCCATCCTGTTGGATCTGGAGCCGGGCACCATGGAGTCGGTGCGCTCTGGACCCTACGGCCAGCTCTTCCGTCCAGACAACTTTGTGTTTGGGCAGTCGGGCGCCGGCAACAACTGGGCCAAGGGTCACTACACGGAGGGTGCCGAACTGGTGGACAATGTCCTGGATGTGGTGCGCAAGGAGTGCGAGAACTGCGACTGCCTGCAGGTGAGTGCGGAACACCCCGAGCCGAAGCGAACAGAAATGTAACCCAACTCCAACGATCCACAGGGCTTCCAGCTGACCCACTCGCTGGGCGGCGGAACCGGCTCCGGCATGGGAACGCTGCTCATTTCGAAGATACGAGAGGAGTATCCGGACCGCATCATGAACACGTACTCGGTGGTGCCCTCGCCGAAGGTGTCCGACACGGTGGTGGAGCCCTACAACGCCACCCTGTCGATACACCAACTGGTAGAGAACACAGACGAGACGTACTGCATCGACAACGAGGCCCTGTACGACATCTGCTTCAGGACTCTGAAGGTATCGAATCCCAGCTACGGGGACCTCAATCACCTGGTCTCGCTCACAATGTCCGGGGTGACCACCTGCCTGCGCTTCCCCGGTCAGCTGAACGCCGATCTCCGCAAGCTGGCTGTCAACATGGTTCCATTCCCGCGTCTGCACTTCTTCATGCCTGGATTCGCGCCGCTCACCTCGCGTGGCTCGCAGCAGTACCGCGCCCTGTCCGTCCCGGAGCTTACCCAACAGATGTTCGACGCCAAGAACATGATGGCCGCCTGTGATCCACGCCATGGCCGCTACCTCACCGTGGCTGCCGTCTTCCGGGGCCGCATGTCCATGAAGGAGGTGGACGAGCAGATGCTGGCGGTGCAGAACAAGAACAGCTCGTACTTCGTCGAGTGGATACCGAATAACGTGAAGACGGCCGTGTGCGACATCCCGCCCAAGGGCCTAAAGATGTCGTCGACCTTCATTGGCAACACCACGGCCATCCAGGAGCTCTTCAAGCGCATCTCCGAGCAGTTCTCGGCCATGTTCCGACGCAAGGCGTTCTTGCATTGGTACACCGGCGAGGGCATGGACGAGATGGAGTTCACCGAGGCGGAGAGCAACATGAACGATCTGGTCTCCGAGTACCAGCAATACCAGGAGGCAACGGCCGACGACGAGTTCGATCCCGATGTTAACCAGGAGGAGGTCGAGGGCGATTGTATTTAATGGTGTGGCCAGAGGAATGAGGTGCGTGCGTGAGGGGGAGCGCGTGTTTCTGCGCGGCATGCGGCAACAGCTGTCTGCCAAGCACTGCAGCATTCTCTGAAAACAGTTCACAAACACACTCACACACGAATAAACAATCACCACTACTGACACACAGCACAGCACACAGATACACACACACACAAACACACACAGAGACAGACAAACATACAGACAGTCAGACAGGAAAGGTCAAGCGTAGTTAGAACATCAAACGGAAATGTTCCAAAGCTCTAGCTCTTCCTCCTACCATCTACCTACCATCTCACTCACCCCTGCCCCTGTGTTATTCTAACTCTCACTCTTGCTCTATCTATCTCTTTCTATATCTGTAATTCATGCTCATCTCTTACCCTCTTCTCATCTTCATCATCTTTCATCTAAACCTCTCCTCTACGCTACACTTTACGCTACACCAGAGGCACGTCTATCGCATTTCTCGCAGCCATTTTCATCCACTTTCCATTCAAAAGTCCCCGAATTTTTCTTCTCATTCAAACGTTTCATTCATTTAGGGCACAAAGAAACAAAATCAATCTCCCATTTTTATTATATACCTATTTATATGCAACTCTAGCAAACCCAAAATAAGCATCTAGTATTTTGAAATAAAAAAAAAAACGAATTTACACGAAATTCTCGAGAAATGTCCACAAAAAATTTGCACTCAAGACTGATGAAAACAGTTTGGCAATACATGTATATCTAAACGATATATAAACGATATGATATGAAATGAAATGAACTAAGCTCATCCAAAGATAATCAAACACTCTCAAGAGATCAGATCGTACTCGTAACGAAGGCAATTTCTCAAATCATCCGCAATTGTATTTACATAATCTTAGGGCACAAATTAATTAACATTTGTATTCGTGTGCAAAATCGTTCTTTAGTAGTTTTACATACATACAAACATGAATGAAAAACAATTTTACCCAAATAAATAAACTAATGATGGCAAACATTTTTGATAAATAATAAATAGAATTTGTTTAAAATTACAAAAAGGGTTTCCCTCTATTATATCGTGGTTTCTAGGCTCTAACGTTTCTAAAGTTTTGAAATGCGGTTACTTTTGAATAGTACCACAAACATCCGCAGTCTAAATTCAAAACAGGGGCGACACTGTGCCATTTCCTTACATTAGCCGCGATATCAACCAGCTTTTTTTGTTTGGTTTGTGTATTCGCTACTGGTGCCACTATGCAATACGATAGTACTATCGATATGTCTATCGAAAGCAGGTTGTATTTTGGCGGCTATTCAAATTCAAAGCCGATTGTATCTATTTAAATGAAAAGTTTATTGATTTGGCTGCTGAACGCTGGGTGTGAATGCTTTGATATAGAATAATTGGTCAAATATATATTGATATAGAATATGCGTAAATCTAATATGAATATATAACTTTTATAGCCTCTCCAGCGAAAAGTCGGTTAATTGTTGGTCAAATTCTGTCAATGAAAACCCAGTAATCTTTTAGATGTATTTACGCTTAGGAAAAGTTCCGTAATGTGAATAATATATGCATAAGTGGCCGAGTAGATTTCCTCAAACAAAAGCCAATCTTTCAGCCGCAATCTTCTCCATCTAAGAATCTACTTGACTTGACTTGTCACAAAATACGAACAAAAAGCTCGGCTGCCAGACGGAGTATCTTCAGCGAATCTCACAGTCGCACAGACCTTTCCATTAACTGACTCTAGACCTCATATGCCGCAAATTCTGTGGAATTAAAAGACATTAAATGACTTCCAGCGGTCTCGTGACACAAACGAACAAAAATCACCGAACAAAAAAGAAAAAAAAATGAGAAAACACAAAACAAAAACAAAAGTCGGCTAAGAACAAACATAGTACTACACACACAATACCTACGTATACGGAACAAGACGCATGAGAGAGAACCAGTTTTTTATCGAGAGATCCGGAGCCGGCCGGCTTTCTGTATGACTTTCCGTATGAGAGCTGGCTGAGAATGAGAACCTTTCGGAGCCGGCAACAACAGTACAACACGTTCTTCCGTCTGCGACTTTTGAGTGACCGACAGGCTAAAGTGCGTTTAACCGTTAGTTATGTCACACTGCATACTGAGACGGAAGCCAACCATCTGAGGGTAGGTCAAAGGAAAGGTTATGCAGAGCGGAAGTGCTTCGACTTTGGCTGAGAATGCGCACAGCGCCCGAACCCAAACGAGAAATTGGGCCAAAATCGGCATCAATCTGTAGCAATTACACGTACAAATGCAGCAGCAACAGCAGCAGCAGCAGCAGCAGTAACGTCAAGAAGAAATAGGCAAATGGAAAAGCAATAAAAAGTTACCAACTTACACTCATTTGGCGCCGTCATCGTCATCCAAAAAGCCAGTCCAACCAAAGGAGGCCCCAGAGATGCAAGAAAACACGAAGCGAGGCAGTGATTGACCCAGTTTTCCAAGACGACAACAGCGCCAACAACAGCAACAACCAACAAGCAACGAACGACCGCGCCGAGGCAACAACCTACCTACGTGTACGTGCCCCCAGTATCCACAGCCACAGTCACAGCCACAGCGTACTCGGGTACCGTACCTTACCTTACCGATCCTCCTCACTCAGCATTGACTGACTCTGAAGCTCGGGAGCTGGGGAGCTCGGGCTGTAGCTGGAGCTGGCTTTTGGGGGAAGTGCAATGTACTCGCCGAGCGACGACCGAAAGAAACAGACAAAAATCAAATAAAAAATCTTGTTTTTTCTGCAAGTTGCCGATTCTTCAGAAAGCTGAAAACGAAACTTGCTTGAGAAGATTGTGGTGGGGAGAGCTGGTGCTGCAAGGGGCAGTGGCAGGGGCATGGTGCTAGAGGCACATGCAAACAACACGTCAATGCACTCTATGGTAGCCACCGCAAACGCCTCGACTAGTTTAGATTGGACTTAGACAACAACGTTGACTAGACCCGATCTACGCTCTGTCGCTGGGCTGACTCTGCTGCGGCTGCTGCTGCTTTTGCTTTTTGATTTTCTGCCATCAATTTTCATTTTTGTGTGTGTTTGTGTGTGTCTCTGTGTTTTTTCTTTTATTTTCGCTGTTGTCTTTTGTGGTTTTCAGACAAACACGAGTAGAACAACAATAACAAGACAAATTGCAGCTAGGAAAATCCACTGAGACCCACACACATGCGCGCCGCATCACTTGGTCATTGATGCGACCGCACCGAAAAAATAACCAAGCTCCAAGCCCCCCCCATCACATGTTAGCAGACGTTCACTTGCGGCGTTGCCAAGTTTCTCTTCTCGGCGGCCAAGTCGAAGTCGAGTGCCGCCGTGTGGCAGACAAGTGCTTAATAGAGTGCAGCGGAAGTGCTTCAGGTGGAGTCTCAGGTGGGTTGGGCCTGGGCCTGGGCTCTGACTAAGCGGCGTTGCCGGATTTCGGCCCGTCAAGTTTTTAATAACCCCAAGAACCCTCGAAGCTGTCGTAGATAAAGGATTTTGTTTCAGTGCATGCAAATTAATGGAATGGAGTGAATCGGAAACCAAACAAACACTAGTCAAGGACGTAACAAGTCCCCTCCCCATTGGGCTAGTGCCTGTTTACAAGAAGTAATTTATTCAAATATGTGAAATGGAATTCCGAATTCCGAATTCCGAATTGTGAGCAAAACGTTATGTTCCTTCTGGTAAATTCTAGTTATTCTGCAGCTTCTACCTTGCGCGTTTTAAAATATATACAGTGATCCACTCATAAATATGCACCATGCCCATGTCTATATCTATTTTGTTTATCAGCCGAAAGGTTCAATCTATGCCATGCCGATGGCAGCCACAGCCACAGCCAGAGATAAGTCCAAGGAAAGAACTCGACTCCTACTTGCTTCCTTTTACGCGGCAGCGGCGGTCTCATTGAAATGCGCATTCATTGTTCGGTGGGGGTTTTGTTCATCCATATCTATATATCTATGTATCTATTCGGCAGAGCAATCAATCAGCGGCAGCGGCAACAGTGCATTGAGCTGCAATCAAATTAGCATTTGCATCAAATCGCATTGCAAATGGAGGAGACGACGCAACGCAGCACAGGCGCAGAAGGTGCTGTGCTACCGTGCTGACGATTGGGATTGGGGGGAGCGATTGGAGTAGAGTATGTCCTATTTGCCTCGACGAGAACTGGACATTTAATTCAATTTGCAATGGTTATTAGCACCTCGCAGTTGCCTACTTACTGCAGCTACCTGTGGCAACACTCATTAGACAAATTGCCCGGCTCCGATGTGATTTGATTGATTTGCAGCAATGCCAATTACAACAAATGGCCAAACCAGCAACAGTATCTCCACTTGCGGCTACTCACTCGCAGTTTTGTAATGCTTTGTCGCCTGTCCAGCAGAAACTGGAGCACGCTGGAATACTGCCTGCCTTTCCTGGGAATACCTTACACATATAGATATAAGTACGTACATTCATCTGTACATCTGTATTTAGTACTCGTAAAACATGAAAATGTGCCAGCCATAACGGCACACGACGACGGAGTACTTTGTGGCTTCCGAATTACTACTAAATTACGGGATAACTGTACAGCGACAGAGACAGCGACGTGCGTTATACAAATGTCAACGGTTAATAAACCCCTGGTCAGCCGAAAACCAAAAGCCGCCCGAAAGACCAGTCCAGACACTCCATCCATCCATCCATCCATCCAGACACCGGACAGCAGACGAACATTACGAGCATTATGGACAGATTCCACGAATTGGCATGCGATAAAAAAAAAGAAGACACCACCAGACAGATATTTACTGTAGTAATCCGGTTCCAAAGGAATCGACTGCTACAATGGAAGAACATAGTAAATTGTGATTATCCTGGATCCCCAGTGATGCCCCAGACCCCCCAAAGATGATTTTTGATCTAAGAAGACCTCCTTAACATTATACATAGGTTCTTCAGCTTATTGGTAATCTATATCGGACCTATGCCGATGCCAATTAGGAATTTCGAACTACAGTTTATGCTGGCAATCGATGCACTTAATCTGTAACCACTGTATGAGCCATAGCATAAATGTACAGAGTGACTGCCCCGCCTGCCACTTGATTCCAAAGTTAATTAACACACAATCAACACAGACTACTCACACCTGTAAAACCTGCGACTAACTTGGCTAAAAGAAAAGGAGAGACAACAGAAAGAGCTTGGCAATAATCGCAAAAACATACGAAATTAGCTATACGACGGCGTCGGCACTTCAATGCGCGAGAATGCACCGAAATTAGCCAAAATAACAACAGCGGCAGTGGCAGCAAACAGCAACAACAAATAAATAAAAGAGAAGAAGAAGAAATACTCAAGAAAAACTAAAGAAAAACAGAAATTAAAGTTGTAAGATTACAACAGTAGCGTAGAGCAGAGCTTTACATACGAGTGTGTGTGTGTGTGGCAGAGTCACTGCGAGTACGAGTACGTGTACGAGGCATGCCATGTGAACCAATTTGTGGCATCAATCTCAGGCGTGATGTGAAATTATCCAGCCCATGGCAGGCAGACAACAACCCACTAAGTGAATCGCGGGAATAGTTAGCTCCCCTTGCCACAAACAACCTACAAGTATATAAGTTTCCAGCTTCTATAAGTTATTCTGCTTAGATAACGCTAGGAACCACAACACACTACAGCTTGACTCCATCAATTGTTCGGCCAAGCCATTTGGGAGTTGGTGATGATTGTGTAAGTATTTTTGAGGAGTATCTTGGTGGATATTAAAAGCAGCTCATTCACTGTTGATCAACTCACCCAATGCCGACTCAGCTGTCGCATTATTCCTGAAGACGGATCCTGCAGTCATTCAGAACTTCCCTTCAGTCTAGCTTTGGGTAACAGACTCCATTTGATCCCCTGATTTATGATTCATTCAAAGCCCACTCTGGGGCTCAAAGTTTCGGTGCATCTTTGTACGTAAAGTGGCCGACGCTTGACAATCGGAGCCACCACCACACCACGTTCATGAGCTCACGTACGAGTATCTCCCGCCTTTGATTGTTGAATGTTGAATGCTCTCGTGGTTGTTGCTGTTGTCACTTTGTGGCCTTTGTCCTAAACTACAAACATTTGACATTTTCATCAAGCTTAACTGCCTGTAAAGAGCCCGGCCAGGCCAGCGAGCGCTCTCTTTTTCCTTCCATGATTTAATGTGTTCCCTTCTCAGTCAACAGCTAACACACAACGACAAAAACAACAACAACAACAACATCTAAAACAACCACAACATTAAGTTAAGCCAAATATGTTAACCACGATCACATGACTCTTGGCTTATATTATTTTATGTCATATGTAAAAATGTCTGCATTCGATGATGATGCGGATTTCTGTCGCTGTTTCTTAACGGAACGGCTGTATATTAAGAGTTCCAAAGTCTAGCAAAGAACTGAATCAGATGGATACATTAAAAAGGAACATCCAGCCTGAACTATTGGTTCTTTTTGAGTACCGGGTATTCAAAGACGGTGTGAACGTTCACTAAGCGGTATGTTTCGTAGTTATAAGATAGCTATAGGTAGGGTTACGTTTTAAATATATATTTCGCTTAGCCCAATGCTAGCTTTTCTAGAACCGAGGATCTTGAAAAAATTAGTATTTTAGTATAGCATCGTTTGATGCTCATCATTTTGATTTCGAGCAGTTTTTTCAGCTTTAATAACACTATCATCCTAACCATTCTTTCAGTGCTTGACTCAGCGACTCGGCGTTTCTCGAATATTTCCGCCAGGTGAACCGAATCCGTTTAGAGCATTTTGGTGTCAGATTTGTGATATCTTAATCTTCAGACGAAATGGTTTTTGACAACTTTTCACACGCAGCCAACACAAAAAGGTGGTGATTTTTTGTTTGTTACCGCAAATGATAAAAGCCTTTTGAATGCAAAAAATAAAATACAAGGAGCATTGTTTAGTAACTTTCTTGTCCGCTGAAGAGGACGGAAATATATAAAAAAAAAAAACAAAGCCAAAGCCAGAGCCAGAGCCAGCGCCAGAGCCAGCGCACAAAACTCGAATTTGGGTCAAACATTATTCAAATACAGCGACGCACAACTGAATGAATGAATAGTGAGAGTGAGACGGAGGGTCCGGACGATCCGTTGAGCAGCCAAGCAACCAGTCAGCCACTCGGCCATTCGGCCATTTAGCGCCGTTTGCCGTACCGCTATGAAAATGCATAAAGCGCGCGCTCGAGCTTCAGTCCGAGTCCAAGTCCGAGTCCAAGCCGGAGCCCGATTCCAAGTCCAAGCCCGAGCCCGAACCTGAAGCCGAGCTCTTAAGTCGGTCGCTCCAGCCAAGCTGTTGACCATTTGGCTGCGGCACGTCGTAAGAGTGCTCGATGATATAACCAGGCCCGGGCCAAAAGCGCTAAACAAAACAAAACCTAGCTACTAGCAAATATGTATGCCAAACGGGGGATGGGATGGCAGCTGGGGAGTAGCGGGAGCGGGACCTGAGCGGGACCGCGGCGGGAGTGGGCTCGAGTGGAGTGGAATGGCATGGTATGGTATGGTATGGCTTGGAATGGGGGAGAGCTCGCATACCGTGGGCCGGCTGACAGACTGACTTACTGACTTAGTGGCGACTAGAGATGAAAGCGATTCCGTGCCGTGAGGAGGCCGTCAGGTGGGTCGTGATTAACGAGAAAGCAGTTGGAATATCACGATAAGAAAAATAAGCTATGGGAGGAATCAAATCTATGCAAACCACTTCCAGCGCGTAGCTTTCTTTGGCGATTCTCAAAGGAACATCTCTTCTATACGGATCTCCACAGCTCTGTTGCCTTATGGATTTCAAAGACTCGCAATTCTTACGATGCCTCCTGTCCGTGCTCCTCCGAGGCGCACGTGCCCATCTCGAGGAGGCGACTGGGACTGTGCTGACTCGGGTTGTCTTGGAGTATCTTCGCAGGCTTTCGCAATCGCCTGCTGCTGCTGCTGCTGGATTCGCTGTGTGTTTTTTGCAGCGCTTCGTTGATTTCTGCAGCTTAGCCGCTCGTCCAGCGCTATATTGGTCTGTGGGGGCTTCTTTTGGGGCTGCAGTTCTGCCCACTCATAGACACACACAAAATTTGTTTGGCCTAATCACGGGCCTGTAATCTTCAACGCGCTTTCTTGTTTGGGTGTGGTTTGGCCGGGTCGGCGGGCCTCTCCCTCTCCCGAACCGGTTGCATTGCTGAGCTCTGTCTTTGGCTCTCTATGGTCTTTGGCTGGTCAATAAAATCCTATATGCTCCTCCCCGCAATCACATTTCTGACCGGCCGAAAGAGTATTTGGCCCAAAGGCTCTGCATCTGGCTTCTCCCTCACCTCGGCACCCCTTTCGCTTTGCGTTTGGACGAGTAATTGCCTTGTCACGATTCTGATTTTGTCTTCCATCCGCAGTACCGGGGTGCTGGGCTGTTCGGCTGCTTGGCTGCTGGGGGATCACTTTGATTCCCTTTGTATTGCCGTTGACATATTTATCTATTTGTGTTTCTCCTGCTGCTGCTGATGCTGCTGCTGCTGGAGGTTTTGTCTTTTGGGGGCACATCAATTTATGAGTCTTTCAAAGGTAAACAGTCGCCGAACGTGCGCTAATTTTCACATTAAAATTGATTTTGATTTTTTTGGGAATCTTTGCTGTGATTTTGAATCGTATATTGCCATAGGGACTTGCGGTTATGCAATATTTGGTCTGAACCGTCGATGTCTTAGGGAATGCATTGACTGTGAAAGTGAAGAGGCGGACTTGGCGTTTGTGTGATATTTTCAATACAATGAAATAGAAGGGGATTACAATGGAGAAGGGGCTCCACAAACGAGGGGGGAACTGCTATTAGTTTATGGAGATATCTACAATCATTATCCACACAGTTATGCGATCTTTTTTGATTTATGTATCAAAAAACCATTAAAAAATATATAAAATAATAGTTGTTCGATGTTTGGAAAGGGCTATGCCACCCAAAAGTGAATTTGGTAGAAATTTTTCTCCTTTCATATTTTATTTTCCACCATTTTGCAACGAAAACCACAACAGCGACGGCGACGTGAGTTTAATTTGTGCCTCGATTTTTGAGTGCTGTTATTTATTTATTTATATTTATATTTACAGTGCTGCGTGCATAATTTTCCCTAAATTATAATTCATTTGGTCTCTGCCGATCGGTCTTCTGCTTGCCACTGCCACTGCTGCTGCGCTGTCTCTGCCTCTGTCGACGGCGATTATGTGATTTTCTTGCCGCCGCAGTACGTTCGTCATAGCCATTTTGTTGTCGTAGTCGCTGTTGCTTTTGCTTTTGCTGTTGCTGCTTCGTTTTCACTTTCTATCGCTCCCCTACGGCAACAGCAGCAGCAGCAGCAGCAGCAGCGGCAGCGGCAGCAACTTACATGTGTGCATATATTTGCTGGCACTGTATGTGTATGTGTGCGCACCAAACGACACGCTGACCCAGTTTCTCATACCACTACAAGCGAACGTGGAAGCACACACTGGAATTAATATTATTATGGTTCGGTTTTGTGATGCCCTGGCAAATGGTACCACGATTTTGATCAGATGTTTGCACGCATCATAAATTCTTGATCGGACTCTCGAGGATCCCATCGGGCCAAGGGACCCATTGGGATCCGTCACAAACCAGTTTCAGAATGATTGAACTTTAGGCTTGCCATGGCTTGCCATGGAAACGATGTATCTTCCAGAGTATCTAAACCTTCGGTGTTGTGTTCGAGTCGCTTTGTTGGTTGTTGGTTGCTGCTACTGATGTTGTTGTCGTTTTGGTTTGCTTGATTTTCTTGCTGGTTTCGTGTCTCGACGTCCATGTGCCTCCGCAGGGAGGACCCCCCACCAATCTGCTCGTGCTCCTCTCTGGCTCCTCTTTTCTTATGCAGTTTATGCCGTACGTGGTCGAGTGGAGAGCAGAGGAGACGCAGACCCATACACATACATATTTCCATTATCAATTATCGATCGTTCGATATTACGGGCCTGCTGCATGTGGGTCTGTGCTTTGCCCTGACAAATAATTGAAATTGAAGTTCGGGATGGGGATCGGGCTCGATCCGATCCGATCCGATCCGATCGAGGGGGATCTTTGGCTATGCATTAGCTTTAATTGGCCGCTCATCAAGGGGGAGGGCAGGGCAAGGCAGAATGCCCCCCCAAAAAATGCCCAACTCGAACAGCACATGGCGTTTAGTGGAACGGTGGGTGGGAGGGGGAGCGGGATGGAGGTATAAAAACAATGACGACGAAGTTTTTGGTTGAGGGAGGGGGACTGGAGTGGGGCAGCATTTCTGCTTCGTTGATTATGTCTGCAACAAAAGCTCTATTAACTATGGAGACGAGACGCTCGCTTGGCGATATCGATCAGAATCACGAAAATGTAATGCACATTAACTAAGCATATTTGGACTGCCCTACGAGTGCTTGTTGGGGTACATCTGCTGCGGTAGGATGTATGAGAAAAGGTTCCAGACATCAAGGAATAATTACAACTCCTAACTGGAAAGGGGACTTTACATATGTAAAACGATCTGTTTTCACCTAATTTCAATGAAACTTCCCTCGGAAAGCCTTTGGATGTATAGGAGCTATTCAAAAAGGGTTTCCTGTTTTCCTGTTGATCCCCAAGTAAGGGTATACCGCACTTCGTTAGATTGCATTCCCCTCAAGTCTTCTGTTTTTTTCTGGCTGCCTAATGTTGCTGTGGTCGGTGGTTGCCGCTGCAGCCACGATTCCTGCCCTACGCTCCGAGCCACTTCACGCGTGAATGAAAGCGAAAGGAAAACTGAGCCACCGGCAACGGGGCAGAGCCAGAGCCACAGCCAGAGACAGAGCATATAGTAGAGTCGTGGAGAAAAATGGCCCGAAATGGTGAGGAAATGGCAAATATTGGGCAAATGGTGAGCATTTTGCAAGCGGGGCATCGGGGCCCCAAAAAGAACCACAGCCACAGCAGCGTGACTAGATCGAGAGGGAGCGACACGCGGAGTGGCTACTCCTGGCTTCGTCTTTGGTTTTTTGGCGTTTGGTTTTTGGAATTTTAAAGAAGAAATTAATTTATGCTTTTCGGCGCATGCAAAAATTAGTGTCACACGCATAACATAACGGGGATGTTATGCAATAAAATATACATATGTATGTACGTATAGTAGTAGTATTTCTCTTTATGAATTTAGGTGGATGGCTTAGGTTGGAGCTTCCCCTATATCCATATTGGTAGAGGTAGAGGTAGAGGTAGAGGTACAGGTACACCTCAAAATATGTGTGCGTCTGTATTGGTAGCATGGCCAAAAAGAGTGTATCTGTATGTGTATCTCTGTTTATTTAATATGCAAACAACAGCAACAACAACCATAAACAAGTTTGTCTATACATATGTATGTACATACATACATATATCTATTTTTTCTTCGTTTAATAAATAAATAAAAATTTGTTGTAGTTTTTTCCCGTTTTTTCTTTCAGCTTATTTTTTCTTTTTTGAAAACATGTTAGCATGCAGCTACAAGTGTGTGTCTATCGGTACCCCCCTCCTGGAAGCAGTACCCCCCTTCACACCCATTACAGCCATGGGCTGTGGCGTCCCGTGTCCCGTGTCCGCTTGTCCGCTTGTCGGCATCGCTGTCTGGTGTCTCAGCGCCGTCGATGCTGTTGCCGTTCCTATTGCTGTTTGTTTGTTCAAGACACTTCAACACTTGAGCTCAAGTTTTTGTTGTATTTCCTTTCCACAATTCTCACACAGACAGCACTCCACTGAGTGCACTTTTCATCGACTGGGAGATAGAGGATGTGTGGTGGGAGTTATCAGCTGGCCGAGTGGGTTGAAGAGTGTGGTTCTGCGCAGAAAGAGGTCTGCACCTTCATATAACGAAGTTTATTACAATTTTCAAACTACAACTATTATTATTTTAAATATCCCGAAATGATCTTTTCCTTCCAGTAGAAAGCCACTATGCCATCGACCCAGTTTCCGCTGTTTGGCGCGAAGCGCATCCGTTAGTTAAACTCCAAATCCCGAAGCGAGCGAACGCTTTTCAAATCGACTTACGTAACTGACCTAAGTCATCCACTGTTGCGTCGCGACGCAGCGTTTTCTTATATAACCAAGCGACTAACTGTAGTGGCCCACAAAACTGCATCCCATTCATGATTCTAGGCTATCGACAGACCCCCACACTCACACACAGACACAAACACGGATCAGATACAGATACAGATACACGACACGCACAAACACTTACAATCGCCTTCTGTTTATTTGTTTGTTTGTCCGCATCTAAGATATTTTATTGTATTTATTTCTAATTTTATTTTGTGTCCGACTTCCGTGCTTTGGCTTTGGGTCACATGCGTGCCGTGCACCTCACCTCACCCCTCCCTCGTCTTTTCTTTTCGGGTGTGTCTTTTCTCTTCTTTTCTTTTGAGTTTATTTATTTATTTATTATTTTTTTGGCCCTTTCGGTCTTGTCTTCCGGCTGGGGACCCGCATTGACAGCGATCGAAGCGGCCTTGAAAGTGAAAAGGTGTCGACTGGCTTGGCCACTTTCGCTTTTTAATTTTTCAATATTCATATCAATAACAAAATAAAAAGTAGCTTGATTTTCTTATGAATGCAGTGGCAAAGGGATTGGGTACGCCTTTTAAATCTACCAAAAAGTGTGTCATATATTCTAATCTGCTTATCCACGCGTTCCCCAAATTAGATAAGCTATATCTTATCATTGATCCCATGTTAACCCATTCTAGTATATTTACTTACAAGTAAATAGTCATCTCTTTACAAGAGTAGCCTAGCCATCCGCTAATGTCTTCAGACTCTACAGAATACATCAGTCACAAGAAGAATTCTGATGGATATGCGCCTTCATTTTGGCCAATTGTTTATTGTTCAGCTTCTAACGGACTTAAATTACATATTTAAATAGCAATTAAATTTGGGCGCTGATTCTGACACTTTTTCGCTTCGTATTGCCACTATCAAATGTCAAATATCTCTGTGCCCACGCGACACCCACTAAAAACTCTGCTGTTAATTTTATTTATTTTCCTTTTCGGCCCGCTCTCCGTGTGGTGCCTCATTTGCATACAGTCTTCGACGTCCAGCGTCCCGCGACTCGCGTCCCGGCCAAAGGTAAATGCAAAGGCAATGGCAAAGGCAAAGGCTGACTCTGACTCCAGTTAATTGTCGAGGCAACCTCATTTCATAAGCAGTTGCATTAACAGTTAAAAACACATTTTAGTGGCTGTTTTGTGCGGCCGTGTTCGTTTTTCCCGTTGGCTGACTGGCTGGCTGGCTGGCTGGCGGCAATTAAATAACGCGGGGCAGTCGAAGTCGCAGTCATAGCCAACAGGGCGAGCGATTATATAAGTCGGCGCTCACATATTTAATTGTTTATAACTACCAAAAATATAATCATAATAATATTACATGCGCCCATGCTTATGCTTATGCATTTTTCACTTAGTTCAGTGTTTAGGCCGATTGCAACAGATCTTTTCTGTCTTTTCTTGTACCTTTTTCCTTTCCTTTCCCTTCCTTTGCTTTGCTTTGCGTTCCTTTCATTTAATTTGGCCCCAAAAGTTTTCCTGCGGGTTGCAGTTCCGTTAACGGTTATTAATTATGCATAACGCTTCGCCGCATTTTAAGTTAGGCGACAAACAGATACACATACATAGATACACAGCTGTAGAGGCTCAAAAGACAAAGATGAAGATTGAGAGCCAGGTTAAATGATTTTTCGCCTCCATTTTTGCTTTTCGCGTAATCATAAAAGCCAAAACTCGTCGTCGTCGTCGGCGTCGCCTTCTCCGTCATCGCCGGTTGTGCCAGTTACATGGACTACATTTGGAGATGATCTGCCATCCCCTCCCCTGTTTCCCCTGGGTCCCTGTTCCCACCATCTCGAAGATCTCCAACCGGTTAACCAGTCCTAAACCGGAACTGGCTCGCATAACGGTAAACAGACAAAGCCAGGCCTCAGTTTCAGATCCAGCTCCAGCTGAGAGCCGAGCCAAACTCTCACTCTCAATGTCGCTTCTTTCTCCGGCTCCGGCTCTGCCTCTGCCTCTGGCTCTGGGGGCCTTTGCATTATTCATCCACTGCCACAGCCACATTGTTGTGGCATTTTCAAAGTCTTCCTCTTGACCTTGGACTCAACACGGCAACTTGTCGTTGTCGTTGCCGCCGTTGTCGCCGATGTTGTTGGAAAGCAGCGCCAAAAGCGTGTGCCACAAAAGAAAGCCAAACCACTTTTACTTTCAAGCTCAAGCCAGGCCAAGCCGCGCCGCACCACGCCGCGCCGTGCCGGCGAAATGAGGCAATGGTATGTCGGCCTGGTTTGGTGGGGTGGCCCATGGATTTTCGCGCCAAAATGGGACGCAGATAGAGAGAGAAAGATAGTGAGAGAGGGGGAAAGCATGAGAGATGACACAGGGATCCCACATCTTGAGGGAATGATTCATCGGTACAAGCAGGAAGTCGCATGAAATGATGTCACTTGCTCTTAACCCAGTTACCAATCGATTTTCAACCGTCTTTGATTTCATTTCTGATTGAAACCACTCTCCATGATCACGTCCCCCAGAAGTTAACTTTCTTACGAGTTTTCCCCTAATATTCAGCACCAGTGAGCAGCAGCAGACTTCACTTCCCCATTTATTGAAGAAGATAAGAAGAAAGATTTGTGTGATCTTGACATGCTTGAGAATGTATGTACGTACGTACGTACTATATAACACATGATTTGTGCCGAGTCCACACATTTTTATACTTATACTAATTACATTAAAATTTAAATCATTTGTTTAATTTCTTTATTTTGTTGGCAGCTCTTGTCTCTGGCGGTTTGTTTTGGCCAATGCTTCAGAAATGCGATGCAGAAAAGCACAAATTTTTGGTCGATTTCATTGTTCTCTGGGTCGGAATGAACCTTTTTTTGGTGCTATTTTTAAGCGAAAACCGAAAGGTTGAGAACGAAAGATGGGCAAGGAGAGACACAGAGACACAGCGAGCGTGAAAGCAAAAGATACGCATGGCATGGGATGGGATAGAACATATCTGAGAGATGTACTAAACAAGTAAACCATTCGAATAAGTATATACAGTTTTGAGCTAAAAAATGAAGATCCAGAAGTTTTGTAAGACCCAAAATGTGAGTAAAAACTGTAGGCAATCATTTAGTGACTTTTGTATCCCATTTCATACTCAAAGATACATTTTATGGTTCTACTTGTTCCTTCTTCGACCATAAAAATTATTGAATCCCTTTGCCTTTTGCTACAATTTGTTGTTTCTTGAGAACATTTGGGATACTTAAAGTCACTTCGGGGTCTATTTCGGCTGCATCAACTGCACATGATAATGAAAACTTCTTTTTGATCAGCTCAGTCCCAAAGTGCTGACCTACTTAACAGACCAGACACCACCATGGACGGGAGTGAGGAGTGGTGCGTGGGGTGTGGGGTGTCGGATGCCTCAAGCAATGGAGAAGTAGACACCGTCTAAACAGTGCCACAGATCGCAGTATCCAGACACATTCCTCCATTGGCAATGCACAAACATTTCTCTCTCTCTCTCCCCCCGATTTGATTGCCTTTTCGGTGGGGTATCCGTACCATAGGGTGTGGGTTGTGGGGTGGGGATTCTAGTGGAGTCTATTTTACAGCTGCTGACCTACTTAGCTCAAAGTCAAGAAAAAATTTGTTGCTCTCTGCCGCTGCTGCTACACGTCTGCTGCTGTGGCATAGAACATTTCTTTCAATGCGCCCGAAACCCAGAAGAAAGAAACAAAAATTGAAAGTGAATTCTATTGTTGTTGGAGTGCTGCAGCGACTGAAGCGACAGCTACAGCAACAGCAACAGCAACAGCGACTGCAAACAACTCAACAATACCGCAAAGCAAACACCAGCAACAACACCAACAATTAACAACAATTTCAATTTCAATTTTGTTTTTTTTCTTTTTGTTGTTGCTGCGTCGCTCTTTAAGGGAGCATTCCACACACTCGTTCGCACAGATACAGATACAGATACAGATACGTCTTTTCCCATTCTGTACGTGTTTAGGGCACATATTTGGGTTTGTTTGTATTTCCTTGCCTGTATGGGTGCAAGTGTGTGTATCTGTGTGCTGTAAAGGAAAAATGTGTACCAAAAATTAGGTCAATTTGTTGTTGGCTGCTGCTCGACTGTTCTGCTTGCAACAAGTGTCTGGCGCGCGGCGGCCCTTTCCAACGGACGCGGGTCTTGCCCTAAGATAAGTTACCTCCTCTGTCACCCACCCCCGCCCCACTGCAGGGCCACCCCACTGCCACTGCCTCTGCTCTGCCAAGATTGATAAAGGCAGCGACGTTGACGCCAACGCGCAGCTGAAAATAGAAGCGCGCGCAGCTTTTTGGAAGAAGTTTTTTCAAAAGGGCGCCCCTTGTAAATTTCGACTTGCACACACACACACACACACATATGTACGCGTTGATTAGCAATGTATGTATTTGTGTGTGTGTTGGCGTTGAGATTATTTTCCAGCATTTTTTTTTTATTGTATTTTCATATATTTTTATTGTTGTTGCCGGGCCTCTCTGTGGGAAAAAGTAGGCCAATGGGTCTGTGGGTGAGTGGTTTAGATTTAGTTTTGTTTTTTTCTCTTCCTCTTGGGATCTTGCCTCAGTCTTGCTCTGTGGCTGGCCTTGCCGCTCACGGGATTGCCGCTGTCGACTAGGATATCCTGGGTCCAGAACGATAAATGGTTCGCAGTTGGTTGCAGGACTACTACGTCCTTATGCTTCCTTATCATCTGATCTGATCTATCTCCATACCAACTCTTTCCATTTCGACTGTATTCCCAATGCTCTCTTAAAGCATACATATATGTATGTATATAGTATGCATTTAAATCTTCGTTGTGTTTGCCTCTCGTTAAGTATCTTTGCTTCGCTCATGCTATTTCCCCTTTAGCCTTATCTACACAAACATTTTGTTTGGACAGTGCTGCCCATAAATTCTGAACAGATATGCTTTCGAGTGTTAAATACATCTCTACCGTATGTAAATTAATTTCTTTTTAATTGTTGCTGAAGTTTTGTTAGTGCTATTAACTCCACTCTGTGCTGAGAGAACGTAGGTTGTTGTATTTTGCTTCACCTCATCCTAAAAGTTGCGTAAAAGAGACGCATCTTCAATCTGTGGGTCACTTGGGGGCTGTACAATTTATTTGATTATTTGCCATCTGCAGAGCCGCAGAGCCACACAGCCAAATGTCTCCATTTTGCGGGGCTCGCTTGATTTATAACGGAAAATTCGTTTAAGCAAAGCAAAACGCTAAACAATTTTTGTGGGCCACGTTAATAAGCGCAACATAACGAACATAATATCTTAACTTGGTCATCAGGCAGCAGACAGACATCCAGCACAACAAAAGAAAAGGCATCTTTAAAAAGCAGCAACAACAACAACAACAGCACTCATGGCTATTACATAAGACCCACACTCAGATACAGATACAGATACATTGAGCCTCAGACTCGGCTGAGAGTGAGGCTGAGGCTGAGACTGAGACTGCGGCCAACATGGCGTCGTCGTCGTCGTCGTCGCCGTCGAAAAGAAAATAGTCAATGTATTGTGGAAAGGAAACAGCAAAAAGCGGGGTAAAAAGAGGTGAGCTCCGCCGGTGCCCCATTGTTGCTGCCTCAGCTGCTGCTGCTGCGCTGCTGCTGCTCTAGAGGCAACGGCTGTATTAGATAGCAAAAGTCAGTCAGTCGACGGCATAGAAAGTGAAACCGCTCCGTGTTGGCCACACGATCGTCGTTGCCAGGCGAATGGTGGCACAAAAGAGAGGGAACGGAGCTCGGCTTTAAATATAAGCCAAACAGCTATTACTCAATCTGTGCTAAAAAGAAAAAAAATAAAGATAGATAGATAGATAGATAGATGCAGAGATGTAAAGTTAGTCCCTCTCTCCGTGTCCCTCTCTCTTTCCCCCATTCGCTCTCTTGAGGCATGAAAATAAAAATGAAGTAACCCACTTTTTTCCGTTATGTTTTTTTGTTGCTGTTCGTTGCAGCCAAAGATGGAGTGGAAAGAGGAGAAGATACCACTCGTACAACAATAAGCAGCAGACAAAGTGGAACTGAAGTGTGAAAGATCGATTGATTGGCAACTGAAACGTGATGGATCTGGATCTGGAACTGGACCTTTTGAAGCTCAATGAAACGGAAAGTAACGAGGATCAGAGGAGCATACTATTTGCAAATACAGGGAAATATGAGAGACATATTTTCTTGAGAGCTTTTCGAAGTTGATAATCTATTCCTGAAGACTATTAAAGTTGTTGTGATAGATAGATTGCTCTGGGACCCGTTTGATTTCTGACATCTTACTGATCGTACTCTCAGATTCGTTAAGCACATACCAACCCCATGCTGTAACATCCTTTAGACCTCCCGAATGGCCCTGTGCCTGTGTCTGTGCCTGGGCTCCTCCTCCTCTTGATATATGTCCCGTCAGCATCTCTCCTTCCTTCTTCATTATGGCAATTAAAATTTATCAACCTATCGCCTTGGTAGGACGGAAAAATGACTGCAAATTGTGCTGCCTCTGGTTGTTGCAGATTTATCACTTCTCGCTGCCGTCGCGTCGCTCATAACTCATACGCCGCGTATGCTTGGCGCTTAGTTTGGCAGTAATTGTGCGGCAATTTCTGTTCCCTTGCCAAAATCATGCTGACGATGATGCATGTATGTACCCATGAGGGCGCTGCAGTCGTGGGATTAGGGCAGGGGCACAGGCAACCGCAAACTTTCACCGTAAGCCGCTTAGAACCCTTATCAAAGTCGAGCTTTAAATTGAAGCCAGTTTCATTTCGGGTTTCATGGCTACCACAAGACACCCACAAGTTGTACAATTTCACTTTCGAGAAGGTTACTGCTTGCTGCTGCTGCTGCTGCTGCTGCTGCTGCACTCTAGAGTGCATGCGCAATTAGCTTTCATCAATCAAAGTACTCAACAATGCTCACTGAGAGTCGGGGTGACAGGGGAGACTAGGGCTAGACAAATTGGGTGCACGCAGCAGTAGCAGGGGCAGCTGCGGCAAGAGCGGGGCAGGCAGCAATCGCCGCAGATGGAAAGAAAGTTTTAGCCACCGCCTTGCGTTGGCTTTCCTCAACAAGCCTCAAGAAAAGGGCTTAGCCCGAACCCAGATTTTTTTGGCTTTTTGTGTAAGTGATTATCTGCCCCAGGTCGGGGCAATGCGTTCCCCTGCTGCTCCTGCTGCTGCTGCTTACCCTCTGGCCCCGGGCTTCGGGGGGGCTTTCTCTGGCGCGTTAATTTGTCTGATATTTCTGTGTGTTTTGTATTTTTTGTTTCGGGTTGCATTTATTCTTTTTCGCTTTGTCGTTTATAAATTTGCTTTTCGTTTCGGGTTTGTCTTACTGTCAAATTGTGTCAACACGGCCGCCATGCGATTGTCTGGCGGTACGGTCCTCCCATCCTCCTCAGCCGAGCTGCCCCCTCTGGCAGACCCTTTGCCCTCAGCGCGTGTCTCAGCTGTCGCGTCTGGCAGCCCGAAATGCATTGCCTTGTCTTGGTTGTCGCATCAGAGGAAAAGCCACAAGAAAACTGTGTCTCCCTCTCTGCCTGTCTCTTATTGGCCTTCTATGTGCCTGTCTATGCCTGTGTGTGTGTTTGTGTGGCCGCCTAAATATGGCCGACATTTTATTAGATATTTTTTGGCAAAGCTCTTCGCATTGTTTTTGGGCCAATTACGGTTTGTCGGCTAATTTATAAATATTATACACAATTTGATAATATTACGGAAAACTTAGGGGGTTCGGTTTTAAGGTTTGAAATAGCCCTCTTGAAAATGAAAGAATGTTTATGTTTCTTTGTATATTGTAAATTTTATTTAATTTATTTAGAGTTGCTTTACAGTTTGCGTTTGTTGGTTTCTTCTTGTATGTATGTATATTTAATTTACGAATTTATAAATTAAAATGAGAACATTGCGTTGGCCTTACAAGTTAATAGCATTCATATCTTCCGCGCTCTCAGCAGCCACGGATCAGATTTTCCGTATTCTCATCGCATTCGCTAGATTACTGTTAGTACCGGGTAGGGATATGCGTAGGGGCTGGGGTAGGGGTAGTGAGTGGGGGGGAGGTATCTTTTTGGGAAAAGGCTTACGATCTAGAGATTTGCTAATGTTGGATCAGTGTTTAAAGCAGGGCCTGGGCGTGGCATAAAGCATGTAGGCGCAAGCCGCACACCATTCAAGAAATGTACAAAATTACAATAGTAAAAATATGATTTGTGTTTTTTGTTTGTTTTTTTTTTGTTTTGTTTCTTTTGTATAAATAGTTTTAATTTTTTGTATTTTCCGTTTTCTTTCCTGCGCGTTTTTACATAAATATTTTCAACATTTTTCTTTGGCTTAACTTTATGATAATATGCATAGATATATATATTTATAGATGTGCGAAATATATGTTACAGTCGTTAAAATTAAGTACAAAAATATTTAATTGTAACTCGATAAGCAGTGATAACAAGGAGGAGGGAACGAAGAGAAGAAAATGTACAAAGAAATGCCCCACAGGGTGGGTCCGAAAAGGAAGAAGAGGTAAAGCAGAATGCAGAATGCAGAATGCAGAAGTTGATGAACAGTAGCAAAAAGGAAAATGGTTCTTACATGCTACCCACACAGCATTTTAAATCTTTGATTTGGCGACACAGACACACTCACTCACTCATGTCTCATTCATTCATTCACACTCAGACTCATTCACAACACACACTCACGGCTACAGTGAGTGCTCGTTGGTGTTGAGGAAGCTCCGACAGACGCGACTCACTTCGGGATTGGCATGGTTCATCAGCTGCATGTAGATCTGTTTGTGCAGCTGCAACTCGTTGGTCATCTCCCCCAGCTGCCGGATGAGAGCGTCCTTCTCCTTGAGCAGGCTCTTCACGCGCTCCTCTACCTCCCGCGACCGGACTTTGGCCTTCTCGCGACTCTTGCGCACCGCGATGTTGTTGCGTTCTCGCCGACGCCGGTACTCCTCGGTGCCCTTGTCCACGTGCTTGTTTCCGTGCTTCCGGTGGTGGTTGTGCTGCTGGTGCTGCCCCGCGTGCTGGAGCTTACTGTGCTGCTTCAACAGGTGCTGGGCCCCAGCGGCGGCCGCCAGGTGTGGTAGGTTGTGGTGTGCCAGCACATTGGCCGTGGTCAGATTCGTGAACTGGCTGCCATTTACGGGACCGCTGCTGCCGTTGCTGCCATTGCTGCTGCTGTGGTTCGGGGTGGTGCTACCGTTGAGGGTGCCGCTGGTGCTGTTGCCGGATATTCCGTTCGCTGCGGACCCGTACCCGTTGTACAGCCCATTGCCATTGGACATGAAGGCGGCGGCCGCGTTGCTTGCCTGCTGGCTGGCCGCTTCCTGCAGGTGGCGACGATACTCGGGGTCGATGGGCTCCTCCTTGATCGTGCTGGAGTCGGAGCCCACGGAGCTGTTTTCGTCGCTGGAATTGTTGTAGGTGGCGTGCACGGGTTGTGGCATGTACGCCAGTGCCCCGCCCCGCCCGTAACCGTGCTGATTCCTCAGCGTCTGTTGCTGCAACACCTTGGCTGCGGCGCTGACCATTCCATTGGGCGGCAGGGTGGCGGAGAGTCCGCCCGGACTGGTTACCATGTCGCTGAAGATTCCCAGCGTCTCCGTGTCCCGGAACTGGTCATCTATCAGGTGCTGCAGGTCCAGGGTAATCTCTTGGGTCGTCAGCTCGTCGAGATCCGTCTGCGTGGTGTACTGTTGCAGCATTTGCTTCTGCAGCAAGTTGTTCACATTGTTGTTCACGCTGTTGCTGTTGTTGTTGTTGCCGTTGAGGGCCGCCTGTTGCATTTGGTGCATGGCATGCTGCTTCACAAGGAGTGCCGCATCCTGGGACGTATTGTTGTTGGCATCCGTTGTCTGCTGCTGGTGCTGAGGATTTTGTTGCTGCTGCTGCTGTTGAGGATTTTGTTGCTGCTGCTGCTGTTGCTGTTGCTGGGCAGTGGACATCGCCGTCAGTGTGATCTGGCCGATGGTGGCCTGCTGGGGGGGCGGCTTCTTGAGGTCCAGCTGGGCCAGCGTCTGCACGGCATCGGCGTACATCTGTGGCGATTCCATGTTCAGCATTTTTAGTTGCCCGAATGAGGGTAGAATGTTGATGCCTTTTTGCCCGATAATTTTGATTGATTTTAGGCGAAAATTTTGTTGGGGAATTTATGGTTGTTTTTTTTTCTGTTGGTTGGCTCTAAGTCCTAAACCATTGCACTGAGGTAAGTTTGTCTTTGGAAGTGTTTTTTTTTTATCTCACAAATTGGTAAATTTAGTCATTTTTTGCCGCTTAAATGTTCACTGCAGCCACGCATTTTTGTATTGTTGTTAGCTTGTTGTTGTAATCGTTGTTAACACTGCACTTCTCCGGCCGCACGCGCTCGAACGACTGAAGTGCCACCGCAATGATGCAACAGATTTTATACGAGACGGCCCGACGCGACTCTGCTTTGGTATTAGAAGGCAGGCAGGCAGCAGGCAAAGGCAAGCTCCTGAAGAACCGTTAGGCTGTCTGGGCCCCCAGAGAGCGAAGAGACAGGCAGACAGACAGAGAGAGAAAGAGGGAGCTTTTCTTGGCGTTTTCCTGTCCGTTAGAGCGAGCAGCGCGTCCGTCGCTTACAATTGGTAAATTGTAACTGTGACAAAATGCGAACGCGGCACAGTGAAAAAGTCTTTGGCGCAGGCCAAGCAGCAGCAGCAGAAGGCAGCAGCAGCAGCGCCAAAGAAAATGAGAAGCAAACGACGACGCCAGCGACGCAGCCGAAGCACAGCGCGCATGTAACACACACAGACACACACACACCACAGCCACAGACGCAAATGCTCCACGCCATAAAAGCCCCAAAAATGACGTCGTCGTCGTTACTGCTGCTTGAGCGTCGGTCGGCTGCGCTGCTTTTACAGCAACTACCTGTGGATGAGCGTCCAAAGAGACTCAGCCAAAGAGAGGAGAGAAACGATCGACTGACTGTCTGCGGGACATGTAAAAAGCAAAAGTTTTTCCCAATCACTTTTACTCTCAATGAGAGAGGGGGAACCAACTGAACTGCAAGCAATTTACTTACCAGACAAGTTTCTGCTCCCTGCCTTCTGTTGCGACTGAGTGCAGGGAGAAAAGCCAACTGCTGTGCAGAGTGTAAACGATGAGAAGCGAATAATTAAATATTTTTCTAAGTTTTTTGAATATGAAGAGAGGGTATGAGAGGGTGCATTCTCCATAAGCTCAAATAAATGCACATCTGACGTAGCAGTTTGGCTTTTTTGCATTGCTATGCGGCATGACGTCACAAAATTCGCATGCAGGTAGTCAACAACGAAAGAAAACAAGAGAGGAGAAAGCTCTCGGTAGTCGAGGCTTTGATACCCATTCAGCTATAAACATTTCAAGATACGATACATAAGCATCAGCTTCCTATAAAAAGTTATATAAAAGTGCAGACGGACAGACAGACGGACATTCTTAGGATAGTACTAGATGATGATAAGCATATAGTCGGATATACCTCCTTTTACATCTGGGGTATACAAAAAGAGCGCCAGCTTTGGCACTGAATACACTGCCCGCGTGTTGTCTCTCTTCTCTCGCTTTCATTTTCGTTTGCTTTGGGAGAAGCAACAATAACAAAATCACGCCCGCATAAACCGGCATTCCCCCTCACCTCTCTCTCTCTCTTTCTCTCTGACTCTCCCAGAAGGGCCCTTCTCGCACTCATTGATTTCTGCCTAGACTTTTGACTCAGAAGAAGTTCGTGAAGAGCTGCATTTCGGGGGGATTTATTTTGGCGCGCATGCGTGACTGCTCGGACGGAGGCGTCGCGTCGCAACGCATCAGAGAGCTTTCACGTAATATCGTACGCAGTGCTTTTCTTGTTGCTTTTGCTGTTGCTTTTGCGTCTTATTAAAATTAAAATCATGTTATGAAATTCATAAAAATTAGCACGCCTCGTAGTTTTGTTTATTTAAATGCAGCGATTTGTAAAAGTTGTCTTTGCTCTGTCACTGGCTCTCCCTCTCTTTGAATCACTCCCTTTCTCTCTCTTTCTCTTTCTACGACTCTCTCCTTTTCCGTTTTCTTTGATTTAGGTCAAGTTGTCGTTTACTTTTTGAAGGTGTGTGCGCTGCTCTCCGTTGCCCCTTTGTTTATTCGGATTTTATTAATCATACGCCCCGTGCGCGGTTGTACGATAAGAGCAGATGCCGATGGCGTTGGCGATGTCGATGACAGGACCGCTCTTCAGCGTTGATTCCCCAGCCCCAGCCCCAGCCGCAGCCGCAGCCCCATCCTTATCAGTCAAATGATAACCCATCTGATATATCGATATCGATGACTACATCAGAGGAGATTGTGCAAATTTCACTGCCGCTGTAGCCGCTTCCTTGTGCGTGTTGCACAAATGCGTTGCCCTCGACACTGCACCCTTATTGTTCAAAGGCGTTGCATTGTGCCCCTGTTGCCCAATCATTGATCAGATGTCGATGCGTGCTTATCAATTGCGGCCACTGACGAAATGCCATATGTAGATGGGGCAAGATGGCCTTATCCCAACTGATAATTGAATTCTTTGATTGGGAAAGTATGGTTATTAAAACAAAAGAAAGTTTGAGTTAGTTAAAATTAACGGTAGTGAAATGTGATGTTATTATATCCATTTAAATAATAAACAAAATAAATAAATTTGTTTCTGGAAAAGAATTTTCTTCCACAAATCAAAGAAAATAATGATTAGATTAGGGTTTGGTAATTCTCGCCAATTTATTTTATCAAAGGCATTTTATGCAACAAGAAAGATAAAGATAAAATGACGAAAAAAGTCAAAGCCTTTTAGGCATCTCTCTGCAGAGGGAACCTATTCCCACGGACCCTCCAGTTTTTCCATATCAACTACGACCACGCGCTATGCACAACAACCTTAGCCACTTTTTGTTTGTATTTTGGCAAACGGCTGATAAGACGAGACGGCCAAAACTCACGAATTCGCGTTAACAAAACAAATACTACTGCCTGGCGCGATTCAAGTATGGGAGAGCGGTGAATCGCGTTCATTGCACCCGAAAAAGAGTTATCTGACACACGCAAAAATCACACAGATATAATATTTATAAATATGGTCATAATTGAGAGCTATGGGAAGTCATTTCTATGGCACATTCCCCATTTTTGTATGTAGGAGTAAAATATGCGTACAAAGCATATAAGAAAGGTGTTTCCCATCTGTCCCGAGGAGAGAATTTTTTACTTTTTTTATCAATATTATTAAGCGATGCAGAGAAAAACGTTGGAAAATTACTTAATCATCGTACTGTGGGCATTAAGTGATTAATGGACCCAGACTAAATGCTAATTTTAAATGAATTCAATTCAAAAATTTAGTTATTGTGGGTTCAGTGACAATCCATGATGTGCGCCAAGCTCGAGTTTGTGGTTCGTCTCGTAATGATTTCATTTTTGGTAACAGAGGCCTGTAACCGAGCTATCATTGTGAATAGGAAACTTTTCATGTAATGGTAAAAATATATTGTTACTCAACCCACATCGCTTCCCGGACGGAGTTTACGAACATCGAATGCGACTCCTTGGATAAGCAGCTTAGTGATTTGAACAGGAGCTTCAAATACATTTCCATCAAAGTAAAACTGTTTAAGAGTCCCGTTACCAAAGTCAAGGTTTTTCCGCCCAAAATGGCCACAGAAATTATGACGTTAATACAGTTTCTATATCCAGGTTAACTTCGGTCTGTATAAACGATTTAGTGGGTATAGGCCCTTCCTCTACAACTTAACAGTCGATGCCTGTCGATTCCATAACAATCAGAAATCCAACCCCACAGCTAGCTTCATTTTTTAGATCTTCAAGCCCTACACCAACATGAACCACTCGTGTCCGTACAGTGTAAGTGGTCAGGGGATCACGGTATTGATTCAGACTTACGATTTCTAACCCACAGGATTATGTTGTGCTGGACAAGCTTACTGCAGATTTTGTACATCGCCGGATGACGGCTTATCTCCCTTTTCCTGATGGTGACTACTTATTCCAATTTCATTGGATGGCCTACGACATCAACCTGGCAGTGGTCAAAGTATACTTCAGGCTTTCTTGAATGATCTAATCTACCCTACTTGTAATACAAATATATATACCAAAATTGGTTGTATCGAAAGTTTCGGCCCCCTAGATACCGCCGTTTCCTTCTGGTTTGTTTTGATTTCGGTTTTCTTAGTCACACCTTATCGGCCGCAGTGACGACCGATATCGTTTGCTACGCTACACCCAGAAAAGTTATACTTCCTCAAATTTGAACCCGATCGCATTGAACTCGAGTCGAGAGAGTTTGATGACTCGCACGCTGGATTCTCACGGCCCGACTTTCGATTAGGCGAAAAGTTCTAAGCACAAGCAGAGTCGAGACCAATATTCGCCGAAGAGCGGGCAAACACCACTTTCATTGGCGAATCGCGTCGCATCAGCATTAATATTTATTCATTTCTGTGGGCATCAGCACATGGTCGCCAGGGAGCGGTTGGCTTTCTGTGGAAGCAGCAGCAGAAGAACCAGAAGCAAAAGACAATACCCAAAAGGCAAGAGACAATCCCCCTTTTGGCAGAGAGTTTGGGTTCGATGAACCTGCTGCACTTTGAATGGTGTTCAGTAGTCGGTAGTTAGGTGGAAATCCTCAAAATTTTCATTAATTGTGTTTGAGATTAAAAATTTTTTTTGTACAGTGAATTGAATAATATTAAATTATTTTATTTTAATCCAACAAAAAATATATTATATATTTTTGCTTATTTAATGGTGTTGCTCTCTCACATCGTATATGTTTTCATTTGTTATTCGTTTCGCCCTCTTGGAACCGAAATGTTGATGCTGAGATATTTCTATTTCAAATATACGTTAACCACTGATGCTTCCTATTGCTTTAACAGATTGTTTGGAACAACTGCTTGCACCGCTTGCGATGTGTACTTCTTTTTGGACTGCTTGGATTTACTGGTTTCACAAAGCAGTGTAGCATTTTCATAGCTTCCAGACTTTGCCAGCTAGTACATTAAATTTGTTCCTTTGGGCTGACTGTTGAGTGCTGATTGTTATGACACCATTGACTGCAGCCTGCAAACAAATATCCGTTTGCCATGCCCATGCAGCTGCTCCGTCACTCTCGGGCTAATTTCCGCCTACAGCTGCTCTTGGAGCTTTGGCAGTCCTTGATCAAGGATACAGTCTGCAAGGAGGCATTTTGGGCGCGAGATGAAAATCAGCTGAAACATCGCCGTCACCGCCCACTGATCGAGTTCAACAAGAGCCTGCCTCACAAATCTCTCGATCTCTGTGGCAGCTCGATCGACTCGGGACAATGCCAGTCTTCCATCCTCCACCCTCAACCCTCTGCCATATCTCCTTATCATAACTGATAATTGAGTTCTTTGATTGGGAATTGGGGGATAATAAAAATATGGAAAATGTAAATTAGTTTAAATTATCCAACTAACCATTTAAAAAAATATAAATAAGTAAGTATGTTTCTAAAAAAGAATTCAATCTTAAGCAATTCAAGAAATATAATGATTAGATTAATGTTTGGCAACTCTCGCCGATTTATTAAATCAAAGACATTTTATGCAGCAAATAAAGATAACATTATATAATTTAGATATCTGTATATAACAAATACTATAGCCAAAAATACGTCAAAGCCTTTTAGGCTTCTCTATGCAGAGGGAACCAATTCCCACGCCCAATATGATGGACCCTCCAGTTCTTCTATATCAACAACGACCACGCGCCATGCACAACAACCTTAGCCACGTTTGCTTGTATTATAGCAAACGACTGATAAGACGAGACGGCCAAAACTCGCGAATTCGCGTTAACAAAACAAATACTACAGCCAGACGTGATTCAAGTGTGGGAGAACGATGAATAGCGTTCACTGCACCCTAAAACGAGTTATCTGAAACTCGCAAAAATTACACAGAAATTATATTTAAAAACATGGCCATAATTGAGAGCTATAATTCTCAATATTATTATTATTGGCAAATTATCTAATCATCGTAATCTGGGCATCTACTGATCAATGGACCCAAACTAAATGCTTCATTTTAAATTACGATCCGTTTAAATCAAAATTCAAAAATGCAGTTATAGTGGCAGTTATTGACAATTCATGATATGCGCCAAGCTCGAGTTTGTGGTTCGTCTCTTGATGATTTCAAATTTGGTAACAGATGTAGGAAGGATTAGAAAATCAGAATCAGATTCCCATTACCAAAGTCAAGGTTTTTCCACCCAAAATGGCCACAGAAAATATGACGTTAATACAGTTTCTATATCCAGGTTAACTTCGGTCTGTACAAACGATTTAGTGGGTATAGGCCCTTCCTCTACAACTTCACAATCGATGCCTGCCGATTCGTGAATAGTCAGAAGCCTAACCCCATAGCTACCTTCTTTTATGAGACCTTCAGGTCCTACTCCAACATGAATCACTCGTGTCCGTACAGCGTAAGTGGTCAGGGGATCACAGAATTAAATCAGGCTTAACATTTCTAACTCACAGGATAACAGCTTATCTCCCTTTTCCTGATGGTGACTACTTATTCCAATTTCATTGGATTTCCTATGACATCAACCGGGCAGTGGTCAAAGCATACTTCACGCTTTCCTGAATAAACATAAGATTTTAGCAATTTCATATTTTTTCGGTACTTTCTATAAAAATATATAAGCTTTTCTTAACGTTCTTATGTGTAGAATATATCCAGAGTTGGCTTGGTTGGTTGAAGGAGCAGCAGAAGAATCAGAAGCTAAAGACAATGCCCAAAAGGCAAGAGAGTATAGGCTGAATGAACCTGCTGCATTTTGAGTGGTGTTCATTAGTCGGTAGCTAGGTGAAAATCATCCAAATGTTAATCGTTTATGTTATCATTTGTCTTTGCTGCTCTTTTCGCTGTTTTGAAACCAAATGTTGATGCTTAAACATTTATATCTCAAATACATACATATGTATACGTCATCACTGATTTTTTCTACTGCTTGAATAGCTTCTTTGGAACAACGGCTTGCAACGCTTATGATGTGTACTGCTTTCTTAATTTCGGTTCATTTGGGCTAACTGTTGAGTGCTGATTGGTATGACACCATTGAGTGGTGGCAAATAAATATCAGCCTGCCAGCCCATGACACTGCAGCTGCTCCGCCACCCCCGCCCGGGCTGATTTCTGACTACAGCTGCAATTGGAGCTTTGGAAGCACTATGCTGTTAATCGTCCTTGATCAAGGATACAGTCTGCAATTGGGCATTTGGACGGGCGATGAGATTCAGCTGAACAATCGCCGTCACCGCCCACTGATCGAGTTCACCCACAGCCTACCTCACAATGCTCTCGATCTCTGTGGCAACTCGATCGACTCGGGACAATGCCAGTCTTCCATCCTCCACCCTCAACCCTCTGCCATATCTCCTTATCATAACTGATAATTGAGTTCTTTGATTGGGAATTGGGGGATAATAAAAATATCCATATTTTTAGCCGCTTGAAGGGCTTCCATATCCAGCAGTATAACGATATCTTGAAGGAGTATCTAGTCCATGGCAGGACTACGATTGAGGAAAGTCAACGTTTATAGGAATTCTTAAAGTCGCTGTTCTTAGCACTTACACCATCAATGATCCTTGACCCACAAGCTTGAAACACTCCCCACCAGTCTCTCTGTCCCTTATCCAGCTCATATCAGAAATACCTGAAGGTAACAACGAAGGAAGCACAGTAGCCACAACTCATCCTACCTAACTACATTTGGCATGCGATCGATCGATCGATCGCTTGCATAGTGACTGAGACTGGGACTGAGACTGACCCAAGCAAACCAACAGCCGAAAGACTAACAGACTGGCTGACTGACTGACAGACTGACTGTCAGAATGCCTGAACGATCCTTGGAGCGAGCGATGGCACGACGACAAACGCATTGATTGAAATAGTTTATTTGCAGCCCGGTCGTCCCGGGGCCAGTGCCAGTCCTCCATCCTCTAGCCCTTTTCCTTCCATGCCATGCCCTACGATTGTTTGCCTCCTCTTTTTGTGTACGAGTATTTGTGTTTTGTTGCTTTCCTCATATTATTTGTGATGTTGTGTTGGCAGAGCGCAGAGATAATGATGACGAGCTGCCAGCCAGCCAGCCAGCCAGGCTGCATCCAGGCATCAGCATCAACAGTAGAATCGAGAAGAGACATTTGCTCCACCTCCTCCTGGGTGCCTGTGCCGTGCCTTACCTGAAACGCCATAGAGTGGCCCGGCCACGACTGATTGGGATGCCTTGTGAAGCGACGTGCGCAGAATTGACATTTTGTGGGCGCGATAAGGTCGGTGAACGGTCCCGTACCCGCACAGCCCGCAGTCCACAGTCCAAGCTGTATTTCGAACGGAGCGTACCCTCATTGCTCTGATTTCCAGGCAAAAGAGCACAAATTAAAAATGCTCCACAATTGCCTGTGAGATCGAGATCGATCGACAGCTCCGCCAGTGGAATTTTCATATGAGCGCTTGATTTCAGCAAAATTACATACTTGTAATTTTAAAATGCTGCCAAGAGTGCCAAGAGAGTTGAAACCAACAGCAACAGAAAACTAAACGAAACGAAACGCAGCGCAAAAAACCTCAAGAATCACAGAAGTCCAAGAATTTTAACCCCAACGCAAAGACTCTCGAGTCTCGAGTCTTGAGTCGGAGTCGGACTCCAAGTCGATTTCTTCCAACTGATCACTTACGCACATTTTATCACAGCCAGGCTGGAGACATCGCTGTGAGCCTCCACCTCCTGCCTGCTGCTCCATGGCCTGACAATAAGTGGACCCCAGTCTGGGGGGAGTTGGGAGTGCTCGACCAGGGTATACCTTCTGTACTTGTAGTTGGATTATCTGCAGGATTGCTTCATCCTTGAACATCTGGATAAAATGTCTAACTGTGGAGACGATGTCCATCAAAATCAAAGACCGCTTTACCGAGAGAATTCTGAGAGGATCCTTGCTCACAAAGAAGCACATCATATAAGACAGAATCTTTAAATGACATTTCAGTCCAATACACCCAGAATATCCTCTAGTTAGCGGGTAGAAAAAAATAAGTTACCGTTCTACGCGCTGAAATTTGTTGTACCATCGACGATCCGACGATCCCAAGCTGCTCATGCTGCTGCTACTGCTGCTGCTGTGGCTTCTGTAGCTTCTGTAGCTGCTGATGTTGCATGCAACTCCTCCGATGGTTTGTGGCCTGTCTGGGACGTTCTTCGTCTGCAGCCCAGCTCTTGTCAGTCCGGCAGCAGCAGCAGCAACAACAACAAACTATCGATCGCTGGCAATCGATCAAGTATTTCGCGTACATTATCCGAGATGCGTGGGATAATTCTGTTCTAATTTGTAGAGGCCGAGGCAGCGGTATCCGACTACCGACTGACGTCAACCGAAAAAGAGAACCTGGCCCCAAGACAGAGCCAAGCCACGAGGGCTGATGGGCCCCACTGTCATGCTAAGCACGCAGCAATCTCGACTTTTGTCATAATTAAATATTGAGGGAATATTAAAATGCTGGGCTGGCAAGGAAGTTCTAACTGGGCAGGACGGAAGGACGGAAGGGCGGAGTGTGCGGCGCGTGGTGTGGGGAGGCCTGAACTTCCGTTGTCGCTGCACTTGTCACAGTGCCGAAGGGAGTCCGCGCTGAATGCAAATGAGCTTTTGGCCAACTGGAAAACCGGTAACGAGTAACTGCCAGCCGGTAATCAGGTGAAATGGTCACGACCTGTTAATCGTTTTATGATTGTAGCGGTGCTTTTGTTTCCTGTGGCCGGACAGACACTCCGAAAGACAGAACGGTACTTCAGCTCAGAGAAAACCAAAACCGAAACCAAACCCAAAATAAAGGGTGGGATGGGGGTCTTCTGCTTTTCCTTTTGTTTCGGCAAAGCCTCAATTTTATTTAAATTGTAACAGAAACAAAAACAACACACAGACAGATGCCTGCCCCCTGACAAAAGGCATCGCACAGTCGAACCCAAAACCGAACCCCGAACCCCAAACCCCAAGCCCAAGCCCAATCCTTATGCGTTATTCATGAGCCAAGAAACATTGCGATCGCCTGTACCAATTGCCAATTGGTTCGATCTTGACTCCGACTCTGAATCTGATTCTGGCTCTGACTTTGACTTGGCGTTGGCGTTGGAGGTTCTCTCTCTCTCTCTCTCTCTCCGCAGACTTTTGACAATCTGCAGGCTTTGGCTTTGGCTTTCTGTGGCTGTCTTTGACTGTGGCTATGGCTGGGCTAAGTGGTTCATTGTCACCCCAGCGCCCAATTAGACACCTGAGCTCTGGGTTGTTGTGGGTGCTGCATGCCACAGATAAGATGTCCCAGGCGCTGGATTATAATAATGTTAATGATCTACGACAATGATTGGTTCTGCTCTGATAGATGCATGGGTTTCCATTGGGGTAAGATCTCTAATTCGAATATAATGTTCATTACAAATGTCTCACGTTTTCATACTGGCTTCTGCAGTAAAGGCAATCTGTAGTTTAATTATTTTACCAGTAGTCTCGATAGATCCCAACTCAACATCTCCGAGGTAGTTTCCCATATCTCGTCATGTATCGTATCTACTAAATAAGACAAAACACAAATTTACATATTTAGACTATTTAAAAACATTTTGGCTTGGGCCTATGCCGAATGCCCAACAAGGTCTATAAATACCCAATAATATCTATATATATGTGCAGACGTATATGAATGTATATGGGCTTATGTATGTGTGTGTAGCTGCAGCAAATCAAAAATTGTTCAAATTCGAAAATGGAACAAACGTTTTCTTTTTTTACAATTCATTTTTTGAGTGAGTTATAAAAATAAATTTTCGGGAAGATATGCGAACATACAGATGCATGATGATCTGTTCTCCCGTTAGATTTTGAAGGTGAACTCTGAGGGATTACATAACCAGTGCACTGGGGGAGCAAGAGCAGGCCCCATAGCTGGAATAAACGCACGTAAAACGCCAAGAAAACGCTCGCAAATAATTAAGTATTAGAAATGTGCAAGAGAAGAAAATTCCAGGGAAAATTCAATGGCAAAAAAAATACAACATGTGGCTGTTGTGGTGGTGGTGGTTGTTCCCAGCTGAGGCAAAAGCCAGACAGGCTGACGATCGCCTAGAAAGACAGCCGCTCTGGAGCCACAAAGTTGATACAAAGGAGAGGGATCCAGACCAGACCAGACCAGACCCGACCAGAGACCCAACTAACCAATTAGTAAGCGCTGCACAGAACGCGTCTACAATTGTGAGAACCTTAGACTTAGAACAGGCCAGAGACCCAGAGCCAGAGCTAGACCCGACCGAACCGAACCGGGCCAAAACCCAGCCAGCCAGGCCGTGTGAGTATGATGAAATGTCAGCAGGAGCAGCAGCAGCAGCACCAGCAGCAGCAGCAGGAACAGGAGCTGCAACTGAATGCACTGCGAGAATCGAAGAGGGTATCTGTATCTGCATCTGTATCTGTGACCTCTTGATCTGCGACTAATTTATCATTAATTTAATAAAAAAGTGCATAAAGTGTATAACTTTTAGATCCGCTTATTAAATATAAAGTTTTCCATTCTCTAATATATTATTTCTCTCTGTGGGAGGAGTAGCAGGAGATGAACCGAGGACGGACCGAGTCGGGTGCCCGCTGCGTGGAGCGAGCCTTATATGAACTAAGGCCAGCGGCAAACGTTCTATTTTGACAGTCATTATGATTAATTTAAATCATTAGGCAGCCCAGGCAGGTAGACAAACCATCGCGGAGCCGCAGAGTTCTTATATTTCATTATAATTAAATGCACGCGGCGGCGGGGCGACATCGACATCGACTCAACATCGACAACGACATCAGACATCATCTCGGAGCTGGAGCTGGTCCTGGGCCCCAGCCTGGACCTGGCTCTGGCTCTGGCTCTCGACTATTCGCGGAAGAGACAAGCTGGCGACAACGACAACGGCGGACCGAGGCCGAGGCACGGCGAGAGTCTGGAAAAGGCAATGATGACCATTTGCAGCTGGGGGAAAATGAAAAATCGAAGCGAGGAATGCATCAGCCAGCGACCAGCGACCAGCGGCCAGAAGTCTCCGAGTGAGTGTATCGATGTACAGAGATATTGTATACTCATCCTCGGCAGCACACTATCTCTGGCTATCTGTTAGTCGCTGCACGTGGCCAACACACCGCCCAGCGTCGACTCCCCCGTCATCCACCCAAACGACCATCAGCAACAGCAGCGGCGGAGCTGCAGAGGGAGCAGAATTTTCTTGCGAACATCTATTTAAGGACATTGGTGAAATACTCGTACTCCTGTGTACGAGTGTACGAGTGTACAAGTGGGCCCACCACGCAAATCCTCTAGAGCATTCTGACCATATTGGCCGAGGCTCGAGGCATTCCTGGCATAGTTTAAGTGTATCGCTTTTTGCCCCTGCAGCCGCCAGTCCGTGTACCCCAAGGGGTACAGCTGCAGAGGGTTGCAGCAGGGTAGGGACTGAGAAGAGAAAGGAGAGAAACAGAGAAATTACAAAATAACAAATTAACTTAATCAGCGGCTCTGATAAGCGAGACAGCAGCAGCGCGACACAAGAAAATGGCGTACGATACGAATACGAGTACGAGTACGAGTACGAGCATAATGTAATTACAAAACTCAATCACGAACGGGCCCCCAGAGAGGGAGGAGCCACGCTCAGGCCCCAAGATCTATGCGCAGGCGCAGCGTCGGCGGGAGTCATTCGGAAACGGAGAATGAATCGGCGATGGGAGATGGTGATGGAAGAGGTGCGGTGTACGGTACCGAATGAGTATGCATATTGGGGGCGTGTCGGAGGGAGCCTACGAGAAGGTATATACGTATGTGCACCTATGGCTGTATGGTTTTCTAATTAATTAAGCCATAAGCACACAGTCGCCTCGTCCGGACGACAAATAAATAAAGACGACCGACTCTTATCGCCTATGTGCACGACTACGACTCTCTTCCAGTCGAAGCGAAGAGAGCGCTGGCGGCAAGAGAGACACTCTTTCGCGGGGAGAGAGAGAACCGGTCCGGTCCGGCTCCAAGTTTGGGGCGCAGCAAACTTTGTCGCTGCGCCGTCGCTGGCCATACGTTGGGGTTTATTAAGTATTTTGCAGCCATCTGAAGCACAACGGAGGCAACGATCGATCGCAAGTCTCAGCCCTGCTCCCGACCAAATCCAAATACAAAACCGAATCGCACACGCACCTACTCGTTGCGTACGTCGCTGCGGATCGTATTAGGCATTAAATTAAACACAATCAAATCGCCACAAATAAAGCCAACAACAGTCCAAACAAGTGCCACAGCAAACAAATGCCGAGCGACAAATAAGTCACACAGAACACAGGCGAGATTTCCAAAATTAGAAAATAAAAACCGCACAAAGCAGGAACAACAGAAAATATTTACAATACTGTAAAAAAAAAACAAAAACGCCACTCAACAATAAAACCAAAAATATTGCAAGGAATTTTTAAACCACTTGCAAAATCAAACGCAACGCATATTTAAATAAATATTGTGACAACAAAAATAAATATAACACAAGCTAAATCATATTGAAGCAGAACTAAACCATAAAACCAAACAAATTAAAGCTGAAAATAGAAGAACAAACAATCGAAGCAGAAATAAAACCGCACAAAAGACTCCTAGAAGGCCAGTAAACTCTACCAACATAATAAACCAACACAAACGCAACATTCAAACCAAATCATCCTTTAAAAAACAAACTGCAACCATAATCAACTCAAAGGAAAGACACGCAACGCATATTTTCGAAAGACAATTCAAATTTAAGCGCCACATCCCGCAGATTATGCAACACTAGGCAGGCGCGAGCCAGTCCATCCCTGGTTTCCACCACATTGCAACACTGTAGGACTGTCAGCTGTCAATTTTCTGCTTGCGGTGTTTGTGTGTGTGCGTTCGTGCGTGTTTGTTGCAAAACGACGGCGTTGCAGCCCAAAAATTCGCGTTTTGATCCGAAATTCAATTGTAGTTAATTATTTAAAACAATTGAGCCACGGCCGGCAGTGCCAGCTAGCGCAGGAGAGCTCAGCCGAACAGCGACGCGTCAGGGAATCGTGCAAGAGGGCCAGCGCCAGGGCAAAAACGCCATCGAATCGCGTTGTGTGCGGCGTGCGGTGTGTGTTTTGTGTTTTATTTTTGGAATTAAATACGGCAGCAGCCCCTGCCAGAGCAGAGCCAGAGCAGAGGAGAACAACGGAAAAAGTGTGCCGCGGCCGGATTTCACAGCAAGGTAGCAATAATAGACGCGCGCGGTGCCTTGGATTTCTACGGCTCCACCGTGGAGAACTTTTACCTGAGAATGGACCCGACGCGAGGTGACTCGCGCTATAACCTAAACTACTCGATGAGTAGTATAGGCCTTAGCCTCGCCGACCAGGCCGATATGTACGGCAATCCGGCGGTGGCGGCCCTGGGCGCCCGTCCGCCCAGCGGAGGGCTCCTGCAGAGCATGGGCGGCGGCGGAGGCGTGCCCATGCAGCGGCCCAATCCCACCGGCGGTGCAGCTCCCTCCCAGTGCCAGACCCTGGGCAACAGCCAGACGCATCACAGTCCCCAGCATGCCGCGCAGCAGCAACAGCAACAACAGCAGCAGCAGCAGCAACAACAGCAGCAGCAACAGCAACAGCACCGCGCCCTTAAGCGATCCGGCAGCGACTGCTACGAGGATCATCATCGATCAGCTGGTGGCGGCGGCCTGACGCTCCAGGGCCTGGACAACTGTGGCGCTGGCGGGAGTGTGGCCAGCGCCGGCGTCGACGACAATGTGGACGGATACAATCCGCTGCCCAACAAGAAATCACCGCCCGCCAACGGCAAGAAGACAAAGGGACGTGTCAAAATCAAAATGGAATACATTGACAACAAGCTGCGTCGCTACACGACCTTCTCCAAGCGCAAGACGGGCATCATGAAGAAGGTAAGCGGGGGAGTCGGGCCGGGTCGGATCGGAGCGGAGTCGCTCTCCAGATCCCACCTCTCCACCTCTCAACTTGGACTTGGGCCACTGGGATCGGATGGGATGGGATGGGCATTGACATTGGACCACGTTTTGAGCGCATGTGCAATTAATAAATGCTTCTTCGATTCCAACTGCAGCTCCTCCTCTGGCATTGTCCAGTGCAGTGTCCCTCTTCATCTTCCCTTTTCTCTCTTTCCCTCTCTATCGGCTATCGTTATGTGACCATCGGCGGCACAGTGGTCGGAATGGGATGATCCTCGTACTCTAAGGAAAGAGCCTTAAATCCGAATCGTACCTCTACCACTGTGCCATCGTGCCCCGCTCAGATCAGCTCTAGAACAGTAGCCAGAGATCCTCTGTTCTTGGTCCCCCCAATCTTCAGTTCCCCCAACTGTTGCCGCTTTGGCGGCGTTGTGTAAGCGCGGTAGCCCACGATTCCGCATTTCCCTTTGTTTTCGGCTTCATAAAATGTTAATTTGCCGCCGCAATTGCATTCAAAGGAGGCTACCCACAAGTTGCAAGTCCACCTTCATCCGTTGCTGCCCCATCCTCCATCCTCCATCCCAGTTGATGCGTGCTCCTTCTGTGTGTATTCTACCCCACTCATTGTCATGCACGGGCCGTGGCATTGGCATTTTCAAATGACCAATTTTCACACGCAAACTTATATAATGGTGGTTCCTACAACTGCTCCTCCCACTCTTTCCACTCCATCTGCTGCTGCTTATGCTGCTTCTGTGCTGTGCTTTCTATCCATCTGGCGGGTGCATATGAAATTTTTCACATTTTTCAAATAGACTTCTTTGGCCTCAAACCGAGCCTCGATCCGATCCGAACCGAACCGTACCGAACCGAACACCCGATCAAAATCAGACACAAAAACCATCAACATTGCGGCGCTAAATCACGATCCCAGCACGATCTTTGCCAAAGACACAAAATCTTATGAAATATTTGACCCAAGTCGGGGGGAAAAACAAAAAACAGAAAGCGCTGCTGCAGCTCCAAAAATGAAAGGCAAAAACATTGGGGGCAACGAATTTTGGAATACCCTTTGTATACCGAAGGCGTATCCTAACTGACATTCCCTTTTCGTCTATACCAAAATATTTGACCCCTGGGACACATCAGATCTCTTGACCGGTCTGGTCTGGTCTGGTCACTCATGTCGTTCTTTGGGTCCCTTCCTGGGGGCCGGACTTATGACAGGCGCGCGCCCGAGGCCACAAACCCTTGCCGTACACCATACGCCATCTGAATGCAGAAAAAATATATATAATATTTCGATTTGGTGACTTTGATGTGGTCCCTCATCGATGTCCAGGCGATGTCGGACAGTTGACAGGCAGACAATGGGATTTTGACTTCTTGGCGCTACGGCCACAGGCCACAGGCCACAGCCAGAGCCCCACAGCCAGCGGCAAATAAGAAACAGCAGCCAGCGAGGATCCCTAGCAACAAATTGCGGCCAATGAACTTGGCCCATGAAGAGAGACAGAAAGAGTGAAACTGGGAGACGGGCGACGGGGACGGAGATGGCAACCTGTTGGCATGCTTTCCACTGGCCAATTTTGGGCATTTTGCAGGCAGAGCGTGGCGTGGGCGACGCAGAGCGGAGCGACACGGCCAGTCCCAAAAATGGCCACAAAAGTGAAAAGTGAGCTAATGTCCAGAAGTGATCTCATTTGTTGGTCAACCTAATTGCGTGGGCCGATCGATGGGAGCCGCGATTGAGCCACGGCTTCGTCTGCCCCAGTGGCAGCGGCAGCGAAAGCGCTTCTGCATAATGCACAATGTCCACACACATGTAGGTTGCTACTCCACAGACCCGATCCCCACGCCATGCGTCTCCCCTAACCCAAACCATTAAACATGGCCAAAAGGGCACAAGGCGCAAAATGCCGCCAAAAGGTGTTAAATTGAAATCACGAGGCAGGCCTCAGGCTCAGGCTTGAGCTTGGCCTGGTCTTGACTTGACTTGGCTTGGGAATTGTTTTCGGGGGCTGCTGCTTCCAGCACGGAAGCGTATTGATGCACAGAAGCGGCAGCGTCAGCACCAGGGGCAGCACCAGTGCGGCAGATTGTCCACAGATAAGCGGCCCCCAAGACCAGAGGCTCCTCGATGGCTGGTCGGCTTTGCCTTTTGGCCACATGCAACACCAACAGCAACAGCAACAGAAAACAACCAACAATCGCCTTCTAACAAATGACTCTTGCCGCTCTCTCTCTCCCTGCGCCTGGTGCCTGTTGCCTGCTGCCTGGTGCCTGCTGCCCGGTCTCTGGGGCTGCCTTGTCCTGTCAACAGATTTCTTACCCCAATCCTCCAATCCAAGCCTTCTGCTGCCTCGTGTCGTGTCCTTTTGTCTTTGTTCGAAATTCAAATTGACATGAATTGTTGGTGTTGGATCTGGCCCTGGCCCCTGGACCTAGGGCACCATCCTCGGTACAATCGACACCTACTCAGAACGAGAACGAGAATCGAATGAGAATCGGATCCGGATTCAGATTCAGATTCAGTTGCTGCTCCTCCTTTCGGACCGACCGTGTCAATTGTTTGCATTTACACATGTTACACATAAAATTGGCAGCCAATCGGTGTAGCAGCAGCAGCAGAAGCCGATCCCGAATCACAGATCCCAGATCCGAAGGAGCAACAATGTGTACAACAATTTCATTAATATTAATAAATGTTCCCCGAAGCGTTGGGCTGGCTGCTGCTTCTTGCCGCGCCAGTTATTTATGCGCTGTGTCTGCCACTCGCTCGCTGCACGGCAGGCAGACAGCCCGACAGCCAGACAGTCAGACAGCCAGACAACCCGACAGCAACTTTATCGCCTTTATAGTAATTACGAGCTGTTGATAGCCAGCTTAGGCTACCGTCTAATGTACGGACCGACTCCACAGCGAGGCGGGTCTATTGACTATGGAACTATGCATCTATCGAGATGGTTGCGTGACTCCTATGGCTTTTGCGTGGGAGAGCAGGGAACCCCAATGAGCATAAGAAATGGGTTAGGTTGTAAGCCTTTAAATGTTTCCAGATCATCTTAAGTACTTCTTTCTTTAACATACTGTGGTTCCAGTGCTTGGAATATTCGTTTTCTGAACTCTTTGATCTTCCTGAAGGAGGGTTTCCACATCATTGTTCCCCCATGATTTGAATCTGATATTCTTGATCGACTGGTTTCCACTGTTCAATGCGTTTTCTCCTCACGCTCCCATCTCTAATCGTTTTAAGGCCTCGTCCTCTCTGCCAAACTTTTGTTGCTACTCGTTCTTATCGCTGCCACATAATCGCATAGTTTGCTTGGGAAATTTATGTGCCGCTGTGGCAACACACGCTTCGACAGTTACCCCAGCTTCAGCTTCAGCTTCAGCCTCAGTCCCCAATCCCCATGCCCGCGATAGCAGGCGATACTTGAAGACCGATATCTTCGAATACGAGTACTTAACACACGTTTCCCTTTGCTCCTTTCCACTCGTTGCAGGCCTACGAGCTGTCGACGCTGACTGGGACACAGGTAATGCTGCTGGTTGCCAGCGAGACGGGTCACGTCTACACATTTGCCACGCGCAAGCTGCAGCCGATGATCACCTCGGAGGCGGGCAAACAGCTCATACAGACCTGCCTCAACTCGCCGGATCCGCCCAGCGTGGGCGGCGGGGACCAGCGCATGTCGGCCACGGGCTTCGAGGAGACGGAGCTCAGCTACAACATCGCGGACGAGGACTCCAAAGTAAGACAATTGATTTATGGTCACCACGGGCACGCTCATCTCGCCCATCCGCCGGCGCCACCCTCGCACTACAGCCTCGAGCAGAGTCTGATGCAGTCCGGGTACAGCGGTGGCCAGGCCTCGCCCCTGTCCCATGCCCAGGCCTACGGCGGACATGCGCACCATGCGCATGTGGCCCACGTGCCGCCGCCGCATTCGACGCACTCGCACATGTCGCATACGCATGCGCAGCGCTAGGCAAATCCTTCCGCTCAGATTCTCTAGGCAATATATACTATATACAGATATGGGGGCTGGCCTAGCGGGACGCAGCGTTCCCAGAGATGGGCCAAAACCCAATTAGTTAGACAGCAGTTTTATGTTTAGACATAGACCTACATACGTAGATGTTTTAGCAGATCCAAAGTGCAGCAATTTGGCTTGTATGTCGGAGTTTCGATATGTTTGTATGTATGTATGTACATATGTACATAGTATGTCGGATTCATGGCCAATACGATCTCGCCGCTCGTTTTGTTCTTGTTTGTCGCAGTGTTTGTGTGTGTGTGTTTTTTGTATTTTTTGTATTAATTTTACATTATTTTTTTTGTTTATTTCGTATACTAGTCAAGACTCTTACTTAAAGGCGACTGTGCCATAGCCAAGCTACAGCTAGCTCTCCCCTGACGATAGCTATAGCAGCGATAGCGATAGTACATTCGGTAGCATATCCGATAGCAATAGATCAATTGTCACATACCAGCTGCAGCTTCTAACCCAGTGCCATTTCTACGACTAGAACCACTAGAACCACTAGAGACACATCGAGACACAGCCGAGACTGCTTAAGTTAGTCCTTTTCTTACATAGAAAACATAAGTGCAATGTAAATGTAACTAAAAGAGTTAACAAAAGGGGGAGATATACATACTATACATAGAAAGATATTATAAAGAATCATCATTGAGAGAGGTATGTGCTGTACAGAGTCTAAACAGGGGGTAAACACGGCCAAACACCCAAAAGTTGTTGGCAAGTAAATAAAAGTCCAGGGAGTGTATTCGAATGCGCCGGCGGCCATTTTCCTTTGGAGTGTAAGTGTGTGTGCGTGCGTGTGTGTGCGTGTGGGCGATGAGCGTGCTCTTTGAACTTTTAAGCTTATCCCAGAAGCTTAGCTTAATTTTAGAACTATTTATAATTGTGAAGCTATTATGTTTATTTGAATTGGCTTTCGATTTGTTTATTTTTCGAGTTTTATTTGCATTCAAACTAAACTACCAAAAAAAAGGCACTAACAAATTGTATTCAAAATTGTTGAAGACCCCCACTCACCCTTTGAGCTCACCCTCCATTCCGCGCACTCTCTCTTTTGTTTTCTACTAATATTTATTGTATATTTTTATTTAGAAACCAAATTAAAAAGCAGCTCAGAGCTAATTTCCACCACTCAAACGCAATTTAAATTTAATTTATTATTTAAACTTAATTTTATTAAATACAAAAAGAAGAACTTAATTTAATTAGAGATCGCATTTCTGTCAAACAGAAAAAAAAAACAAAAAAAAACGAGAACAGAATTTCTTTAATAATAGTTAAATATACTATTTATGATAAATGCTCGTGCAATCCGCAGAAACCGAATCGAATAACCCTAAAACAATTTATGTTGTAAGCGAAACAAAACAATATGTTTAAAAAACAAACCACAAAATAGTATATCTACCATATATAAAAAGAGTATATGCATATATTTTACTTAGCGCAATATTATACATTAATAAACAACAACAAAAAAACATAGTTTAAACAAAAGCACACAAATAATGTAAAAGTGCCAGATGCTGCCGACAGCCCCAACACACAGATTTTTCCAGCTTCCAGTTTCAAGAGCAAGGTTAAGAGCGCTAGATAAGACCCATTCCCTACCCCCCTCCCACCATGCCGGGGACAGCTCTCAAAAGTCTGTAGTTATGGCCTACACAGAATGTACAGTCCACAATCCACACTCCACCACACAATCCACGCGTAATAATCGCCGAATCGGAGCGAGTGGGCAGCCCCTCTTCTCTGCTCTGCCATGCGCTGCTTTGCCGTGCGCTGCTCTGCTCTGCTCTGCTCTGCTCCCTGTGAATGAATTTCTGTTTTCGAGCATATGCACATATTTCTGTTTTTCCTTTCAACATTCGGTTGGGCTGTAAAGAGCTTCCGCTTCCACAATAGACCTCAGCCAAAGCACTGCTGCGCGGGGGCTTCTTTGGGGGCCCTGTGACGTCATAAGACAGACAGCGGAATACGGGCGACGAGTTCATAAATCGATCAGAGCACCCATTGACTCTCTTGTGTGTCTTGTGTGTCGTCTGGCCCGGTCTCGTCTCGTCTCGTCTCGGCTCGTCATGCACCAACAGGCCTCAGATCCGATCCCCCTGTCCCCCTCCCCCCTGTCTTTGCTTGGCTTGGCTTGGCATGCAAATCGCGTTTCTTACTTTTCAATGCCAAAGCTATGGCCCGGGCTCCGGCTCTGGCTCTGGCGGTGGCTGTGGCCCGGGCTCTGGGTCCCGCGTAGGCTTGCGCGATGACGTGTGCCACTGTAAGCCCCGATCTCTCGGAGCTCTCTCTCTCTCTCTCTCTCTGCCTCGTAGATTTCCATTCAGTTCGAGACGATGAATGAAAGCCCCCCCAACAGCCAAAGAGCCAACAACGAGCCAAAGATGTTGTGGGTGTGACACCAACGCCGGTTCAGGTCATCATTTTGTTGTTGTTTCTGCTGGAAGCCCCAGCAGCAGCTGACTTGACTGATAAAAGTCATGGCTGGTACGCGGCTGCTGCTGCTGCTGTAGGTCGTTCTGCTGCCGCCAACTCTTTGTCCAGCCAAGGTTAATTGCCATCATGCAGTGGGCTGTTGTGCCCCTGCCCCCTTCCACACATTTACCCGCAGTATGCCCGAGTATATATTGCGTACATATCTGCTCGTGTCTATCGGTCTGCGCGGGTGTCTTGGCTATATACTCGAGACTCTGCGCCGATTGCCTTCTATGGTCGCTCACCTGCGCATCATCTCCATTCGCCCACTACTTCTACATTTTCTATGATCCCCCAGCCTCAGCCCCCAGAAAAGCACGCAAGTTTGTTGGCTTTTATAATTTCGTTTTTATTTCATTTCAATATTTCAATACATAAAATAAACAGTGGAGAATCGGAAGAATGAAAGAATCTAAAATTGATATGATATTAATTTTGTATTTAAATATGGATTGTATGATTGTATGTACGATTTTTTTGCAATTAATTTACCTTTACGAATGGGAACTCTTTTCAAGTAAATATCAAACGTAAAAGGAAAGGGATCGGATCTCTAAAATGTACTCCTCTTTCCGTTTAAATTTGAACTGGAACCAAATCCAATGGAACTAGTTCCAGTTTCCTATAGTGTTTCCCCCTTGTATCCTTCTCCATACACACTTTCTTGTTCTTTTCGCGTTCTGGTGCCTCCTTCAATCCCTGCACAATACCCTCGGCAACTCCAATTTGTTCGACCGCTGATTCATTTTCCAGCGAACCAGCTCCCGAACCGATCCTGAAGCGATCCTCTAGCAATCCCCCAGCAACCTCCGGCCCGCTCCTCCAGCTCCAGCTACAGAGGGAGCACGAGTGCATATCAGTTTGAGAAATTAAAAGCATTTTGCGGTTCCGCTGACTATCGATGCTGCGTGCCGCTCGAGCCTCTAACGACATTTCAATGATTTGCTGTTTTGCTGTTGCTGTTGCTGCTGCTGCTGCTGTTGCGGCAGCAACAGACGCGTCACCAAGTTAGCCACGTGCGCAGCACAAGACGCAGGAGCAGCAGGCGGAGGAGGTGGAGGAGGAGTACAAAAGCATTCGCAATGCTCGTCGATTACGTACGAGGGCGACCTCTGTCAGGCATCGTCCAGCTGTCCAAAAGCCACCAACAACGCAGCCACGCAAGGAATCTTGGCTTTGGGTTAACTTCTTTCTCTCTCTCTCTCTCTCTGTCTGTGTGTGCGTGTGTGTGTGTCTTGGCGGATTTTGTGTTTAAGCCGCCGCTGCAAGTTCTAACCGCATGCCGCCACAATGTCCTCTTAATTTCCTAGCCCCCAACGTCAGCAGCTGCTGCGCGCGCTCTCCACGCGATGATATCGTCGCCGGCTTCAGATCCAGAACCAGGTCTCAGGTCTCAGGTCCCAGGTCCAGGCCCTGGACACAGCCACATCCACAGCCACATCCACGTCGTCTTCTGTCTGTGCGCTCGTTTTTTAATTCAACTGATTGTACTGCGGCTTCTGGAATTCGGCATTTCTTAAAGCCCGCGCGGCACACACACATTGTGCGGCTGGGGAGCGCGCGTCGGCAACTTCTGGCGACTGCCAACTGCTGGCCGCCACCACATCTCCTCCTGCTGATGCTGATGCTGCTGCTGCTGCTGCAACTCCTGTTGGGGCTGCCGGCCGCCGCCGCCTTCGCAATCTGAAAAGGTTAAGAAATGACAATTTGTGAGCGTTTCTTTTTGTTGTTGTTTGTGTTTTGTTTTTGTTCAATTCGTTTTTGTTTCTCTCTCGTATTGCTTTGTATTGTTTTTTGTTTGGTTTGGTTTGGTTGGTTTCGTCTGGCCCCGCCTGGCCTGGTCTGAACTGGCCTGTCTCTCCTGTCCTGTTGCTCTTGGCCCTGTTGCTTTCATTGTGATTATTTAAAAGACCGAACACTGGACTCTGGACGATGCCTGCTGCCTGCTGCTTGAGAGGACCCTAACGAGGCGCTTTCGGCCTTTCGGTACTCACATTTAGTTAAGCAATTATTGGGCCTGCAATGCAAACAAATAATGCGTATTGTACATTGTGTGCCCCTCCATCTCGCCCTGCCTCCCTGCCTGCCTGCCTCCTACCCCTTTACTTTCGGGGGGGACTTACTCCAATGATTTTCCAAGTTAATCAAAATTCTTTGCTATCCACGATGAAATCTCAACGACCTTCTCCTCCTCCTGCCGCCGTGACTCCTCTCTAGCGCCGTCACCGAGCCACGCCCAATGCAGCAACGCCCATTCACTGAAGCGTGGCAGAGGCAACAAACATTTCAGTTGAAGCTCATAGTTTTTTGTGTGTTTTTTTTTTGTAGCTTGTAGCTGGTCCCCCTCCCCCTTGACATCCCCACAGCACTTATATAGGCAGAGGCAGAGGCAGCTCCGCTTCACTGGCCATTTTATGGCTGAGAATCTCTCGTGCCTTCTTTCTTTCTTTATTTGTGTCGGAGTGGTTGCCTCATAGACGGGATTTATTATATGAAGATGTTTTGATTACAAAATGTTTGGGCAACCCATGAATCCAGCGAAGGTTCCCACTCCCACAAAAAATAGTGAGAATGAATTTCCATAAAATATAGTACGCTTTGGAGTAAAACCTACAAACAAGCGTTAGATATCCAGAATGAGACTCGGCGACTTCTCTTTCTCTTACTTTCTTCTTTTGTCGCAAATTTCCTCGCATTTTTCATTGAGTTTTTGGAACAAATATTGATTGAAACTTTAGCAACTTCCGCGAGGCGAGTCGCTCGTTACAGCTTGTTTTTATCAGAAAGTAGCTAAATTTGTTAAAAGTTAACCAAAAACTTGGGCCACAAAAACATTTTGAGTAATAAATTCTAAGCTAAACTTTGAGCTTGAGCTTGAGCTTCAGCTGTGGATGGTGGATGGTGGATGGTGGGGGATGCTGGTGTGTGCCCATCTCCCAGAGTCGATTCATTATATAATGAAGCACACGCGGACATCCCACACGGGTAGCCAGAGTCAGAGCCAGAGCCAGAGCCAGAGCCAGAGCCGCCTTCTGCCCACAGACCTCCAGCCAGCCAGCGACCGTGCGGCTAACAAAAGTGAAACAACAATCGATGTTCAGCTCATTTCCTGCCCACAATCGAAATCGAAATGTTGAAATCCACACAAATTGTACCAGTGTATGTACTGTATCGCTTATATACAGCATCTATGTATAGTATCTACTTTGAAATGTTCTCCCAAATATTCTGAGATTTATTTCTTCTGCCAAACGAAAGTTTTGAGGTTCTCCTCTCCTTGGCTGGGCTCTAATGAAAGTGCCATAAATTTTCAATTAAACCTTATGCTGCTGATGCTGCTTGAAAATTGACAAACTTCTTCCAGACGCAGACGCAGTCTCAGACACAGACCCAACCTTAGTGGCATCGTCTGATTGGCGCCGATTAAGCAATCCAACGAGGCATCAAGCCCCAGCCTCTGCCCCACTTGGAGAGGGGGAAAAAAATGGGGAACGGCGACAGGGACGGCGACGCTATGGCGTTTTTCGTGGCTGCTGCAATTATTTGCGAATTAACATTTATAACACTTGATCCTGTGCGTATCCGTTGAAAGCAGAAAGCTCTGCCTGGGCTTTGCCTTACTTGACGCTTCAGCGCGTTTAAAAAGTATTTTTGTGCCACAACAACGGCAGCAGCAGCAGAAGTGGCAGCGGCAGCAACAGCAACAGCAACAGCAACAACGCGAAATATTTTGCCGCATTTTAAGAGGTCTTCGAGTGTCCGTCCGTGTGTCTGGGGTCTGTCCGTGCTGGTTGTATGTCTGTTATGCGGATTCATTGCAACCGCAGTCACTTGTTGCTTCTGTGGCTGCCACTGATGTTGCTGTTGCTGTTGCTGTTGCTGCTGTGCTAAATTTCACACCAACAATGAGCGCGAGCCAACAATGAATGAAAATGACTGACGAACGGAGAGATGACCAGCCCAGGAGCCCGACCAGCCTGCTCTTGCTTGAGGGGCATGCTCTTGGTCTTGGTCTGACTCTGGCTCTGGCTCTGCACTAAATCGATACCTTAATTCAAAGGCACGCCAGACCGCATTTTTGGATAATATACTTCAACTCCATCCGCTCCAGTGACCGCTCCGCTCGCTTCTGCTGCCACTCCATGGCTCCACTGCTCCACTACTCCACTACTCCATGTTGGTGGCACGCGTGAGATTTCCTGTCTTCAGTTGTTCAAGGATATATCTCATATCGGATTTCAGCCAAATTTGGGTGTTCTTTGTAGTTCGGATCGGATCTGAATTATACTCGTGCATCGGATCACATCCAGTGCTTATCGGCCTGGGAATTGTGGCACACAGCCACAGACACAAGACAGTTATTGTTTTTGTTGTTGTGCAATGACTTTAAAAAGCTGTTAACATGCGTTGTCATCGCTGCCATATGTTGCACGACAACGAGCAGCAGCAGCAGCAGCAGCAGCAGCGGCAGCAACAACCACCACCGACACCGCCGACGACAACAACGACGGCGACGACTCCTGGTCGCCATTGATCGGTGATCGCTTTTGGGGCCTGCCTGGCTGGCTGGCTGGCTGGCTGGCTGGCTGGCTGGCGGCTTGCTTGTCACCACCTGGCACAACTGAACCAATTTTGTGGCAGTTGCATCAATGCGCTGAACTTCAGATTGGCGGCATGCGTTGATTTCCATGGAAATCTATGCGAAAGTGGAAACGCCAGCGATTTGCGTGGCCCGCAGCGATAGTTATAGCTTCCTCAGTTCACATGTGCCGTCCCTTATTTGGAAGCTTGTGTTGTGTCGCTGTTGCTGTTGTTGTTGTTGTGTATGCGATTCAACGCAGCAATTACACGTACACTCATATATGTATAGTATATATGTATAAAAGAGAAAAAAACGAGCACACAGCAGCAACAGCAGCAGCAGCAGCAGCTGAAAGCTAAAGCCTAAGCGTCGGTGGCGGCCAGGCCCGAGTGCAACATCGTCGCCACATTGGCTGACTTATGACGAAAATAATTGCTGTCGTATCTCTAGCGGCGATCGCGTCATCGTCATCGCCATCGTTATCGGTTGCCCGCTAGAAGGCTCATCGCAGTTGGTCCGTTACACGCGAGTCGTACTCGTATGAGTAATCAATAATAATTTTATCGATCATTTTATTGCTTCTACATACGTACTCCTCTCTCTCTCTCTATCCTTCTGCGTCGCTCATCGTTTTTCCTGTAGTTGGGTGGTCCAAAATCGATTGCCATAATAATTTCACGCAAATATAGCACAGACACACACACAGCCATGCATATAGACCCCCCAACCCCCACTGCACGGTAACATCCACTGCTGCAATCGTCGTACAATATTGTAATTTACTTAATTTCGTACCGTATCGTATCGTTCAGAATACGCAAATTTGTTAAGGAAAAAAAGGCGAGTGCAAACAAAAATTGGAAGAAAACATTGTCCATGCATTAGCTACATGTCCCAGTCCCAGTCGTAGTCGTAGTTGTTCTTGTTGTTGCCGTTGCAAGTGTTGTTGTGGTTGTTTCTGTTATGAAAGGCGACTGCGCGGCGGCGTTTGTTTTGTTGGTGCTTTGCTTGCTTTATTTTGCAGCTTTTTTCATTGCTACATTTGATATGCAAATTTGTGCATTTAGAAAGAGACGCAGAATTATCGTATCTGAGGGGGAAATTATACGCGTGTGTGCTCGCGTGTGCTCGTAGAGGAAAAGCCCAGAAAACTGCATATTTAGTGGGTTAATAATTGAACTACAAAATGGTTCCCTGGGATGACCAAATATGGGGGAAATCGAATTGCAATTGAAAGCCATCGGAAAATGTCTTTCAACATTCTGAACCCGAGGGTAGGCTTGGAGTATATGAATCTGAACTTCACAGAATGTTTTCTGACATGAATATCCTTTATCGTCAAACTCCTGCCTGCCGCTTTTCTCCTTTTGACTGGCCACATGGCGTATGCGCAATATTTGCGTAAGATCTCAGAGAAATCAGCGGTGCCAGTGGTGGCTACCGCCTGCCACTTCGCGACAACGCCTTGACATGCCCACACGTCCAGTGACAACAACACCCAACAACTCTGCAACATGCCACAAAACTTTTGGTATTTCTGCTACTGTCGCTGCTTGCCGCAGCGCTCCCGTGTGAGAATGCCCCCTCACCCCCTCCCCATTGTGTGTTTGTGTGTGTGTGTGTTTTGTGGGTATAGAAAAGCGTTAATAAGCAGCGACAGGGACTGCGACTGCGACGGGGACTGTGACTGTGACTGGAAGATGGGGAGCGTTGAGGAGCCAAAAATTTATAATGTGGTACGCAATTAATTCACTGCCAAAGCTGCCAAACGGAGGCGCAAAAATTATCACACCATTCAAATGACGCTCACGAATTCGGGCTTGGGCTTGGGCTTGGGTTTGGTTTTGGGTTTGGGTGGCAAGACCAGCTAGAGGAGTCGTCACCCGACAGTTCCGATCCGATGCGATCCGTTTCGTTCCGTTCTCTTTGGCGGCAAACATTTAACAAGCAGCGGCTGTCCGGCTGTACTGAGGATGCCACCTAGAAAGCTCACGCTAGGCGTCCAATTGGCTAGAGCCGACGATCATGGTCATGCCACATGGTGCCACCGCATGGACAATGGGCCGGCCGAATCGAACCGAGGCCGGACCGGTGGTCCTTTGTCTCTCTCTCGCTCTCTCCGGCCTCTCCGCCCCTTCTCCACTGTGGAGGCCTGTCAGTGCTAATTTGTTGCTACTCGTGGCTCGCGCAGACTGCGGCTACCACTAAAAATATAGCCATAAATGTTGATCAATAAGGAGAGGGCATGGGTATGGGTATGGGTATGGGTAAGGGTGCTGTAGGGAAATCTGCATGTCCTTAATGCTGGCAACGTGCGAGTTTTACAAATTACAAAACGAGCAGCCAGGAGCCGCATTCGTGGTACATATATATCGAGTATTTTTCCCACGTCTCATTAAAATTGCAGTTAAAATGCAGAAGCAGGCCAGAGATCGTCTTCGCCGTTGCTCTTGGCCGTTGGTTCTTTTACTTTCTATCATCGTCATCGATTTTGCGACGCAGACGGAGACGGAGACGTCCTCAGCGTCATTATTGTCAACTCTCAACGAGTTGCCAATCGTCTGTCCCAACTATCTTTCTGCCTGCCTGCCTGCTGGCTGCCTGGCTGCCTGCTTGCCTGCCTGCCGTCTCTAGATTGATGTCTCTGCAGTCAGACAGTCAGTCAGTCAGTCCGTCAGTCCTTCAGTCCATCAGTCCATCTGCACAGCAGCCGCACCGCAGCCACAGCAACCTCGCCAAAGGAGGAAGGTGGCAAGAGCCAGCAGCAAAGGCAGACCCAGAGCCCAGGAGAAGTTGGCACAGTTTGCGCACTTTGGCATTTCATCTGTCCCCGGGACCTCTCCTGCAGAGGCCACTCTTGGTCCTACTTCAAAATTCGATAACGAATCTGGCAGGCACCATGGAAAATAAGCCACATTTTCATAAGTATCCGGTCAGAACCTATCGTAGCAGCGTCTATTTTTGTCCCCTTGGAGTAAGTTAAATGAGAAATAACCATATTCCTTTGCTGCCAGTTAATTGATGACACTTTCAACTCCATTCAGTCCTTAAATTCACCTTCAAAATTACTTTAATGCTACTCCGAGTCAATCAGGACTACATTCTACAGATGTTGCCCTGTTTTTGTTTCTCGTTAATTGTATAGATGTTTTCAGTCGAGTTTTAGCTTCAATAAGAGAAGTGTATTCTTGCGAAAAGAGCTTTAAAAACGACTTAGCTTTTGTGATTTTGGGTCGCTGTTTAATCCTCTAAAATTGCATAGAACTGCCAAGGGATTCCTCGGGTGGTAGACAAGTCTTAGGGCACGCCCGAAAGAAGAAAAATAAATATATCTCTCGATATTATACAAAACTTTTGCGTCGTCGTCGTTAATACAATTTCTGAAAACTTTCTGTGTAAACCTTTGGATATCATTAGTATTGGCTTTTCAGAGAACATTTTCCTTAAAAGCGCTCTAGTTTGGTTCAGGCTCTAGCTATGTTTCCTGCATGATTCAACTAAATTATATTGCAGAGGATACCTATAACCTATAATTGGTTATTTGTAACCTATTACTAATGTTTAAAGTAGTTTGTTGATTTCTCTACTAGTTCCGAGTGCCCTACGTATCTTGGGCTCGTTGGTTCGACTTGTAATTGTGTAATTCTTGTTTGATTTGACCGCTTGGCGTCTCTGTAGGAGGAGGAGGAGGAGGAGCTGCCCACGATGTGGGGAATCGTTGATTGTTTTGCTGTTATTGCGGCTATTGGGCTTTAGTATACATTTGATTCTTGTCATACTTGTATATACATATATATATATATATATGTATGAAAGAGATCTGTGAGAGCGTGGTGCGCCTTAATTAAAAGCTGAGGCCCGCTGCTCGTAGGAGTTAATTAGACTGCGGAGGTGTACCACGGCCCCAGAGAGTGGAGCGATCTCCGACCCAAGCCGATCCGATCCGGCGTCGTGTTCGCTTTCAAGTCAAGCCCCAGCTATTAGTCGCTCAATATTACGCGTTTGCCCGACAACATTGTTTTGTATTTTTTCTGTTTTTTCTGTTTTTTTGTTCTGAGAGATCTTGAGTTCTGGATGGATGGTGGACGGCGAATGGTGGATGGGTGGGGGAGTGGTGGCAGCGGGGACAAGGCTGCTGCTGTTCACACGCTGCTCATCAACAATTGCTGTCACGAATTTTCCACTCGGCGCTTTTTGCGCGCGCTACTTGTTTGTATTTTAAAATTTATTTATTTGTGCAGCATCCACACGGGTACACGGGCACACGGGCACACGGGCACACGGGCACTCGGGCACACACACGGAGAGGGATCCCTCTCCTCTCTCTCATGGATCCGATCCTCATGGATACTCCTCGTTCTTTCGGAGTAGCAGAGCAGAGCGGAGCGGAGCGGAGTGGATCGATCCGCACACACAGTGTGTGCTGTGCTCCTCCTGGAGCGCACTGAAGAATGCATTTGATCAGATAATGTAATTCGCATTTTAAATTGAGGCGCATTCCCAGTTATACTTCTTCTCACATGCATTTACTGCCCGCCTCCCTGCCACCCTGCTCCCTGCCTCGGCATTGCCGTTGCCATCGTCATCGTCATCGTCCGGAGGAGCAGGAACTTCTGCAGGAGGAGACCCACTTCGACTGCCACTGCCACTGCCACTGCCATGGCCTGGCCAGCATTGCGGGCGTCGCATTATTACGCACAAGTAAATCATCGACATCGTAGTCCTCGTCTTCGTCGTCGTCGTCGTCGTCGTCGTCGTCGTCGTTGTCCAGCCCCGAGCCGAGCTCAGCCGCTGGGCTTGTTAAGTAATTTAGTTGGCTTTTTCTGTCCTCCCCCTGGCCACCTGCCCCTGGGCGCTCCACTCTCTGGTCTGCCAATATCTTTTGCCTGATTTTTTGTTCCTATATTGCATTTGGCATATTTGCTTAAAGAGCTGCCCTGCCTGTGAGCTGCATTTGATATTGTTTCTATAAATGCTATAAATTGGCATTCAATTAGGGAAGAGGTGTTTTATTCTTTGGTGGGATTCGCACAGAGACGGGAGAGAGAGAAGGGAGCAGAGCGAGAGTCCTGATTGAAAATCAATTTGATCGTAATTCCATTTGTATTTCACAGCTTTTAAAACAAGATCCTTATCGTGATCTATAGAATTATTGAAGCTTGTGTTCTTTGCGATTATTTTTGTATTCGGAAAAATAGGTATGTTCATTCGAATGGTCCAACATTTCGCTGATACAATTTTCTTCTCCATTAAAATTGTTTCAAATATTCACTCCATATCCATAGACGTTGATCATGGATATGCCCCAAACTGTTTCTTTGATCTCTAACAAACTGACTTTCCCCAGAGACAATCACTTGCTATCAGCCATCAACTTTAGGCTACTCTCAACATTTCCCATCCAATCAGGCATTAGCATATCAGCCAACAGAGATCTATAACTCTCTCACAGACACAGACAGTGACTCCGGGAGGACATTGGAGTGGTGTGGAGTGGAGAGCGGAAACGGAGTGGATCATATGGAGATCCATCATACATTGTAGAGCCTTGTCCTGCTTTCTAACGATTGCATTTTTGATATTTGTGACACGCAGATTTTCCATCAGTGTCAACAAGGCATTGTTCGGGAGAGCAGCAGACGTCAACGTGGTTGGTCCGCCATCGCAGACCCCGTTCCGGCCACGTCCTGGCCCGCTAGCCCGCTGGCCCGTTGCCCCGCTGCCCCGAAAGACTGACAGACTCGATCGGCCGTCCGATCGTCATCGATTTTTCAACATCAGACCAAAGTCGGGCCAAAACGAAACGAAACCCAGAGTCGCGGGCTAATGCAAAACTGAATGCAGCGAGCGCGTACATTTGCATAGACACAAAATTATATGAGACCCGAGACCCAGGACAGGACCCCGATCAAACGCAGCTTCCTGGTCTTTTTTCGCTTTGGTTTGCAATTTATGTACCCACACAATGGGGTAACAAAAACAGTTGGAGGAATCGTCGTCGGAGTCGTTGTTGTCGATGCTGGGAGTCGTCGTCGAGCGTCGTCGTCGAGCATCGAGGATGGTGGTGGTGTTGGCTTAAACACCATTCTAGCGGTTCGTTTAGCTTGTTTATTGGCATGAAAATCTATCAAAAATGCATCATGCATTTTATATTTATTATACGTAAATATAAAAATAATGTGCCTGACATTTGACCCGGCTCAAACGACACAACGTTATGGCCCGGCCACATGTTGCCTTCCGAGCCTTGCCACAGCCTGCCACAGGCTGTTGGTTGTTGGCCTGCCGGGCAGGCAGTCTGCTAGGAAAGCCTCTCCTCTCCGAGTGATTATGAAACGGCTTTGTCGGTATGCCGGGGATATGGATATGGATATGGATATTCGGTTATTGTCTTGGCTTTCGAATTCTAACACAAATCAAAACGGCCTAACAGCAATCCCAACACTCGCCACTTAAATGCTCGTTTATAATGTTGTTAAAATACAATAAATAGTCGGGATTCGCAGCAGGCGGTTGCTGCTGCAAGCTGCACGCTGCACTGTTCCACCTTTTGCTCCGCTCATGCTGATTTATGAAATGTGGACGCCGTCTTGGCGGTCCCACAAACGGACTTGGACTGCGACTGCGACTGAGACTGGGACTCCAAAGGCCAGCCTCTGATCGGGCGAGCCTTGAGGCCTCTGACTGGGCTCCGTCTGGCTCTCAGTCGCAGTCTCAGCCCGAGTCGGCGTGATTGTGTGATTGTAGGCCTTTGATTGAGTTGTCGGCATGCTGGGCTACTGTTTGGAGTTCTTTGATTGGGCTATCTATTAGTAGAATCACAGCTTTTGGCTATAGCTCCGCAGCCTTAGCTTATCACTATTTTAAAGGGGTCACAAATGGATCTACTTGAACATGGAATGGAAGCGGCTGACTGTCTAGGAAGTACGAACTCTGGGTTATTCTGGGATCATTATGACCAGCACTTCAAATCTCTTATACCCATTAGATGATCTTCTCAACTATAAAGCACTTTCTTAAACATTTTTCACTTGTTGTCTTCAAAATTTGACTTATTTAATAAAAATATAATGCATATACACTTACCCATTAATGAAATCGAATCAAGTTAGGGATCTACCGTCCACAGCACAGCTGTGCCTCCTCGATCGGCAGGCAGCATTCGATCAAGTCGTAGCTCTTAAGCATTCAAGTCACCATCTTTCAATGTACTGTAATTAATTTTCTTCACACACTTTCCAGCTCTTTTCTGTCTGTTCTTGTTCGGTCACACTTTTCACGTCTTCCGATCGTTCTGCAACGGCCGAAGGAAAGCCGAAGAAGATCGATCCCATCCAGCAGCGGTCGTGCGATCCTCGATCGTCGTGCAGGTCACGCAGACGCAGTTACTCAAAGACTGAAAACGTAGCTGCATCGCATGGGTCTCTTGAGTCGCTGCTCGGGCAGAAACCTGAGTAGAAACTCGTTTGTGGGGCGACATTTTCTTAAGAGAACACCCGCCACTGGGGACTGTGAGTGAGAGGGAGCAAACAGATATCTTACATTCCCTCCAAAGCTCTTTTGGGGCTCTCTTAAGCCCAGCTCTGACACTCTCTCGCGCGCTCTCGCGCTCTCGTGCGCTCGTGCTCTCCCTCTCTCTCTCTGGGGTTTCATTAGGCAGTTATATTTTATGTGTGTATATAGGAGACGACCTGTGGGCGGGACTTGTGCCGGTGCGATCGTGTGTGCGTATTAGATATTATAGACACACTGCAGACTCGCCTGTGACTTGCTCAGCAATGCCATTTTGGGCCGGGCTCTATATACATTGGCTGCGTGGGGGACAAATGAGCAAACAAATGAGCGGCAATTTATGTGTGTTTTCTCCGATCCGCTCGGCTCTGGCTATGGCTATGGCTCTGTTGTATGAGAATTCAATTGACACCAACCTGCTACAAAATGACGTATCTCCCGCTTATGTATTTATTGAAATTTATTCAATTATATACGACTTACTATATACATATCTATCTAGATATATGTATATACATATATGTATGTATATGTACACCCAACCTTTGGCTTTGGGTGTAACCAGTTTTTAGCACACTCAAAAAAAGAAATATGAAATCAGCGATTGAATATTTTTGTTATTTCTCCATCGATTGTGGGCGTGGGCACGCGAGATCCAACAGATCTTTGGGCTTTTTGTGACACAATTTAATGAAATTTAAACAATTCTAGACTTGGTGTTTGACTAATGATCAATGCGCCGGCCGGACAGGGTGCTGAAACTGATTTTTCAATTAGTTTCGTGGCTAAACTGGATTGCAGTTTACATTCGATTCGATATCTGAAAAATTGCTTTTAATTGGGTGGAAACCATACAGTTTCTGGTGGACTAGAACTTTAGCAATGCTCTATTTTCTTTCCCAATGCTAAAAGCACTATCTTTTATGGGTTTTGAGTACCAGCTTGATCCAAATTTTGCTCTCCCAAGATCCAAGATCAAAGCTAAAAGCCCTCAAGGGAGTACCTTCAAATGGCCTGCTGCGATATACGTATCTTAATACCCCATAGATCTTAATAACCGTTCGACTAGCCGCTTCATCTGAGAGGAGCCGTCGATAGGCAGGCATTCAATGGCTGAGGAGCTTCTGTTGCATTCTAGAGTTTAATCGCTGTCAGCGGCTCCAGATTGTATGGGCAGTTAGGGGCCTTCTTTGCTTTGGCTAAATCTAGCTAAACATCGAACTACTAGCTTTGTCCGGGCACCCACATGGTGCTCCTACTCCTCATCCTCCTCCTTCTACCCCTGGACCGCTTTGGACAGAGTACGAGTACAAGTATTCGCGTATAATTGCAATTTCCATTCAACTGTTTGTTCGTTTTGTGGGCCTCTGTGTCCCTCTGTGCCTCAATTCATTTGTTTGTTTGGCTTGTTTTGCGGTTGTTAGTGCCCATCATAAATTGCAGGAATTGGGAGCTTTGGGTGCTCTTGGCGAGGTGGGGTGGGGGGGTAAGGTGCAGCTATGCCCCTTGCTAATCGGTGGCGTTTCATCTGCGGCCTGCTGTCCTGTTCGGGGGCTTGTTCGGCTGTCGTCGCACGCATAATTAGGCCTGAGGACAATCGTTTCGCTTCGCTCCGTTTCGGCCCACTGAAAGAAATACCTGCAACCGGGTTGGAGCTTCCTTGGAGAACACTCCGCTGCGTGCCTCTCCGTGGGGTTTTCGGCGAGTGCAATTTCGGGCAAATAATTGCCAAACGGAAAACAATAAGCCCTGGCCCTGGCCGAGGGCAATCGTGGCATCTTAATGCGCCCCTGACTGACATTTAAATAGATGCTAATTCCCATCATAACTGAAGCCCCGACTCTGCCCAACTAATGAATTTGAACTCTCTCCCACTCGATTGCTCCCTATCTCTCTTTCTCTCTCTCTCCACTCACGACTCAACGAGTGACTCTCTTCCCAGTACGAGTACGAGTACGAGTCGAGTACTTCCTGCTGGCCGCTTTCTTTGCGCGTGAATCCGTGTAACCGCAGCACAGCGCTTACCAATCCCAGAAATGGCGGGGAAGCGGCAAACAGAAAACAAAACTGTGATTTGACCAAAAACAGAAAGCCGGCCAGAAAGCTTGGCGGATATAAACGCTTTAAGACTCCATATTGTGGTGGCAGGCCCGGCCCGGATGCGACGACAACGACGACAATTGTGGAAGAGACCAAATGGCCAAACCATCCACCAACAGCAGCACCACCAGCGGCAGCACCAGCTCTTCAGCAAATTTCTACGCAGTGGAGGAGGTTGTGTGTCTTCCTCTGCTGTTTGTTGGTTGTTGTTTGGTTGTTTGGTTGTTGCTGCTGTGCTGTGCTGTGCTGTTTCGTGTCAACTGACTTTGGCTCTGGCTTTCGGCTTTCTGGCTTTTGTTTTCACAAGCCGCCCCATTTTGCTTGCCTCATACTCCATGCCACATGCCCATGCCCAGGCCCATGCCATTTGCCCCAACGTTTCCTGTTGAGAATTTGCAGAGCCCCGCTGTCCTGTCCTGTCCTGTGGTTGTGATTGTGTGATTCCTCCTACAAAATCAGGGAACAGTGGTTTCGGATACTGATTTCCCATAGCTCTGAAAGATGGCAAAGAACCCCTTCGAAAAGATGGATTTGGTTGGTGAGTTTCTTCCTGTTTTCGAACCACTGTCGGAACCCATTCCACATCCCACATCCCCATCCCGTTCCCTGGGCAATTGTGCGTTAGATTTAAGTGCTTTCGTTTGCCAGGCTTAATTTGCATTTTTATTTTTATGTTTTCATTGAAAGCGCCAGCATCAATGGAGCCCGCTGACTTCAGCAGATCCGAGCCGAGTGGCACCGAGTGGATCTGAGAGTGGAGTGGAAGCTGAGAGCTGAGAGCTGAGGCGAGCACATTTGGCTATTCCTTTGTTTTCGGCCTTAAGTTATCAGCGGCGGTAGATGTACACGGCATCAACGGTAGCAGCAGTAGCAGCAGTAGCAACAGCAACAGTGGTAGCAGCAGCAGCAGCAGCAACATGCAACATGCAAAATGCAAATGTTTATTGGCCAAATGCTGAACGATCTCAACGAGCTAAACTGAGAATGGGCTAACACTGTTTTAGCTGTTTGCTGTGGCTGCTGCTGTTGCTGTTGCTGTTGCTGTTTTAGATGCGGCCTGTTCCTTCTTTCATTGGCTCGAAGCGGGTGCTGACTGCCACACAGTTGTCGCCTTTTGTTGTGGCAACAACCATTTTGGTAAAAACAACTAATCAATTGGCAAATGTGCCATCCGTCAATCATTGAGTCAGTCGCGCTGGTGGTGTAGGTCACACGACACCACACGAGCGGCGGTGGCGGCGGCGGCGTAGTGGAGTTGCAGTTGCAGTTGGACATGCATCCAGTGGATGCAGTGGATGTGTGGCAGCCACCGAATTGACTCGCATTCACTTTTGGGGCAAATAAAATGCCACCTTGGTTGTGAATGTCAGTTAGCCAATTTGAAAATTCATTCATTCAATGCTTTTGACGACTGACTGACTGACGGACGGACTGACGACTATTGCCAACATTTATTATTAGCCTTTCCCAAATTGCCTATTTTTGGAGCTGCTGATGGCCACACAGCCACAGCGGCAGTAGCAGCAGTAGCAGCAGTGGCAGCAGCAGCAACCACAACAACAACATGCCGCACATATCACAGCAAGACAAATTTCTATATAATTGCATTTGTCGCAGGCTCTCTCGAAGCCAGCCCGATAGCCAGCGAGGCCAGATCGGACCAGACAATGCCCGGCATTATTTCGATATAAATTGCATGCCATTGGCCCGACCAGTGGCATTCCATCCAACCAATTGCCAACTCCGGGTTCGGGGTTCGGGGTCCGGAGTCCGATTCCGATACCGATACCGAGTCGAAGCCCCCAGCCAGGGGCAGGGTTTCCCCGACTCCCGCTCCTGTCTCTGCCTCTCATCTCTCAGCTCTCAGCTCTAATTGTCATTTAATGAGACACGCTCGGCATTTGCGCACGACACACGACTATCAATTTGGCAGGCAGCATCACCAGTTGGGAATGGGTAGGGGGAGGGGTAGAGGGGTACCACAAGCAGAAGCTATCGATGGAACTGTTCGAATCGCTGACAAAACTAACTTGTCGTCCTGTTGTCCTCCTACTGTCTGTCTGTTTTAGCTCACAGTCCCACGTGTGGAGGCAGTGTGCAGTGCTGTGCTTTTGTTTGTGAAGCAAATTCAAATTGCATTTTGGGTTGATGCGCAAATGGAACTGGCAGTGGGTGTGCCACACAGCTCCAAGGTCTGTCTATCTCTCGCTGGAAGTTCACTAATGAATGGCTTACAACCGGAACACTCTAAAGACAATGTTTCAGTGGGAGTTACAGAATTCCTTGCACTAAATTATACTTTAAGACATCTCTCCTTTATATTTCGTAGTTTTCATTCAACATTTCAAAGAATATAATCTATAGAAGTCTATAAATTATAATCCTTTGCCTTTAATCTCATAATAATAAATATCAACAGAAGAACCATATAACATGATTCAACTCCTATATAAACCAAGTGGAAAGCTCTCCTCCAACAAAAACCCTTAATGGGGCCATTGTCGGTGCGTTTTTCAAGAGCCTCCGTGGCGCAATTGGTTAGCGCGTTCGGCTGTTAACCGAAAGGTTGGTGGTTCGAGTCCACCCGGGGGCGCATATCTCTATTTTTCCCATTTTTTCTCTCTCTCTCTTTTTTTAATTATTGGCAAATGGCTTTTTTTAATGTTTTCTTAAAATATATTTATTTGTTTATTCGTTTATTGTGTAGCGAATTTTAATGATGTGTTTAACAAAGTGAAATCGTCTGTTTTGTGGTCTGTAATTAAATCCGAAAGGTGGTAGGGGCTAGATAAGATAAATAGGAAATAAACATCAATTGATACAAACTACTGATTTATGAGATCGTTGGGTGGGTTTATTGATTCCTTCCGTTTGACTTTGATTGTTGCCAAGCGGCCTGGCCTGTCACTCTGTAACCTCCGCACGAGCAGCTCCACTTTCAGCCCTCTTTCTGCCTTCCTCTTTGTGCACCTCTGTCTGCCACTTGATGCCACTGAAAAGCCCGCAAGCGTAACAACAGTTGCAACTGCCACAAGTGCAACTTCTGCTGCCGCTGCTGCTACTGCTGCTGCTGTTGCCAAGTATATCATGGCAACTTGGAGACAGTTTGTCGTCGTTGCTTTTGCTAATTAAAATGTCTTGGTGCTGTCACTCAAAAGGCGGTCGTCTGATCCACTGGCCAAGCGACTGGCTGGCAGCAGACGAACGACAACGACAACGACAACGACAACGATGACGACGACGACGCCCATTTTAGTCAGCGGCAACAATGCGATTTTGCCTTTTGCTGCTGCTGCCTGTGCTTGTGGCTGTGGCTGCTACAATTTCATTGGAAGTCTGTGGACGGGGCACGCGGCGTATGCGCAATGCCATTGCGATCTCCCTCGCACAAAATGGCGATCGCATTGTTACAGTTTGCAATTATTTTGATTTATTTTTTGTTCGCTCCGTCGCTGCAGTGCCTCCAGTACTGTCTGCCCCTACACCCTGCCTCTGCCTGTGCCTCTACCTGTGGCACTAATCAAAATTAAAATGACGCGAACGATACCAGACAAGGCGATGCCACGGATGATGTCCCCGCACTGTGCACGTCGCCGTTGCCGTCACCGTCCCCGTTGCCGGCCAGAGAGTCAGAAATCAATATTCTAAATTCTTTAACGCGTGTGCACATTTAAGGCAACGCCAGCTCATTGAGATGCGTGCCGGCGAACAGCCTGGCCAGCACTTATACGCAATTTCGCGCCATATTTGGTCCAAACATATTGGATTTTTTGTCAGGCACTGGGCTGGCATATAGAACAGGCTCAGACCCAGACCCAGACCAGGCCAGAACGAACCAGACCAGACCAAGCCAGATCAGGCAGCCATCCCGGCAATCATCCTCAACTTAGCTCTGGCTTAAGATCAGCAGCAGCAGCTGCAACAGTAGCAGCAGCACCAGACTGTTTGGCTGCACTGCAAAGAACCCCACTAATCGAGTGTCTATCTTTTTTTTGCAGGATGATCGATCGCCAACATCGTCGGGCAATGAGTCGGACGACTCTTCGGACGTGGAAATGCCCGCTGAAGTGGTGTCCGAGGTGGTGACCACAAAAGTGCCAGCCAGTCAGGATCCCAGCAAAACAGAGGCAACGGCAGCGGCGACTGCAACGACATCTGCAACGGCAACTGCAGTAGCGGCATCCAAGCCGATGCCAGCACTGAGCTATCAGACTGAGAAAGGACCCTCAACGTCCACGGCAGCAACTGCCGGAGGCGGATCGTCGGGGGATGGCAAATATGTCTATCCGGGAGCCTCCTTTGCCAACATACCGCCGAAAATGTTGAGGCAACTGATACAAACGGGACACTTGCAGCTTCACGCTGAAGAGGGTGAGTGTTGCAAAGAGTACCGAAGGTTTCACCATAGATTTCACGACTGTCTCTATCCGCCAGATGGCAATCAATATGTGACTATCCCGCTCAGCTCCACGGCAGCCAGTCTGATCAAGGGCAACAAATTGGCGGCCTCATCGTCCAGCGGTGGTCCTGGAGGAGGAGGCGGAGGCGGAGGAGGAGTGGGATCCACGGCTATCAAGTCAGAGCAAACACCCGAGAAAGCATCGTTGGTTATCAAACAGGAGTATGATTAGCACCCCGCTACGACCACTGCTTGTCCAACACTGAGAACGGCGTTTATCAGCACTGGCCCGCAACAAAAGAAGAAGCAGCAGCAAGGGATCCCCAGTACCCGTCTTCGCAAAGTCTATATAAAGTTTTCACGATCGCCTGCTAACTCTAAGTCATACTACTACGAGTATATCCATTATTATGTCGTACATAAACTATTTTTATACCTATATAAAAAGAAGAGAAGGAGAAACCCAACCCTGCCAACGGCATATCTACATATATGAAACTATACGTAAGTTTACAAAAAAAAAATGTTCTGCAAGCTATGAAAGCATCATATTGAGTTCGGGATCAAGATCGATAAAGAGGGAAGAAAGAGAAGGATAATTGATAATGAGGATGAGGATGTTCCTAAACCGCAGAGGTCAAGTTGCTTTGTTAATAGTTTATATTGTTTTATTATATTATATACAATACATAAATATATATGAAACACTTTTTTGCATATAAAACAAATGGATAATGCTTATTTTCGGAGCACTACAGGCAAAGAAATTCTTCGATTTTCTTAAAGTAGTTCAGAGCCCCCTTAAATGTCACTTTCCCTCGATAGATACTCCCCTTCAGCTATGTAAGTGCAAGCAGTCGACCAAAGGTATTTGCCGTTTAACCATTCATTCGCAATGGCACTTACCGAACCCTGGCCACGCCCCACACTCACACTCACACACACACTCTCATACATATACACACGAATGGAAGGTGAGTATCTATGAGAAGGCTTGGATTAAGCACACTCAGGAAAAAAGTGTGCGACAGACAAATAAATGCCTTTTGGTATTTAGCCGCTTGATGGATGTCCATGTTGAGTATTTTGCAATTGATTGATTGACGACATCATCTTATTGACACTTAACCTAATTAAACGTCGCTCATTACTTACTAGCGCAGGTAGCACCACACCGCACCGCACCGCACCACACTGCAGCACCTGTTACAGCCCACGGATGAGTGTCTTGGGGGGGGTGACGGTGACGGTTGCGCTTCCGCTGCGGCTGGGGCAATTTGCATGCGAGAGACCCTGGCCACAAAGGCGCAACGTGTGGCACATACTAATGGCAGCTGTGGTGGTGAGTGGTTAAGTGTGGACGACCTGGGCGGTGGATTGGCACGCGCCCGCGCTTCCGTGCGGGACCAGTTCTTAGCCCAGCCCAGCCCAGCCCATAGCCGGAAGTTGTTAGTGTTTCGGCCATGGTCTTTTATGGCCAAGCGGTGACAATGGGCAAACTGTTGAGACAGAAATCAAAGCCCACTCTTTCCTCCCCGGTCGTGGTCAAAGTTGAGTGGGTCACTAAACTTGCGGCATACACATACATACATACATACATCTATAGTCTCTTGACCGGGGAAGTTGTGTCTGCCACCACAATTAGCGTCGATTGTGGCCAGTGGAGCCACAGCCATAGCCAGAGCCCCAGCCAGAGTTGATTGACATTAGGGGCTTAGACTAGGACTAGGACTACGACCAGTGGGCCCATGTCCGTGTCTGTCTGTGTTCGGCCTGGCCACTGGCACCCACGCAAGCCTCATGTGAATATTGATCCTGTCTGTCCCTGCCCCTGTCTATGCGATTATTATTATTAATGGTCACGAGCGCGGAAAACTTTGCATTGCAATTTTTCGAGTCAGTTGCCCAGCCGCTCGCCTGACAAACGGCCGCACACACCTGCCAGTGTCCTGGAACGCGCACCGCCAGGAGGTACAGTTTTGCGTCGTATCGGAAAAGCCCAAGAAAATCAATACTAATGAGCCATTAAATGTAGTCCTCAGCTGCTCCTTCGACTGAAGTCTAATGAGTGTGACAGCAGCGGAAATTGAATATTGAGTGTAGCCAAGCGGATGCAACAGGAAATCACATTAACCGTAGTCGCAGCAGAAGCAGCAGTAGCATCAGCAGCATCAGCATCAGCAGCATCCTTTTGTCATTATCCCTGCGGCTGCAAAAGGTATAGGAAGGAAGAGCTAAAACGGAAGTCTTAGACGTAATGCCTTACGACTTACTGGCTGCCTAGCATGGGCTGCTCCAGTTCCAAGTCCGACCCAACGATAGACGACACTAAAGGCCCCGTGTCGGCCAAGTCGAACAGAATGGCCAGCAATAAGGAATACCGTGAGTGCACCGGAGCCCCCGATTGAGTTGCCTATTACCGGTCTCTCTCTCTCTCTCTCTCTCTCTCTCTCTCTCTCTCTCTCTGTCTGACAGCTGCCTCGGAGGCCTTTACCATTCCGCTTGACACAGAACAGCAGCCGGAGATGCCTCTCAACGAGACCTTGAGACAGCCACCCAAGCGCATTCAGCAGCTAATGCAGGAGGCGGCCCACTCGGAGCCGCCCACGCTCGAGGAGCTGGAGGACAAGCAGCAGAAGGCGGAGCAGAGGCGCCAGGAGTTGATGCAACAGAAGCTGGAAGCCATCCAAAAGAATGTTCAGATACTGATGCGAGGACACAGCGATGGAGACGGCCATGGAGAGGAGAGGAATACAAAGTAAAACCCGAATATTTCCAACCAGCACTCTGCTTAGGAAAGGAAAGATTTTGTCAGCCTGCTTTTCATTCACATGTTTTATTGTTAGCTTTAATGCATATATGTATTACTATATATCATAGTGTATTTCCAAACAATTAGATTGTATGCAATTAAACCTCCACTCCACTTTACTTCACTCCACTCCCCTCCAATCTCATCATCAAAACGCGTCCTACTCGTACTGTAATCCTCTTACTATATATTTGTATGTACTTCAATCTGTTCGTCGTAGTCAAAAGGTTATCTATATGTATGTATTTATGTATATATACTCGTATTAGGTTGGTTTGCTCGATTGGTGTTTTGGTTTTGCTGAGATAATCGTTAATCGTACTACATATGCTTCATTTGGATGTGCGTGTGGTTGTAAATCATGTCTTTTGGGTTTGTAGTAGGTTTACTTGGTTTGGTTGCCAGGCTAAACTCCATATTTATATATAGCTATACTCGTATGTATATAGTATAATATATCGTATCGTATCGTTAGGTATAAATACGCACGTCTTGTGCCGCAGAGACTACAAATGTTGCTTTGATTTCAGCTTGATTTCGCCTCCAGAGGCCTCCGACAATTTGTTAGATCATTCGATTAGTTAGCTACACACTCATAAAAAGGGTTTCGATCCGGGCGTACCGATTATCTTTTGCTTAGACTGTATTTTTCTATTTTTGTATTTTATTCTCTCATATGCTTTTAATATGCTTGCAATTTTAGTTGGAGTTACTTGATTTGGTGCATTTCGAAGATACTTCGGATTTAAGAACTATGTCGATCGATTCGGCCATGCCGCAGCAAGATATGTTCCTCCAGTCGAGGGAATCCCAGCTTTATATGTATATATGTATGTCGACACAACCTTGTGGGCTCTCATAAGCACTAAGTTCATTCCATCTCCCCGCCTGATGCACCTTCGACTGGAGGCATCTCTTGTCTGGTCGTGTCTATTGCTTTGGGTTACATTACTCTTTTCGCTGTTGGGTTTTTTTTCATTATTTATCAGTTACAAAAATGTTTTGTTCTTAGTTTTTGAACTATGGTGGGTTTCGTTCTTAAAACATACATTGTAATAATCGTAATTTAATGCATATATGTACACATATATGTATGTACGTACGTACTACTGGTTCAATACAAATTTTTGGTTTGCTTTCTATGCACATTTATGTATATAAAAACTGACTTCAACCTATCAAAAAACGAGCAGTACGATCACATTTCCCCCCAGCTATAGTCCCCCCCTAACATTTCACAAAAATTATGATCTAAATGGGAACCCAACGATGCAACCAGCCCCGCGGAACCACCAACTTCATTTCCGTTTCCGTATTCGTAGTTTGAACTTGTATTAAAGCTTTTTTGGTTTTGGTTTTTCCCCATTTCCTATACTCGTATGTGGAGGATGACTTCTTGCATCCAACACCTAAAGCTTACACATGGGTATATTTGCCTGGTGTATATTATATAATATAATTATAATAATAATAATAATATATATGCATGTATGCGTGTGTATATACTGTATGTTTTCCAAGTCGTAATCCATTAAATTTGTATTAAATTCTTTGCCTGGAGCATGTGCCTACCTAAACGCCTAACAAATGGAATTCGATCCGCTCCGATACGAACCATCTCTTGTGTCTGATCTGATCATGATCATCGCTCAAATGATTTTGGGCCTTAAGCACGATGGGTCGAGAGGGCTGCTGAACTTAATGGCATAAACCTGAGGAAGCTTGGGTATATCTTTGGTGAGAACATTGCTGGAGTATAGTCCGGCGTTAAAGGATCGTCTGATCTTGAAAGCCTGTGGCCAAACTTACATAGCAACCCTCCCGAAGCAGGGGTGTATACATATACATATATATTCGTGTATATAATCCGGGGCTAGACATAAAAAAATCAGTACTGCTTGTCAATGGGTAATAACTAAGCCTATTTATGGTTTCCTTGCCAAACATATCCTCCCTTCCTTCCTTCCTTTAGCACACAACATTTATTGCAACTATACGTAGTTTTCCGAACTGAATCTTAGCCTAAATATATATATTTATATATATGTATGTAGTATGTATGTGTATGCGTGGGTAGTGTGTGAGATCTAGTTGTAGACGCCGCGCACCATGCCCTCGCGGTTCCGGGTGTGCCACTTGCAGGTGAGGATACGGATGTAGGTGCGCCGGAAGGATGCGTTGCAGAGGGCATAGCACATGGGGTTGATGGTCGAGTTGATGTAGCATAACGCGTAGAAGAAGTCCCACAGCTCGGCGGGAATGCAGTCCGAGCAGGTGGTCAGCGGCTTGATCAGCACCAGGATATTGTACGGCGTCCAGGTGATGATGAAGCTCAGCAGAATGGCCGACAGCGTCTTGGCCGCCTTCGTCTCCTGCCGCTTCTCCTGCGACTTCTTTTTCTTCTTGGCCGCCGCATTGCGGGCATTCATGAGGGCGTGCTGCCCCGCAGCCCCACCCGCTGCGCCGGCGGCTCCTGCCTTGCCCAGCTGCTTGGGAATGACCTTGGCATTGAGCAGGCGGGCATCGTGTTGGGCGTGTGACATGCGCCGTCCCAGCGGAAGGCTGAACTCGGAGTCTCGCGACGGCAACGGCCGGCGGGTGGCCAGAGGGGGTACGGTGGTGACTGCAGCACTGCTGGCCAGTGTCGAGGGCGTCGCATCCTCTTGTATCATCTTGATGGAGGGCGCATAATCGCCTTGGCCGACTGCCACTGCGCTTGCACCTACCGCAGCGGCTTCTCCTGAGCCTGCTCCTACTCCTCCTCCTCCTCCTCCTGCTGCTCCTGCTCTGCTCATTGCCGCATTGGATGAGGCTCCGTCCGAGGGCAGGCGAATGAGTATCGTGTAGACCGAGTCCTGGCTGACGGAGCGGGAGTTAATGCGATTGATCACGGGCAGCGTGCGGGAGTCACGAACCGCCGTATTAGCGCTATTCCCATTCGCATTCGCGTTTCCATTGCCGTTGGTGTTGCTGCAGCTGGCCGTTCCATTCGCCGTGGCCATTCCCAAGCCCAGGCCGATGGCAGCTCCGTTCCCTGTACTGGCGCCTCCCGCGTTCGCCGCCGCACCGCTATTGCTGCTGTTTTGACTGTTGTTTCCGGTGGCATTCAGCTCCTGCATCTGCGAGATAGAGCTGAGTGGCATCGGGGGCCGGGCCAGGGGCGTGGGCGAGACATCCGACAGCAGAATGCTGGGGGGCCGTACTCCGCTCGTACTGCCCCCCATCGAGTAGTTGTCCCGCATCACGTTCATCGAGGTACATCTGTTGGGGCGAGAGGTAGAGAGAGGAGAGAAAGGATGTGCCATTGGTATCGCATATTCCTGCAAACTCACAGACAAACGCACATGCTGACACACACATACACCCACAAGTGCCAGCACTATGATGGCTGATGGCAGGCAACAACAAGATGGCTGTCAGACCACAGCTGAAGCATCAGCAGCAGCAGCAGCATCAGAACAACAGCATCATGGGGCAGCGGATGCATCTGCTCTTCTAACTGGCATACCCATGCAGTCACACAGACACTCACACAGCTACAGGATGCTACTACACAGATACTCATGCATGTGCAGAGTGCGTTGTGGATGGAAACGAGTAGCGGGATATCTGAACTGAAATCGATTACTCATCGGAATGCTGGGCCACGCATCATTTGAAAGGAGAATGTGCGACCAAAGGGTGGATGGTGACCGGAAATAAGGGGGTTTCCCCCACAATGGGCACATGTCCATGCAGATTCATCGGAAATTTCAGTTACATCAATTGTTTCGATGACACTGCCTTCAAAAAGAGGCAGGGATAGAGGGAGAGACTCTAATGGAATTTACCTGGACGGTTGGGGCTTGCATGAAACTGCACTGATTAGAGGTAACTTGTGGCACATGGAATATCAATAGATCTATGTCAACAGACAAAACAGATAGCAGAGTAGGAGTACACATACAAGATGTATATCTGTGCGTTTTATGTAGCTTGGAAAAGAATTATTCCATTGAAAAGGATATAGAAACAAGTATTTCTATTAAGGAATAGAAGATAATGATAAAGTGAGACAAATCAACAGCAAACTTTGTAAAACTCGGAAAATGTTATACTTCTAGTGGCTGGCATTAATAGAAACTGCAGACAAGATATGGCCGTATAAATTCCGCTAACCATCGTTTTAGAAATAAAATCGCCATAAATAGAAACCTTACACACAAAATAATTGAATTGCAACTCAAAATTCGTTTTATCGTCAAATAAAATTACACAAAATTGGAAACTAACAAACCCTTAAAATTAATAAACTAAAAATTCATGAAAACGGAGGGTAAACTCAGACAAAAGGCACACATTTCGCTGGCACATTTTCGAAAAATAAACTGAAATAAACTGAAGAACCAATATCCATCCCTGGCAGGGGCGTTGCATTTGCATGGGGCACAGTTCAAGCCACCGCCTCTGCCATGTTGCAGAGTTCTGTTTGTGCGAGGACTTTGATGGATTTGTGGGGGTTTTTTTATGGAGATGGCTATGGGGATGGGGATGGGATTAGTGCAACTGAAAGCTTTTACCGGCGATGGATGTGTGGCATTTGGCAGCAGAACTCTGAGTTTTTGTTAGCTGTTGGTTTTCTTAGTGGGTAAACATCGAAGAGGAGAAGGAAATCGAAATTTATAAAGTGTCTGTTTCTGTTTATCTTTGTGTTCGGTGGGCGATGGGCAGTGGTCAGTGGGTGGGGGGTGGTGCGCTCTAAGTGCAATTGTTGCATTAATGCAGTGCATATACACACATCCACACATGTACAGAGGGACATACGTGTGTGTGTGTGTGTATGGGAGTGCAAGGGGTGCTAGAGGTGCGAGCGGTGCGGTGTCGCTTACTCGAAAATACGAGTAGACAATAGACGATAGAATAGACGATAAAAGATCAGAATTTTGATTGCTTGTTTTACTACCTGGAGACGGAGCTTTGTAAAGGAGTTTCAATTGTTACTGGTGTTGCATACCCTAAATCAGAAGGCTCCTCCTGCTCGTAGGCAAAGTCGTCGGAGTCCTCGCGCCCGGAATGCCACCACGCAATGCACCACTCCTTGACGCTGCCGAAGCAGTTGTACGGCTTTTTGATTGTATTGGTGCTTTTGATCTGCAAGGACATAGGCACCAAAGATAAGTATCTGCATTTCAGATGGGATAAAAGGGGTATAGGGGGGAAACCCACGCTTGACTTGCGCGAGTGCATGCCGTGGTAGCCGGAATCGAGGACCATATTCGTCATGTAGACACTCTCCGCATCCGCAGAGCTCTCGGAGCGCGGCCGTCGCCAGGTGTCGTGATCGTTGGCGCCCAACTGGGCGAAGGCCAGCAGGCCGCCGCCCGCATGATTGACCACAGTGTTCTCGTCACTGAAAAGAGATGCATCTTAGGGGGATCCAACGCATGGGATTTAAGTGATTTAAGATCACTCACCTGCTGTTCGACCGCTTGCTGGAGTCCTTCTTGCCCGCCTGCAGATTGGGCAGGTCCTTCTGCCGCTTCTTCGTTTCGCGCCAAATGCGCCAGTAGAGGAAGCACATTATCGTGACGGGAAAGTAGAAGGCGGCGAGCGCTGTGCCGAAGGTGATGTACTGGTTCGTCTCGATGAACTGGATGTAGCACTCGTCCTTGGGCACCGTGCGCTTGCCCTCGATGTAGGGCCAGCTGTAGATCCAGGGCGGCCAGAGCAGTAGGCTGATGCCCCAGGCGGCGCCGATCATCACCGCCGCCCGGTTGGTGGTGCGCTTGGCGCGGTACGTGAGCGGCCGAGTGACGCTGAAGTAGCGATCGAAGCTGATGATCAGCAGGTTCAGCACTGAGGCGTTCGAGGCCAGGTAGTCGAGGGCCAGCCAGGTGTCGCAGACGATCGGCCCTAGCGGCCAGTAGCCCAGGATGGTGGTAACCGCGAACAGCGGCATCGAGATGGCGCCGATGGCAAAGTCCGCGATGGCCAGCGAGAAGAGGAAGTAGTTGCTGATCGTCTGCAGCTGCTTGTCGATCTTGAAGGAGATCATCACCATGACGTTGCCCGCCACCGTCACCGTGCTCAGAATCGCCGCTACGAAGCCCATGACCACCATCGAGGCAAGCGAGTAGCGCGGCCCCTTCGTCTCGAAGACCATCGAGCCGTTCGTCTGGTTGGCGTAAGGGTACGGATCGTACAGTCCGCTGGCCGCTGTCGTGGTCAGATTTTCGAGGAGGGCCGTCAGCAGGGTGGTGCCTGTCGACGACAGGTGCGCCGGACTGCTAGTCGTCGTTGTGGTTGTGGTCGTCGTCGTCGATGTGGTCGTTGTGCTCGTAGTTACGGTTTTAAACAGAGGCTCAAGTATGCTGGGCGGGCCATGGGCGGCAAGGGCCAGGCTCATAACCGGCTCCATGGCGAATACGTGATATTTTCAGCAAAAGCTTTTCAAGATTACACTTCCTTTTCGCTTCTCTCTCTCTCTCGCTGTCTCGTTCGCTGTGTGTTCTTGTCCCCTGTTTCAGTTGGCTTTCATCCTCTGCTTATCCTTTAGGCTGCACCCACGCAAGGCGTTGGCCATTTTTCCACTGGCCCTGCAAGCAATAAAAATAACTGTGTATTCCACAAGGCTGAACAGCGATGCGACCAAAGGATTACCCTAACCAAAGACCTATCAACGAGAGCTCCTGAAAGTTTAAAGGATTATTCAATTGATTCTGATTTTAATATTTATGTTCGAAATTATTCGGTCGGAACAAATTCCCGAAATTTCATTAAGCTTTTAATTGGTTTTTGCTGCATATCGTTAGCGGTTGATGTAAGCCCTAATGAGTGCGAAAGTGCACCAATGCATCAATATCCACATAAACCAATTTCATGCAGCAGTAATCTACGTGTCGTACTCCCCGAGAGCCCGATTGTTATAGTATAGGGTGTCACAATTTCCGTATGCCCATCGTATCCCATCCCATCCCAGCCCCTTTGGCAGCCATCGGACATAAAACAACGAGATAGTAAAAGGCGAGAATTATGAGGAGCTGTCCAAAGCGCAGGCCTTTGATATATCCCATCCCATGCTCCGCAGGGGCAAAGGCAAATGCAAAGGCAGAGGAGGGGCTGAAGGGCTGGAGGACCAAGGAAGCGCAATAATATATTTACAATGCCAGGGGCCTGACTCGCTTTGTCCTTGCTGCAAAATGACATTTTCTGTGTGATTTGTTTTAATGAAAATGTCTATGCAAATGTAAATGAAAGCTTGCCTCCTTGCCAGAACCGGCCCGCCCCGCCCCCTGGCTACGCCCACGACATTTGTTGTTTGCTGCCTGCCGGATATTATTGTAACCACGAAGCACAATGGGGCCACATGCAACAGTCGAGGAAAGAAGTTGACTGCCTGTCGGTGGCAGACTCCTGACTTTGGCACGGAAATGTTCGAGGCGGCTTCCTCTGACACTTTTCAAAACTATTGATGTTGTCATTGGGTCTATATATATACACGCTTATAGTCCTCCACACATATCACCCCGTGGAGGGACACTGTTCATTTGGCAGGCATTGTGCAAGTTCGATTTCGAAAGTTTTTTAATGAAAATAAGTTACGCATACGACGTGCTGGCCACCTGATTGATAGACACTGATACGATATGAATAGGCGTGTCCCATGATTGACTGGCATTCAGTACTAGATGCCAGCTTATTTCCTGTATTGTGTGCTGCCTGTAGGCGGATAAGGAGGTGGAGCCGCTTCCACACGATTCAGTCCACACAAAGCGTGGGTCATTCCCAATTAAAATGAAGATTTCTTTATTTGAATGCAGGGATTATCTTCGATTGTTCTACGTAGCCACTTCAACGAAGTTCAAGTCCGGGCAAAGGACGAGTGCATATGAAAAATGGTGCACATTTCAAGGCTCATTCAACCGCAAGAACCACACGAAACGATTCAATTAGGCATTCGATTGGCACCCACATATGTACATATATGTATGTAGTATGTAATTGATCCCTACTCGGGCTAGTTCATAGTTGAATGTGTATAATTTTACTCAATTGAACTTTTAGTAGAGATTAATTCATGTAAAGTGTGATTGACTTTTGACCGGTCTGGTGGGTAGGTTATTCTGCAGGATTAATTGGCACAATCTCGAATGGATGTTCAATTAAATGCAGCGCTGGCCAATAAATCAATCAAAATCTGGTTATTTATTTCGTAGAAACCACACACCACCCAGTGGGAGGACTCACGCTCCCACCCACACTCACACTAACACAGACATGCGTATAAATCAATTGGGGAAAACAAGCTAACGGCAAAGTGGGCAAAACCAATGGGGCGCCACAAATTGAGCCGCCATATCGCATTGACAAAACCAGAAATAACAACGTGCTGCCGTCGAAGAAAAGGAGAATAAAATAAAACCAGCCGGCAGTCGAGTCGGCAAAACATTTCCAAGAAATGAAAAACAAAATCTCACGATTCGTACTCGTACTAGCATGAGGGATGTGAGTCCTGGGATGGTCTCACACAAAGTAGTTTCACCGTTTGCTCCTGCGGTTAAGTCCAGTCCTGAGTACGTGATTTGGTCCAGGCCACGTCAGCTTATGTTGGCCCAGGCCACAGACAGTTGGCAGTAGCTGTACTGTACGGTCTGGGCCGTCTTCCTTTCGGGCACATTCAAATTTGTCAGACGACCGCTCCCTTTGGCTGCCAAATAATCGAATTCAGCGTCTGGTTGCCGTGCCTCGCTTTTTGCTTGCCATAAAAAAAGGATTTATGGATTTATTATCAAATGCGTTGGGCTAATGGCATAAACAAACACACCCATACAGGGTGGAGGAGGAGGAGAAGGAGGAGAAGCAGCCGGTGTGGGAGTCCCTTTTCTCTGACACACACACACACATGTAGTCGTGCAGCGAGAGAGAGGGAGATCTGAACAACCTGCGGCCCGCGAGGATTTGTTTTGCCATTTATTAAGCTATTTTTATGACAGAGCCCATAAGCTTGTGGCACGCGGCTCGCATCACGCGGCAGGATGAAGTGAATACAGTAAGCAACCGCTAATCGAATCAAAAATAGTATCAATTCACAAATACACTAAGGACACGTAGTCGTTGCAGGCTTCATCCATGATGCTGCATCTATCAACCAATTATTGGTCTTGCATTTTCTATCACACTCTCAAATCAAATCGAATCTTTTGTTTGAATAATTCACATTTTACCTTAGCCTGTGCTCGCAAACAGCACTTAATTCTCAGAACGGACAATTCTAATGAACTCAGAACCGACAATCCTTCAATTACCAAATTGAAATTGTAAATTCCTCATCTAACAAAAGGTTGAATTAGCTCAGAGGTTTTTCAGGCATATATGTACGGTCAGAGAGCTTAAACAATAAACTGCCATCATTCACATTTGTTGATATTTGCTTTCCTACGAGTAGTAATTCGAGTTTCTTGCATATAAACAGTTTCCAGGGAACTGCTTGATATAGTTTTGCATACAATTTCCAAATTTTGATTGGCATATTCGTGTGTGTTGCGTTCCCGGTGCCGTTAAGCGACTTGCCACTGTCACCTCATCTAATGTGCGTACGAGTGAGTGTTACTGCAGCAGCTCATCAGCAGACGCCTTTTATTTGCTGGATGTGGGCGGGCGGATATTCGGGTTCGCTACATTTTATGCGGGCCTACTTTCACCCAAACACACAAACACACACATACAGTGTATACATACGCACCACACCCGCACAAGACAAAGCGTGCTTCGTTGCGGAAAAGGAAAAGCTTAAGGAAAACGCTGGGAAAACTAGCTGCATACTTTTGTGCGTCTTGTATGCTGTGACTGTGACCCGGGCCCCTTCCTCTGGTTTATGTTAATTTTTGCGCGAGTTTAATTGCTTGCCACATGGCTGAGATGCTGGCTAGCAGCCTGCTTTTGGCCCGTCTGCATGGGCCGGGCCGTGCCGTGCCATGCCGTTTCGCTCTCTTGTTTGCGGAAATTAAATTGCTGGACTGGCTTTCACCTTATGCTTGGGCTACCCGCTAAGCATATTGCCCCAGCCGAGTGAGCAGAGGAGGGTACAGCAGTGTGGGTGGTTGAACCGCGCCCCACCGACCTACTCGCACAAAGTTTAATCAAAACGAGAGCACTGGAAACAGCGCTGGCAGCGCTGCCAGTGACAGCGTTAGCGCCAGCGTCACCTACACAAACACACAGCACCGCTCTGACTTACATGCGCTGCTGCTGCTGCTGCTGCTGCCGCTTTCGCTCTCCTCTCTTTCTGCGGATGAAAGCGTCGTCCTGTTGTTGGTGTCCCTGGTCTCTCTGTACCTCTCTCTCTCTCTCTTTCTTTCTTATTGCTTATTTCGCACGCTCAGCATCGCTGTTGATTTTGGCCATTTGCCGCTCCCAAAAGTATGCTTTGTAATTTTTTGTATTGTGCGCGCACATCTTTGGTTGTTTCGGCTGCTTCTGCCGCTGCTTCTGAAGCTGCTGCTGCTGCTTCTGCTGCCGCTGCCGGGCCGGCCACACTCTGTTACAAGAGGGTTGTGGGTGAGGTTGCGGGGGGCTTTTTCGCCAATTTTATTATACACAATGCTAGCTGCGACGTCGGCGCCAGCGTCGCCGTCAGCGTCTACGCTTTGACGCTTTGCGTGCCCAAAGTTTCCACATTTAACATTGTAATCAAGTTTATTATTTTTTCCTCTCGCACTCGATACAACAAATGACACGTCAGGCCCACTGCCACCGCCACTGCCACTGTCACTGCAAAATCTGTTTGCTCTTCTTATATATTATTTACAATATTTTCCTAATTTTATTTAATTATTTCTCGCATTTTCACTAAAGCCATGTAACAAACACTTTTTTTTAACGTTCTTTGCACGCGTCCGCTGCGGGGACGACTCCCAGTTTTGGGAGAGAACTTTTGAAGCGCACGTTTCCAAATCTCGTCCGGGACTGAAGCTGAAAATTTCAAGCATATACCTTAACGGTACATCGCGCGAGATGAGAGCAGAGCAGAGCAGCGCTACAGAGAGAGCACGGAACAGGCCCGAGTGCCAGATCCGGAGCCGATTGCCGTTCGGCTCGGCTTTCTTTGTGCTGGAATTTGTGTTTGTTGGGGCACAGCACAGCACAGCCCAGCACATGCGAGCATCCTCTACGACACCCTCGCACAAAGGACGCGCCTTGGCTAATGCGTGGGTGGTAAAAGCGGAAAAATGCGAGACTCCCTCCCCCGCCTTCACTGCGTGTGTCTGTGTGTGTGATTGGGTTAGTGCTGCCAAGTTGCAGCCATAGCCGAAAACCCTGGTGGCTGAGTGGGAGTGGGAAGGAGCATCGAGAAATGGATGAATATGAATGAAACCGCCGCAACAGTCCATCCAAAGCAGAGGGGGTTGGGGGCCTTTGGGGTTGGCTAGGAGAGAGCACACGAGCCCCACGGGCATTCCTCAAGCACGCTCGCCATCTTTGTAGCAGTTCTCGTTGCCTACGATATGCCTGTTTTGTGCTCTTCATCAGCAGAAGGAGCAGCAACAGCAGCAGCTGGAGGAGCAGAAACAGCAGCGCAGCTGGTGAAGCAGTAGCCCACTGCCTTTTCAATGGGACTCTGGGGCGAATGGGGCATGCGAACAAGTGTGACACGTTAGTCCGAGTGGGGATGAGTGTGTGTGTGAGTGCGCGGGAATTTCCGTGAAGTAGGTACGCTGGAAAAGCGCATTCTCACATTTCAATTAAATAATGCCACGCTATATTTCAGCTGTTCTGCCACGAAACCATCTCCAACCGAGTGGGGCGTATAGTCATGACTTTGGGTCAGTCAGGACTTACTTACAGAGGAAACAACTTTTAATAAACTTAACAATGAGTATACAAAGTAGTGGGGTTCCGGCAAATGCATATACCCGCTAGTCGTGGAGAATAAGGGTATATCAGACAGTAGGGTGGAAAGGTTTTCCTGGTCAAGTACAACTACTAACTACTTCAAGTCTCACTGCTTCGTTGAACTGTAGTCCATACGAGTCTTATGTGAGCGGACTCATTCATCGACGTAACCCCTAACTCTCTTGATAATTCGACTTCCGGTTTGTTTACCATTGTAGACCTCTAACACGAAGCTATTTTATTATTAGGAAAACCACTAATATTTATCCCAAAACAAATCAAATCTGCATTCGATAGTGGGTAAATAAATATAGTCTATACTAATTAGGTAAAAACTATGTACAAGAAACTCTCGGTCCAGTTTATAATTAGAGGATGTAGCTAGCGATGATACGTTGAGTTCAGTTGAGCCCTTGGGCAATTACTTGGGGGTCCCTCAAGTGCCTTGGCGGTATTAATAGCAACTCATGTTGCGTTTAAACTGGACAACAATGGATCTAACGCGCCTGACATGGCAATGGCACTGACAATGGCAGTGACCCCCACCCGACCCCCACCCCACAACACGCATGCGGAAGCCTGCCTGCCACAATACCAGCACAACCCCCTGGAGGGCCATCCGCCCATCCACCATCCCCCTATTGTATCCCTTTGGGTATGCCATGTGTGAAGGTTTGCAGATAGTACGGGACTTTCTATATGCCAGTCATACGAGAACGAGTATAGTATATGACATAAAACTACATAAGTGGACAATGCAGAAAGAAGCGCAAGAGCTTTGGCTCGCTGAATGTTCCATGAGGGGGATTATGAGTGAGTGGGAGTGGAGTTCATGAGTGGGCGGGCATTTTAAGGATTATTTCGTTGGACTGGAACTGGATCTGCTGCAATAGAATACAACATACTCGCAACATAGCCACTGCATCCATATGCTGAAAATTGGTAATCGGCACGCGCCGGCCAACCCAAGGAGGAGGAATGGCCTCAAATTCTTCATAATTCTTCGTTCCTCTTTACCCCTCTATAACTCATACGCACCGTTCAACTTTGTAAGGGTGCTGAAAGGACACAGTGCTCCGAATTCTTGGTGAAGTGCAGTATTTGTGATGGCATTTGAGACATATTTCATTCTTGCAATTTATCACCTTATAAATTAGAACAGAAACAAGTTCCTAGATATTCTCAGAAGGGAAACTTCTTGGTAGTTCATAATCAAATTCATTGCAGAATAATAGATGGAAAGATTTGTGAGAAAAGAAATTGATTTTAAAATAGGACAAAAGATGGGTTGCTTAATTTTTCTATTCTTTTTTATTTTTTTCTGTTTTGGGGCTATTGTTTTTTGATTTTTTTAAATTTAAATATGTATATATTTATATAAAATATATAAGCATAAACGTTTACAAATATAAATATCTTTTATCGTTACCCGACGGCCTCCAGCTCCAACTCTCTCACACAATTTGTGTTCTGGAATCCCAACATCTCACATACTCGTTCGTATAATTCTCCTTTTTGCCACATTAACTTTTGCAAAGCTTTCCCTTCCCATACATCTGTTTACGACTGTCTTCTATCTGTCAGAGTGTGTTTATCTGTGTGTATGTGTTGCATAGTTATGGGATATATGTATATATTTATAGATATATTTACAATAGCGATAAGGTCAACAAAAGGAATATTTGCTGGGTGGTGTACGTATGTTTCGTATTTCGTTTGTCCAGTGATTTGGGGTTGGTGGCTTGTGTTATGCGTGTATGTATGTCTGTATAAATATTAAGTAAATTTAATTCTGCTCTCGACATATTACATATTGGATATTGGGTGCCTAGGTCTCTGGGCTTATACATGTTTTGCATGTACGGATAGAACAGATGAACGCTGGATACGGCGGTAATAATTAATAGAGTAATAGGCTAACATACAATGCAAAAATAATAATAAAATTAAGCTTATGTATTACATTTTACGACACAAAAACTTAAGCATGACCCGACGCGCTTCTTGCCAGGACACACACACACACATGCATGTCCATCTCTTATATATATATACCCATATATGTACTTTAGGTACATATATATATATATATATATATGCCTAAGCATGGATAGAAGCGCTCTTTCCCTGGCGGAAGCCTTAATGGATGGCTGACAATTGTTTTGTTTTACTTTGCATAGCTGCCGCTGCCACTGCCACTGTCGCTGTCGGTGTTGCAGCCACTTCCTTTGTTTGTGCCTGCTCGACAGACGTGGCAGGCATCCAGCATCCAGCATCTATAATTAAGCAGCCCTCATCCCTCCGAGTAGGAGCTGAGGCTGCTGCGGGTGGACCCAGTGAAGTGATCACGCTGCAGTGTGTCCGACGGCATGGAGACAATCAGTGCGCCCCCGTACAGGGTCTCCATTTCGTCGAGCTGCTGGGCGAAGGTCTCCTCCAGACGCTGTCCGTGCAAAGAAATCAAAAGGGTATAAGTAACTCATCGAAATCTGGCCATATATGGTTCTAGGCAACGAGACATTCACTAGGATAATATCAAATAAATAAAGGAGGAGGAGGAGGAGGAAAATTTAGCTATACAGCACATGCATTAGTAGGACATTTAGACTGAAAGGAATATACAATACATAGAAATATACAGTGCGGCTCAAAGCTATGCGCTTGCCATAGCTGTTAACCGCACTGCGGGATAGATCAAAGGACTAACCTCTTGTTGCAGCCGCTGCTGTAGTTGCTTTACGCATTAACGAGAAGAGGAGAGAGCCGGCAAGAAAAGTTTTTGGATACAGATTTTTGGTTTTTTGTTTTGTTTTTGTGTGTGTTTTTGTTTTGTTTTACGATAGCAGCGCATTGTTGTTGGGTATATGTATGTATGTGGGTATGCGTATGGGTGTGTGTGTGTGTGTGTACAGTGAAGCATCATGGAAATTGCGATATGGTAATAGATACGTATATTTTTATAATGATTATATTCATATGAATGTCTAGGCTCTAGAGTAAGATATAGGCTATATAAATGCTTGGCATGTTGCTATGCATGGAATGCGGATTGTTTCTCTTCGTTTCCCTTCGTTTCGTTTCGATTCATCTTTATTCTTATGTTGTTTTTCTGTTTTTGGTTTCTTTTACTAAGTACTCGGATAATACTGCTAGAATGGAGTGCGCTTCTGGCGCGATATAATATGTATGTATCGTATGTTGAAAAAGCACACAAATCATTCATTTTTCGCTTAACTGACAAAACTAATCGACTTTTGGCAAGACACAGAAATTATGGCAAATCCGGATGCAGACGATGCTTAGGCGGTGTTTAGGGGAAAAGTTAAGTCTGTTATGTTAGTGAGAGATGTGATATGTGGTGGGGAGGGAGGGAGTGTGTTGTTTATTTTGTTAGCATCAGCACCAGCACCAAGCGGGGGAATGGAAAGCGGTTTTGATTTGAGTTAAGTAAGTGTAGGGATTGTATTGGGCATCGTTAGTAGCTGGAGGGCATGCAAGGGACTGGAGTTGCTGATCCTTCTCTAGACGTTCTTCTCTAGACGGCCGATGCATCCTCTTCGAGACTGAGCTGACGCTGATTGACCCGCGGCAGCTTGTACTTCTGCGCATACAGCTCGTAGTAGAAGTCGTCCGTTGAGGCCGCAGAGTCCGCTGAGACGGAGCTGCCATTCAGGCGGCTGTGCCCCGGCTTCACGGACGAACGCAGATCCGGCTGCACTTCATCCAGGAGGGCGGCTGCTTTGAGGCCGGCGTCAGAGAATATCAGCTCCGCATCGCTGGTGTATCTGCTGTTGGCCAGCTCGTTCATGTTGTACATGGACTGGGCGCTGCTCAGGGAGGATCGGCCGCTGCTGCGGCTGGCCAGGGAGGGTCGCTTGATGGCAAACGAGGTGGAATGCAGCAGGCGTTTGGTGTGGGCCGTCAGCACCGGTCCCTCCTGGATGCGTAGCTCGACGCTGGCCTGCTCGGCGGCCTTGACGTCGATCCGGCTGAATCGGTTGCTAACCAGCCCCAGATCGTCTGGCGTCTTGGGTAGCGGTGGTGGTGTGGGCGTACTCTGCCTGAAGGTGCTCATGGCCGGCTTGCCATTGGGCTCCTCGGCACTGTTCAGAGGCGGAGTGCTGGTCACCACTTTGACCAACTCGTTGGTCGGCATCTGGGTCGCCGTTTGGGTGGTGATGAGCCGCAGCTGGCTCTGGGCGGGCAGGGTGGTGACGCTGGCCCGCTTCATTTGCTCGACGAGCAGGTCCTCGTCCTCCTCCAGCACCAAGTCGCCCATCATCTGGGCCCGCTGCTGCTTGTGCATGATGGGGGTGCTGGGCACACTGCGGCTCAGATCTGGGGCAGAGCCGCGGAAGTTGTACAATCGTCCGGCACTGCCGCCCATCATCAGGAGCGAGGAGCGCGAGCGCGGCATCTGCTGCACATCGATGAAGGTGTTGCGGGGCACCAGTCTGGTGGAGCGGTCGTTGAATATCCCCCGCAACCGCACTGGCAGCTCCACCTCCTGGTCCTCGAACTCCGCCCGATTGGACACTAGGCCAAAGCGCTTCTCGTGCTCATCGATGGCCGTCTTGATCAGCGCATTCACTCTCTGGATTCATTCGGCCGTTTGGTTGGTTGTTAAGAACACATGCAAGACCAATGCCAATGCCAATCCCAAAGGTCGATTGATTGGTTGGTTTTTTGTTTGTTTGGTTAGTAGTTGGGAAGCACAGCGGTAAGCATTTGAATTTTTGTTTTTGGTTTTGGTTTTTTTTTATATCAGTTATCATATTTTTGTTTTAGGTAGTAGTAGGTACAGTAGGCCACCAAAGAGTATGCATTTGCGTAGGGTGTAAAGAGAGAGAGAGAAAAAGTTGAAAAAATAATTGGATTTTGTTCAGGCCACGGTACCGTCACCTGGCCACGGATTAGAGATGAGCAATCACCACTTGCAGTGCCATAAATTAGATCATTAATCACCTGGGGATGATTCAATGACTCAGTTCTAACTTAGTCACAAATTGTCAATGAATGAGTCAGAGTCAGCGTCGGAATCTATTTAATTAACGACGAATGGTAAAGAAAATACATCGATGGAGCTTCCTGCTAAAGCATCAACAAGAAAGAAATATTGCTCAAGTCTAAACCGCAGGCATTTGACGGAACGCTTTGCGGATTGGGTAACGCTTTTGAAGGGATATTTTAAGGGGTCCGGAGGGGGAATACACAAGACACCAAATTTCACCGTAAACCAATCAATATACAATAATTACGAGTATCAATACCAACTTAAATCAATTGAGTTTTGATCTACTTTTTACAGCAATAAATAAACACACAAAACACCAACAAAATAAGGCATTGAACGGCACTGGCACAGAGCCAGTGTTTGGCTCTTGGAGCGACTCTTCGAATGGGGGATGGAATGGGTCGGGATGGCCGGGTTGGATGGAAGGATGGAGGGCATACACACCTGTTTGCGGGGCACCAACTGTTCGCGCCACTCGCGCAGCTCAGCCTTGAGGCGCTCATCGATCTCCTGGAGCTTGACATGCTCGTGCTCCACCAGCGCCTTGCGCTTCTCATTCTGCAGTTGCTCCAGTTCCCTGTGTAGAGAAATGCGATGAGAAATTTATTTTCCTTTCGGAGATTGCCCTAGGACTGACCTTATGGCGCTTTCGCGGGTAGCGCGCAGTTCTTCCAGCTGCTTCTGATGCTTAATGTCGAAGCGACGCTCCTCCTGCATGTAGCGCTTCTTCTCCTGCTCCTGGAACTGTAATTAGAATTGCGGATTATTTCTGTTTTGAGGCTCTAGGCTTTCTGCTTACCTTCTTAACGCGATCGCGCTCGATCTCTGGATCCAGGTTCGTCGAAATGCGCAACGATTCGCGGAACATGAGGTCGCGGGCCTTGCGCTCGGCGCGGATACGCTTGGGCAGGGCACGCTTCTCGAGCGTCTGCTTCTTGACCATGTCCTCCTCCTTGCGCTGCAGCATGCGCTTCACCTGATCGAGCTCCTTCTCGTGGCGGACGATCATCTGATGGCGCTGCATGAAGCAGATTTCCTTCACGTGCCTCTTCGAAAGCTGATGGCGTTCGTGAAGCTGCTTCTCCTCCAGCTCCCAGAGCAGGGCCTCCCGCGTCCGCATCGCATTCTGTTTCTGCTGCAGGAAGTTGCGGTTGATGGTGGCCAGATGGTCGCGATGCTTCTCGCTGAGCCGCCGCAGCAGCAGCTCGTGTCGTTCCTTAAGGGAGTCGAGGAAGGCGCGCTCCTTTTCCTCGTGGTCGAGCTCCATGGCCGAGCGTCGCTGCTTGAACTCGTCCTTGCGCTTGTCTTTGGGAAACAGATCGACCTCCTGCTTAAGCAAACGGATCTCCTGCTTGAGGTTCTCGCGGAATATCTTCAGTTCCTGCTCCTGCTCGGAGCGGATGCGTTTCGAGGAGGACCTGAGCTCGTTCTCTTGCGTTTGCTCGGTCTTCTCCACGAGCTGCTTGTGCTGGCGAGCCAGCATATCCATATCCGCCTCGTAGGTCTTCTCCAGCGAGGAGCGTTCCTGCTCGAAACGGCGATCCTGCTGCTCCTTGGCCATCTGCTCCTTCACATGCAACTCGTTCTGCTGCTTCTTCTCCTGCTTCTGCAGCATTTTCAGCTCGCGCAGCTCTTGTTTCCGGAAATCGTGATCGTCGTAGATGCGTCCGTTCTCCTCATCCCCATAGATCACCCGACTCGTGGTGGTCGTCATCTGCACCCCATCGATCTCGAACTTACGCGTCCTCTTGCGCGTTTTCTTGCGCAGATTGCGCAGCTCGATTTCCTCTTTGGTGAGACCACTTGAGCCCCCGGACTTGGCTACCGGCGGTACGCGCGTCTTGGGCCGTATCACGACCTCCTCCTCCTCGTCAATGGTCTGCGTGTGGTTGTTGTACGACGGAGGAGGCGGCGGCATTAGCACACTGGCTGGTGTCTGCTGCTGCGCCTGTGGCTTGTGATCTGTCTCGTGTCGGCTGTCCTGACTAGTGTTGGTGCCGATGCTGTCGACATCCGAGCCGCTGATCTGTACCTCAATGCCGCGACGCCCTCGCACCGAACCGTTCTCGCTCAACGAGCTGTCCGGCGAGGTGCGCTTCTCATGATCGCTGGAGGGCTTGAACCGATTCACGATTATGTTCACGTCTTCGGGTACAATGCCGTTGGGCTGAGGTCGCTTGAGTACCTCGTTGCTGCTGTCCTTCACCTTGATGACCTCGTCGCCCACAGTGACAACGGACACATGGCTGGTGTCCATCAGCTGGTCACTGTGGTCGTGACTGTGACTGCCTGAGGCCGTGTTGTAGGCCGAATCATCGTCTCCAAAGGAGGGGCTCACAATCAGGACCTCGCTCTCGTCCAGTTTGCGGGCATGCACTGCTCCTGCAGGCTGTGGTGGGGCCTGTGGAGCTCCGGATGGCTCATTGACGGACAATATCATCGATGATTGCTTGTGTGGCGGTGTCGTGGCATCGCCCAAACTGTCGTCCAGTGAGGGGAAGTCATCGTCCGTGGAGGACTCATTCAGATGCGTGCTCTTGTTCAAGTCGTTCGACACAATCACCACCTCGTTCTGGGGCGGCACAGAGTTGTCAATGATGACAGGCGGATGGGTGCTGGTCACGACTGTAATCTGACTAACCGACTCCAAGCTGTTTGGCAGCACCAGGTGCTGTGGTTGATGTGGCTGTGGCTGCAGATGCAGCTGCTGCTGCTGTGGCGGCGCATCGCTGTTGATGGTGATCAGGGAGGTGCTGGAGCTGAGGACAGCATTCGACACACTGCCCCCCGACGAAGACGACGCGTTGGAGGAGGCCACCGACTGCACGGATATGATGGATGAGGCTGTGGGCGATGGTGGCTGCGGTTTCTGCTGCTCCATTGCCTCTGGGCCACCAATGGCCACCTCAATGGCTGATGTGGGGGAGTGGGAGGGGGGTTCGGGCGTGGTCTGAGGCTTTGCACTGGCAGCGGCAATGGCTGCGGTGGCTCCCGATGGCGATGACGTTGTCGATGGTGGTGGCGGCGCTTTGCCCTTCTCCTTTTTGATAAAGTGCTGTGGAATACAACGAATTTCGTGTGTTAGTACAGCGTACAGGGCATTGTACTGCATTAAGGAGGGATCCCTACCTTTTTATCCGCTTCGACAGCAGCAAAATCTTCGGGTATCTTTTGCAGCACTGCAGCAGGAGCAACAACTGGGGCAGCAGCAACAACTGCTTGGGTTTGCGGCTGTGGCTGTTGTTGTTGCTGGTTTTGTTGGGCAAAGCTGTTGGGTGGCGCTGGGGCAGGCACTTTGGTATGCGGCGGTAGAGCTGCCGGTTCAGCCAGTACCAACGCATTGTCCTCCTTGTGGTTAGATTGTTTGTCAGGGATTGTGGCTTTATTTGCCGCTACTGCTGCTGCTGCTGCTACCGCTGCTGGTTGGGACTGCTCTTTGGAATCCCGCAGTATGGATGTAGGTGTACCTGGAACTGTTTTAGTGACAATTAAGCCCTATGATGGCCACGTGTATGCCTTCAACTTACGTTTGTCAATGTCTTGGCTCCGCAGAGAGGCGGAGTCATCGTCCAGGTCGAGCTGGAGCGCCGAGTTGCGGGGTTCCTAATGGAAATCAAGGGAAATCCTCATTAGCTTTGAATAATCGAGAGGAAAATGATTCCTACTACTCCAAAAATTAGATACAAAAGATTATCAAAAGCAGATTTCAGCAGGCCGAATCTTCCTTTGAGTGCGTTTTCTAAGGATCTCGGGGGAATACGACAATAGACGAGATAGCATTATAGGTAAGGCATTGTACAATTATCACCTGCACCTGCTATCATTAACGCAAGAAACTGATATGATATGAGAATGATAACAAAAGCGTGCAAGATGGAACAATCCAGACTAGACCATGGCTATAAGGGGCAGGGCAAGGCGGCAGCGGAGGGAGTGATGGCCATTTGGCAAAGCTGATAAAATAAGTAAACTAATTGTAGGCCCGTTATCGGAGAACAGTAGAGGCAGGGGGGATGGGATGCAGGGCCGGATGGAGCATGGAACGGGGTGGAGTGGTTGCTGTAGAACGACTTACCAACCCTCTGATAGAGCGAGCGCCGCTTCACTTGGCGTTTAAGCTTCTATATTAATCGTTTGGTTTGTGTGAAATAATCATAAGAAATGATAAGAGCGAACATTGCGACATTTTTGGCAGAAAGGGCACAACGGAAGGGAAACGAAGGGGGAAAAGAAACGAAACGAAAGAATAACAACCAAGAGAGATAAACGAAAATATATTAAAAGAATTTATCGCACGGTGCGAGAATGTTTTGGAATGTTGATTTTTTTTTTAATTTTGATTTGATTTTTGGTTTTTTGGTTTTGGGTTGAGGCAGCAGCGTGTAAAAGAGAATAGAGAAACAGAGAGAGCGGTTGGAGAGGTGAGATTATATAGAATATTGTGTCATATCTAGCATTGGACTACGAGGGTGCAACAGCGCAGTGCAGTGCCAGTGGCCCCGGGGCCTCCAAGAAAAACTCACCTCGGTCTCGTCATCGACCACCTCCTCCACGACCTCGGCCTTGTACTCGAGCAGCAGATCCTTGATGGGCTTGCAGTCCAGATCCCTGTTGATGAAGCTGTGCTGCACCAGCACATCCGAAGTGGGTCTCAGCTGGGGGTCCTGTGGACCGAAAGAAACAAATTATTGAGGGGAGTGGCGATGATAGATCTATGGTAGATAGATGATTTACCTTGACTAAAGACTTCTTTAGGAAATCGTTGAATTCCTTGCTCCACCGGCTGGGCTGCTCCAGTTTGGGTGGCTCGCTCTTTTGGATCTTGAGCAGCACTCGCATCGGGGACATTTCACTGTTGGGCGGCTCCATTTGGGCCAGCTCGATAAGTGTTATGCCCAGCGACCAGATGTCCACCTTGTGATCGTACGGATTGTCCCGAAACGTTTCGCACAGCACCAGCTCGGGGGCCATCCAATAGGGTGTGCCGATGAATGTGTCATGCTTCTGCATTGTGTGTTTATTCTTGGCCGAGACACCAAAGTCCGCTGGAGAAGAGGTTGGAATTATAGATATCGGTAGCTGCCAGATCGGTAAATGCTATAACTTACCCAATTTGACGCCCCCCTCCATGGTGAGGAGAACATTTCCGGCCTTCAAGTCACGATGAATGACCTTGTTCTTGTGGAGAAACGTCAGACCCTCCGTCATGTGCTTGCAAACGTAGGCGATTTGCGGCTCAGTCAATGGCTTCTCCAGCTCCACCATGATGCTGTCCAAGGCCCCACCATCGCAGTACTCAATGAGCATCTAAAGAAAGCCTCGTCTCGGTTAATAGTTTCTTAATTGATGGGATGCTGGCGAGCACATCTTACCCACAACTTGTCCTCTAGGGAGAAGGCCTCGTAGAGTTCGACGATGTTGGGATGCTTGATCTCGGAGAGGATGTCAATCTCGACCATGTGGTCGCTCAGGTTCTCCTCATCCTCCAGCGTGCACATCTTGGCCGCTGCGAAGCGCCTATGCTCCTTGTGCTGGGCCTTGTATACCTTCCCAAAGGCTCCGTCGCCCAGTTCGCCAACCATCTCCCAGAATTCCGCCGGATCCGAGTCCATTTTGATGTTGTTGTACAGGCGCTTCTTCTTGGCCTCACCCCCGCCGAGGTGAAAGACCTTTTTAAGGTTAGTTATGAACGACATCTTTGCTCTACTGCTTCTGCTTTCGATTCTGCTTATTCTCGTTCTCCTTCGCCTTCGCAGGCAGGCAATTAGTTGCTACTTTAGTTGGTCTGTTTCTCAGTTCGATGATGATATTTTGGCCTCTACATAGTGCAGGAGCTGGCAACGGCTCTGGGCGAGAGTCCAACAAGGAAAACTAGATTTGGAGAAAGCTGAAGAGACATACGAGTGTACACTGTACATGGATGGTTTGTATATTTGTATGTGCAGTGCGACTGACTGCGACTGCGACGTTCATTGATTGATTTTGCACTTGGCGCAGAGACCAGAGACCAGACACCAGCTACCAGAGTTGGCACGGATGCCAAGTGGCAGCGCGGGGAAGCAGCAGGTGCTACAGATCCGCCGTAACGGAGTTATTTCAGTTAAATCAGGCCAAACCAAACACTACGGATCGGATCGAAGCTCCAAGCTCCATCCCCAAGTGACCGCTTAAGCGCCTAGTTTAAACTGTGGCTCACCTTCTATTAGTCTTTTTCTGCCTGTTTCTGCTTTTCTGCCTCTTTTGTCGTATCTTCTTTGCGCCGCCTCAGCGAAATAGGCCAAATAGTGGGGATTGTGGGCTTGGTTGGACGGTCGTCGTCTTCTTTTAACGTTTCTGTATGTTTTATAATTTAATTAGCAGCTCGCGAGCTCTAATATTTGTAGAAAAAACACGTACGAATGGGAGGAAAATGATTACAAACGAGAAAAAGTCAAAGACGTAGACAAAAGAGCGTACAGCGTGCGTTCGTGTGTGTGTGTGTTTGTGTGTGTGTGGGGCTCTCTTTCGGTGCCTAAGTATTTGTGAGCTGGTCTCTGGGCTTTCGGTGGTTTTCTTCTCTTTCGATTTGGCAAAATTTCAGTGAAATTGTATAGCCCCCAGTCTGGAGAATGTGCCTAAAACACTGATAACACCATAATTAACGCAAATGCAGTGCCAAATATGCGCCCAACACGCGCACTTCAAGCCTCGATTTACAGTTGCGGACCTCGGCGAACGGGACGGCAACGGAGCAAACGACAGCTCATTGATGATTACGACGAAGCCGCCGCCTGACACTGCGTTGGATGGGCGTGAAACTGTAGACGAAGGCAGAGGCAGCCACCAATTACCTCATCCGCACACAAGAGCGCGGCCGCACACTCATTCACTGATATCGGTATGACACAAAGCAGTACACAGTGGATTTTTCATGGTCCGAATGAACACTTTGGGGCTTAGATAAAAGCGTGTTTTTAACTGCACACAATTTGCCTGCGCTGCGTTTTATTTGTATTGTAATTTCTCTCGCGCAACGGCAGTGTGACCGTGCGCCAAAAATGGCGTTTAGGTCATCTGTGCCAGAGGAGCGCAGCAATATTTGCTTTCGCCAAGGGCACAACAGAAACAACACTACCACACACGCACCACACACAGAAAATAAATAGCGCCAGGAACTACGTACTACATTTATATTTGACGCACAACTGCAGCTGCAGTCTCACTGATGGGCTTGCACATTTCTTTTTGCACCACTTCTTGCTAATTTTCCGCTTTCTTTCTGTTTGCTGAGCAATTTTCTTTTCATGATTTTCTTCCCGTCGGCAGCAGTGAGACCGCGGATTTATTGATAAAACATACCGCCAGACCCTCAGGAATATACCGAAATATACCGTCTCCATTTCATAATATACCGATGAGAAAAAGTGCGCTTAACCCTCTTCCGTTTAATTATATTACACCGGCCAAAATAATACTGTTTGTAAAAGGTCCTTGTATATAATTTCTCTTTCCTTACAATGAAAAATTGCGGAGATATCTTTCACTTAAACTGAAATAAATTTTCGTGGGGTGGTCGACGAACTCCGTTCGGGGTGACTGGCGCTTTTTGGAAGAGGAAGAATCGATTCTGCTTGTCATTTCAGGCCACACAGTTTTTGCCGCAAACGCAACAATACATTTTTGTTGCGAAAAATTTGATCAGAGTTCCCAATTCTGCGCAAACTTCAGAGCTCAGTGAAGAGCCAAGCACGCTGTGCGTAAAGCAAACTACAGTTTACCACAAACTACAACAGAAACAGAAATGCCGTCGATGGAGGTTAGCGTAAACAAAGTGATAGTGCACCCTCTGGTGCTGCTGTCCGTGGTGGATCACTTCAATCGCATGGGCAAGATTGGCAACCAGAAGCGTGTTGTTGGTGTCCTGCTCGGCTGCTGGCGCTCCAAGGGTGTGCTCGATGTGTCCAACAGTTTTGCAGGTTAGTGGAAATATTTACTGGACATAAAAAGATTAACTAATTTGCTCCGCTTTGCAGTACCTTTTGATGAGGACGATAAGGACAAATCGGTATGGTTCTTGGACCACGACTACCTCGAGAACATGTACGGCATGTTCAAGAAGGTGAACGCTCGGGAGCGCGTGGTGGGCTGGTATCACACGGGTCCGAAGCTGCATCAGAACGATATTGCCATCAATGAGCTGATCCGTCGCTATTGCCCCAACTCGGTGCTGGTCATCATCGATGCCAAGCCCAAGGATCTGGGCCTGCCCACAGAGGCCTACATATCCGTGGAAGAGGTCCACGACGATGGCTCGCCCACCAGCAAGACCTTCGAGCATGTGCCCAGTGAAATCGGTGCCGAGGAGGCTGAGGAGGTGGGCGTGGAGCACCTGCTGCGCGACATCAAGGACACCACCGTGGGCAGCCTGTCGCAGAAGATCACGAACCAGCTGATGGGCCTGAAGGGCCTCAATGCCCAGCTGCGCGACATCAAGCAGTATCTGCAGCGTGTGGGCGATGGCAAGATGCCGATCAACCATCAGATCGTCTACCAGCTGCAGGACATCTTCAACCTGCTGCCGGACATCACCAACGACCAGTTCACGGGCACAATGTACGTGAAGACCAATGACCAGATGCTGGTCGTCTATCTGGCGTCCATGGTGCGCTCGATCATTGCATTGCACAATTTGATCAACAACAAGCTGGCGAATCGGGATGCCGAGGAGGGCAAGAAGGCGATTGAGTCGGCTGACAGCAAGGATGCCAAGGACAAGAACAAGGACAGCAAGGACAAGGATAACAAGGACACGAAAGATAAGGATGGCAAGAAGACGGAAGAGAAGTCGGACAAGAGCAAGGACGACAGCAGCAAGAGTTCCAAAAAATAGGAGCGGAAGAAAAAGCACAAGCCACGTCGCAAGCGGAAAAACAAGGGCTGCAGGCGACACTATCACCTCTGAAAACATCATCCTCTAAACCGCCACAACTGGAACAACAATCACCAACTTTCGATCATCGCATCGCCCATTTACTTATTGTTCATGTAGGATCGTCTCCTGTTTTTATTTCGCCCAGCTATGCGTATCAGTTAACGAACGGCAAGTCTATGTAATTACAAATTAAATAATTTAAAATAAAATTCGTTGTTTAATTCAAATGCGGCCTCAGCCTAACCGTCCCCTTTCCGAAATGAAACAATTGTGGTCTTTGCTTTGTGTTTTCTTATTTCGTATAACCGAAACAATAAGTATGGAATATTTATTATTTAATTTTAGTATCAACGAACACGCGTTAGAAAAACAATGTAAATGGCTGTCTTACGATTGTTCCTCTAACCGACAGCAGAGGGAAATGTTTTGTGTAAGTGCAGGCATTGTACAGGGTGTTTCGAGAATGTATTTTATGTATCTACTAGTTTTCTATGAAAGCATTTTACCAAATGTCGCTTTACTTACGAGCTGAGCTACGCTTAACGCTTACAAACTAAACGTGAAAGAGTACACCTGTCCTGTAATTTGGTACCAAGTGGAGGACACGCACACCGTGCACCTCGGGAAAGCCCTGCAAAATGGCTGCTTGCAGAGCTTTCGTGGATGCTATCGTCGCGGATGCTCCTTCAAACCAGCCACTCGCTGGCCAGGGGAAACTTCAGCGGCTTGCAGCTGCCGAGCCTCAGGCCGTAGTTATTGTCCTCGCCAGCAGTGGCAGCAAAGGGGGTCCTGCTATGGAGACCTAAACTATTATGGCTATGCGAATGCGAGGGCCTAACACTAGCACTAGCACTAGCGCCATACGTAATAATATCATTGTCGATCCAATTCTGATCCACCCCATTCGGGGTGTGGGTGTGCTTTGTGGGATCTGCGTCTGGATCTGGATAGTGGTAGCTAAGATTATTTGTGTGGTAGGAGTGGTAGCTATTCAGCAGCCTATTGCTGCTGCTCTCTTCGAGGGGTACTGGTACTGTCGTTGTTGGTGAAAAGCTTTTACAATTCAAATTATATATCTTGATCTTGGTCCTGTTGGTGTGGATGTTCAAGTGCACGACGTTGTCATGTCACACCGAGGTGCCCTGCTGGCCGGGGACCACCGAGCCACTGCTGTCGTCCGGCTGGAAGGAATCCTTCAGCCGCTGCCGGCAATCACCCTTGGTCGCAAAGCAGAACTTGTAGATGATGTACATGGGTATGCACAACACGGAGGAGCAGGTCACAGCCCAGCCCACCTTGTAGCTCCAGTCCGGATAGTAGTACTCCTCGCCCAGCATCTCCTTGTAGCCCAGGATCGAGAATATGAATATTGTCTGCAAGTAATTCCGCTTTGAGTGGCTGTCGGGGATGGTGGGATCGAGGCAATCTTACCAGCAGGAACACCGGACTGATGTAGGTCCAGCAGATGCGCCAGAACAGTCCCGGCTTGGAGCCCAGCATCTGCTCCACATCGGAGCTAAAGCGGTCCACGCCGTAGAACCAGAACACTCCGGCAGCCTCCACGAACACCACAAAGAGGATGGCCAGGCCGGGTCCGTAGACATTCAGGAAATTGACCAGGACAACGCCTCCCTGAAAATACACACACACATTGCAATCAATTAAAGGCTAGAAGAGAGTTCTCCCCCATACATGGAGGGGAGGGACCATTGTGTGTGGCACTGATTAATGGATGGGGGGGGATGGGGTTGAATAGCTTGATCCATTGACCGATAGAAGCTACTCCGATAGAAGTGTCCGAGTCAGAATATAGAATATAGAACGCAGCAAATTACAATTTCAAATTTAATCAGATAAAGTGGCAGGAGAAGGAACGGACCAGCTTAAGTGTTTGAACAGCAACAGCCAGCCCCAGCGCCAGCGCCAGCGCAGGAATAGGAATAGGTGGTGGCTGGTTGCTGTTTGGCCAGGGCTGGGCAGGGCAGACAAGTCCACCGAACTTGACAGGTGATAAAAATGCAGAAAAATAAGAAAGGCAAAGAGTCCATCGAGTGTGTGTTGTGTGAAGATTAACTGGGCGAACGATAAAAAGCACTTAGCTCGGCCATCCATCGAGCATTCGAGCGCTGGGAAACCAGCCACTGAGGGGGTGGGGAAGGTGTGCCTAAATATGCATATGTATAAGCCACAATCTCACTTAAGCGTTAATTAAACGAATCACTGGATAATCCTTAGACGGAGAGGGGATGGGATGGGATGGGAGTACTTACATAAGTCATTGTGGGCAGGGCGCACAGGAAGATGAAGACGAGCAGCAGCAGGACGAACAGCTCTCGACGCCTGCCAATCGCACGGGGATACTCGTCGCACAGCGCCGTTATCATGGCCTCCAGGCCCCCAAAGGTGCTGTCCAAGCCCAGGGTGATGAGCATCAGGAAGAATATGATGCTCCAGAACACAGAGCCGCTCATCGTGGCTATGGCCTCGGGGTAGACGATGAACACCAGCCCAGGCCCCTCCAGCCCCACCTTATCAATCGATGTCTTTTGCACATAGGCCATGTATCTGCAATCACATAGAAGCCCCCTCATCAGTAATCCACTGAGCAGGGCCGAACTGAACTGAACTGAACTCACCCCAAGACCGAGAAGATGACGAATCCGGCCAGGAAGCTGGTCAGGCAGTTAATGGTGCTCGTTATGAGGGCATCTCGATAGCAGTTGTTGTTGAATTTGTTGTAGCTGGAGAGGGCGAGGAGTGTGCCGAAGCCGGGGCCCAGAGAGAAGAAGATCTGCGAGGCGGCATCTATCCAGACCTTGGAGTTCTTCAGCTTGTGCCACTCGGGCGTCAGGTAGTACTTGATGCCCTCATCGGCGCCAGGCAGTGAGACTCCGCGCACCAGGAGGATGATCAGCACCACATACGGGGCCAAGGCCGTCACCCAAACTACCTTTCCGGCACTCCGCACGCCCTTCCACAGCGAGAAGTACACCAGCACAAAGACCCCGAAGACACACAGGGCCAGGGTGGGCTTCACGGGTCCCATGTAGTCCAGACCGTTGCCCTTGTAGCTCTCCAGGACTCGGCGCCTGCATTGAAAAGAGGGAATAAAGGGAACCGCTGGACTCCTATAGGACTCTGGACACTTACTCGAAGAACTCTTTGGCTGGCGAGGTGGCCAATTCGGTGAAGTTCTCGCTGGTCACGGGCATACAGTTGTCCGTGTTCCAGGGATTGTCGCACGACGTCCACGGCAGCTTCGAGGTGAATGAGGCAAACAGATAGTAGACCGCCCATCCAATAATTGTGTTGTAGTACATCCCCATATAGATGTCGATTAAACAAATAGCATAGCCAACACCTGTGGAAAGTCCATTCCTTTAAACGATTGCCTCTCAACTTATGCGTATTTCCCTAGAACATTCGATTCAACAAGTATCCATTAAAGGCAACAATAATCTGTCCTGGGACTGGGACTGGGACTGGGCATGCCAATATTTCTGATTGAAAGAGCGATGGAAAATGAGAAAAACGCGAAATTGGACTATTCCCACGTGACATTTTGCAGGTTTTTATCTTCTGGCAAACGATTGCATCTACTTAGTCACATCGCTTTCACCCCCTTTCCCTTTCCACCCTCTCAGGCGGCAGCAGTTTTCCACTCCATTTTACTTATGAGGCCAATAAGACACGTCACGTGATTCCCGAGGCTCCAGCAAGATTTTTCCGCCTCGCCTTTTCCTGACTTTTCTATTCATTTGAATCGCCCTGGCAAAAGGTTTCCCAAAGCAAACACTTGTTGAGCAAATGATGACTTGCCACAAAGTGATGTTTGCTGTTCTACTGAAAGAGAGGGGCACAGCCCGTGGGGGCAGTGGAGGGGAGGAACTTGGACTGGGACTGGGACTTGGCTTGGTAGAAAAGTTTTGACCGAGTTGAAAGAGAGATGGCAAATCCAAGGATGGAGCATGCAGAGTCGTTTTCAGAGTACATTTTGTTTGTCACCTAACGAAATTATCAAGTTGATATGCAAAAACTCTCTGAATGGAAGTTTCCTCTGGTTCCGTTCCGTTTCGTTCGGCTGCTGCTGTAAATCAATTTTGAGCACAATTTAATTAGAGCCCGGAGTCGGATTGGGGGCTTGATTTGGGCTTTGTGTCGTTTTTGTTCGCTTGAATGCGCAATTAATTGTTGCAACAAATCTTTCGCATTCAGCCCCAACGGCTCTCTTATCCAACGTCCTGTTTGATAATGTCGCCGGCACACAATGACCCGCCTACCGCTCTCCGCTCTCCGCTCCCCTCTTAACTGTGGCCCAGACCCAAAAAACAATGCAGAAACCGAGCACTCGTCCTTTGTGCGGGTAGCCACTGTGGCTCAGGCTCGGGCTTAGCAACAGGACAGATAATATTGCCAAGCAGAGCGTGAAATATCAGACATCAACAACATAGACCCGACTCCACAGCCACTCTGCCACATGTCCAGGCAGCGTATACTTAATTTTTCATTACAACACACACTCGCCCCCGGGGGGGCGCTGCTTCTTTATTTCCTTTATCCATATACCCGTCTTGTGCAAATATTGAACGCTTTAATAGATTTCAATATGCAATTTCGTTTTTCATCTCTGCCCGCGACTAAAACTCAATATTTGTAATTCATTTAAATTGCCATTTCATATCGTATTTAAAGCGGAACGGTGATTGCCTCGAGCCGGGAAATTATGTGTGTTTTTCTTTTTTCGGCTAAGGTATGGTACGGGTCTCTTTTTTCGCCTCAGGTCGCATGTAAATTGCAATCAGAAATGATCTATCTTTGCAGAGTTGTGAGCATTTAAAAACAGAAATATTTAAATCTAAATCAAAAATTGGACATTCATTCATAAGGCTAAGAGGCTAAGGCCCCACTTGGATCGATTGCTCAATAGACCCACAGTCAGTGCAATTAATGGGTATCTCCAAAAGTTATTTATTTACAGAATACGTCTTCAGGAATCACTCACCTTTTAGGGCCGGACAGATGCGCTTCCAGATGCTTAGGCAGCCGCATCGATGAAATTGTCCGAGGGCCAATTCCATGTAGAACAGCGGCAGGCCGCCGAAGATGAGGAAGAGGCAGTAGGGCACCAGGAAGGCCCCGCCGCCGTTCTGGTAGCAGATGTAGGGGAAACGCCACACGTTGCCCAGATCGACGGCAAAACCGATGACGGCCAGCAGGAACTCGGCCTTCTGGCCCCAAGTCTCGCGGGTACGCTCCGTCACGGACACAACCAGCACACGCTGCAAGGAGGCACCGAAGGAATATGAAGGATTATTTACAGAGAAGGAAGGAGGCTAGAAATTTCACCTCATTGTTGGCCAGACGCGGTGCCAGCGGATCGGTGACCTTGGCGGGTGTGGCAAGTGTGTCGCCATCGTCCTCGTTCGAGTCATCCTCGTTGTTCGGTGACTCCTTGTTGTTCGTCCAGGGCGTGGCCGTGGATCTGCCCGCCGTCGAAGCTGAGCTGTGGCCGCCGCCGAACTCGGAGCTGTTATTGACACTCGCGCTTCGTTCCATCGTTCTGGGGCAGGGATCGGCTGCTGCTTGTCCCTCTGCCTCTGCCTGTGCCTTGGCCTGGGCCTGGGCGGGAGGCGTGGCCGTGTACGCCGATCGCGGCACTAGCGTAGCCAGCCGGAATCGCTCCTCAGTCAGCTCAGGGGCCAGGGGCGAAACAGGGGTGGGAGTTGCCAAGGTCTCGTCCTCGGTCCTCTGCTGCTCTCTGGATGGGCTGCTTCCTCGCAGTTTCCTCTCTCTTTTCCGGCCCGTTTAGCGCTGTGGTCGTGAAAATGGCATTTCGCCACTCGGCCTCTCACATGCTGCACGGTTCCGGCGGACTGGAGGAGGCTTCGATGCCTCTGCTGGCCATTAACTGGAAGCGGTTAAGCATTCAGATTAAATGGAGCAGCAACACGGATACATTCCATAGACGATTCCATTGGGGGGGCTATTAATTGACTCTGCCAAGCCCTCAAGGGTAGAGCACATTCGAATTACCATACTTCTTTCCCCACATCTCATTCGACCCTGCAACAGTTGCAGAATCTCCTCCACCGCGATGACCGTGGCACATGCATTGGTTTCGGATTCGAATTCCCGGCGGTGTCCTTTGCTGGTAATCTGCTGCCAAAACCCATTCAATGTCAATGCTTTAAAGTACCTCTATTCACATCTGACCTCAGGACTATTGTGTTTCATTTGGCAATTTAATTATTTAAGGTTTTTACTTTTATCTATTTAAGGTATACAGCCGACGCGGCGGCGTACCGTATGATTAATGGGTTGGATATCATAACCCACTTTGGCTAATGAATACACAATCAACAGAACAAATAGCATATGTAGCTCCCGATCTATTCTCTGGGCCTTCCCCGCACCGAGTGCGAGTGCTGTTGGACTTTTTAATTACCATTTAATTGTGGCACATGCAGAGATAAAGAACGACGCGTCGTCCGCGTGTGGCAACAGATGGAGGTGTTAAATGCGAAATTCTGATAAGACAGGTGCTAAAAATATGCCCCACGAAGGCAGCGCAATTCAAAACAATCAAAAGATACTCAGAGATACCGAGGGGAGGGGCTGTTAGATTCTGCTTTTAATTAGATATTAAATATACTTCGGGTATCTGTATAAATATTCAAATATATTTTAATACGAAAATTGGTTAAAGGAAGGCACGAATAACAAATCTCAAAAATCAACGACTTAATCAATGGTAAAGTTCTGCTAAAAATAATCTTCAAAGTCACTTACTTTCGTCAAAGAATTTTAATAGAAATTTCAATAGCCACAATTTCAATTGTCACACATTCTTATTTGTTTTCCGGACACTTTGGAACTTTAGAACACTGTTGGAGGGGGTCCCTTGGTCCTCGAATTGAGAGACGCGCGCCGCTTCGCTGGGCCAACTGATGAATCCTCCGGCCGGAGTGGTCCTTTTATACGCGCGATGCGCAGGCGGGCGCCACGAAGTCCTCGGCAGCAAGCCCCATCGTGTGTGTGCAGCCTCGTGCCTGTGCCGGCCACATGGGGCGTGGCTGAATGGAGCTGGACAGGTGGCAAAGAGTAACTTAAATTGCAACAAACTGTTGCTCATCGAAGTTGATTGAATCCCATGTCCCACGAGTGGGGTGCGGAGAGGTGAGTGGAGAGTGGGCCCCGTCGTAAGGTAAAAGTGTCACCTGTACTTGTATGCCTTGTTAAATGCTTTCCAGCCGATTGACAAAAGTTTTATTTCACTAATTTAGTTGGGTACTGGAACAGATATCTATACGTTGAAAGTTGAACTAAAGTTGCGTTTCATTGGAAATTTAACACGGTAATGGGGGAGAGGGTTTTTTCACTTGAAGTACAATATACATATATAAATATATCTTCTTTCGATGCCCATAGAGATACTTGGATTCGGTTGAATTTGGTTTCGATTGGATCAAACCGAACCGAATTTCAATAGAAACGACACGATACCCCGAATCGCCTTCACTCAGAGAAATAACAAGTTGTTTACCATTTGAAGAGCTCTTGTATTGCTGTCTGGCAATGATTTCGATCGATAAAGAGAACTTCCAGCGAGACCTTTGTTCTCCGTATTTAACAATCTGCTAATTATCCCGAGCGTAGACTGCGCGCGCCTGCAGCTCTTGGAGCTGCTCTGGAGACGGAGACTTTGGAGCGCGGACTGGTGACTGGGGACTCGTGACGGGGCACTGCGGACTGCGGATCGACTGTCAAGTAGGTAAATCAACTTAATTGCAAATCGCGTTGTGGTGTGGGGGCGAGTGCGGTATCTGGAGTGAACTGATTGCCACCGCCTGGGGGTGCACACGTTTTATGTGGTTGGGGTAGGCGAGAGATCTCCCAAGAGAGCCGCCGCGCACATCTCTTCCCATGTTGACGAAGAACGATACTGACTGATCTGCTCTGCTCAGCTCTGATCTGATCTGATCTCTGCTGGCCCCTCAGCGTGGGTAGCGCTCTGTCAGACGCTCTGTCTGTCAATGGGCCCATTGAGATGTACTTCCACAGACGACACTGTGCCCAATCATGGGATTAGTGCTCACCACCTCTGCCCGCAGATCAGCGTGGATAGATACTCGTACATTGGGTATGCGTTTTTGAACTATTTTGCCACAAAAGCTGGCTTGTATAACTGTAAGCCGATATCGCATTTCCTAGCCCCAACCGCAAACTACGTCATCTAGGAAAATGCAATCATCATTTGCTGTCCCAGAAGCATGCGGAACGGAACGATGTCGAAGAGAGAGGCTGCAGCTGAAAATATGATATAAGTTCTTGAATGGAAATTCAAGTGCATGTGATTATACGTGTCCTAGGCATTTATATTGTCGTTTCATGAATCACAATTGCTGAAAGAAAACATTCAAATTTACAATGATTCCAAAACTATGGCGCCGACATATTCCGAGACTCAGAAACTGTTTAAAGCAAGTGGTCACACTTCAGTGTATCGGTGTAAAATCATCTTTTAATACGATAGTTCAAATATCATCGAATGCGATTATGCAGTGGAATATAATTTATTTATTTCCTTGCTAGTTAAAGTATTAATTCAGTTGAAGAAATGTAATCAATTTAATTATTACCAATGGATTTTTCGTTTATTTTATTATTATTGTTTTGGTTGAATTACCGCTGTTTAAATATCTTGCCGCAAGAACTATCGATAGGACTTGCGAAAAATCTAACGAATTTTACTCTGTAACATCACTAACCAGGCAGCAGGGTGCCCGCTTACGGTATTTTCAATACTTTTCGGTATTTTTTGAGGTCAAAACTTATCCGACGGTATATTTACGGTTTATCGGTATATAATGGTATATTTTGTCAATTTCATCAATCTATTAAATTTAACTTTCAACGTTATATAGAAATCCAATAAAAGCAAGTAGTTAGAATAGGCCAGTCAAATAGAAAATTGATTCGTCAATCGTATAAAACTATGTGGGCATGTCTAAATTATCTATTTCACTGGTAATATTTGACGGTAGATAAAAAACGAGGAATATGTAAAATATAACTTGAATTTATTTTATCGATAAGTCCGTATATTTATCGATAGGTCGGTTTTGTTTTGATTTTACATTTTAAGGAAAATTAAGGAAAAATTAGCAAATAAAGCGACGGACGGCAGAGATATGCGCCTGAGCAGACATATATCGCAGCTTTGGCAGAACCGTGTCCCAACCGACAGGCACGTGAACACATACTTCTTCTTTGCGGTCGTGCGTCTGGCCCTGGTTTTCGTGCCGCAGCCGGGCTATGTGCATCCCGACGAGTTCTTCCAGAGCGTGGAAGTGATGACGGGTAAGGGAAGAGGGTGGTATTTTCCGTTTTGCTGTAATGACCTCCGCCTTCTTTTGCAGGCGACCACTTCCGGCTGGAGCACACACGCACCTGGGAGTTCAATAATTCGATGCCGCTGCGGAGCATCACCCTTCCGTTTGCGCTGCTGCGCGTTCCCTGGAGCTTCTACGAGTTCTTCGCCGTGTACATGCGCAACTTGTGGAATGTAGAGCTGATCAGCACCTACGCGTATGTGGTGTTTCCGCGGCTTATCTACACCTTGATCTCGTACAGCAATGACTGGTGTCTTTATCGCGTTTGCCGGATGTACGGACTGCGCTTTGAGATCCGACTGCTAGCCTTGGGCAGCTCCTGGGTGCTGCTGGTCTTCGGCACGCGAACCTTCTCCAACAGCCTCGAGATGGCCATGTGCTCGTGGCTGCTCTGCTTGGTGTCCGAGTGCATGCTGAGGACTAACACGGTGGTATACAAGAAGGAGTTCCTGGAGGAGAAGTACGACAAGGCGGAGTCCATCAGCGAGCGCGTCAAGATCTGGAAGCTGAAGAATGCCCTGCCGCCGCACAACTTCCAGCATATGTTTACCGTGTCCAGTATCTGTGTGGCTGGCGTCTTCAATCGGCCTACCTTCCTGCTCTTTGGCGCACCCATGGTATTCTTTTGGCTGCTGCGCGGGATGGGCACACGCAGCGTAACCTTTAGGGACTTTAACCTACGCATCGGACTCTTCTGCTTGTACGCCCTGCCAGCGCTGTTCCTGTTCATATTCTGCGACTCGCTGTACTATCAGCATCTCACAGTGGGAGAGCTGCACATGATGCAGCTGGGCATTGACAACTTTGTGTTTACGCCATGGAACTTTGTCAAGTACAACCTGAACTCCGCCCAGACGGCCAGCCATGGTGTGCATCCCTGCTATGTCCACCTAATGGTCAACATGCCGCTGCTCTTCAATGTTCTCGCCCTGGCAGGCCTCGGGGCATTTGCTCAGATCCTTCTGCGCTTCTTTCGGGCCGAATACCAAGTGCTTCCGCGCTTCCAAAGCATTGTCTCGCTCATGTCTGGTGCCATATTTGTGCCACTATTTTTCCTGTCGCTCATCAACCATCAGGAGCCTCGCTTCCTTATCCCAATAACCTTTCCTTTGCTTCTGCTGCATGGTCCCAAGCTGGTGACTGGTTTCAGTGCCAAGTATCCTTTCCAGAAGGAGCACCCCCTGCTGCGCAGGTTCTACGACCGCCTGCTCTCCAGCAAAGCATCGGCCCCTCATCTGCTGAGGATTTGGTATGTGAGCAACGTAGTGTTGACTGTCTTCTTTGGCTTCATTCACCAGGCGGGTATTTATCCGCTGGCCGAGACCATGGCCCATGTGATGGCCACCAAGCCAGAGGCCACCCACGTTCACCTAATGACCTCGCACGTTTACAGTCTGCCCCTGCACCTGGTGAATATTCCCAGCTCCCGAGTGCTCCAATTCAATCCGCACACCCATAACCGCTATCGGCGCCAGAGGGACTTCTACTTGTACGAGTACGGGAGCCAGCCCTTGGACAACCTTTTGCACAAGGTCAAACTGATCAGCGGCAATTGCGAGGTCAAGTTGACCGGACCGACTCGGCTGCGCTATAAGCTCTACCTGTCCATTCCCGCCTCCTTGAGTAGCGATCTCTACGAGGCCTTGGTTCGCTCCAATGCCAGCAGTTATCTAAACTTTGAGCTGCTTCACGTTTTCTATCCACATCTATCCACTGAGGCTTTTCCCAGAATACTGGGCCGCCATCCCTGCGATGTGGATGCTCCGCACTGGGCTCACGACGACCTACGGGGCACCTGTGCCGTGGAGCAATCGCCAGCTTTCAGCTACTCCTACCTGACGAAGCAGTTCAGCTCTTTCGTGCATCAGTTTGGACTGGCGCTCTACGAGATCGATGTGCGACGAAAGCGGCAGAGGCAAGTTGTGCGCACCCTTGACCTGGTGACGGCACCAGCTGCCCCCTTGCCGGAAGCTGGGGCGTAAGAGTACATGCCATTGATTGCTCTGCAAAGTCCAAGAAGTGCCTTATGATAGTGTTGTTGGCTTGGAAATACTTCAATTAATAGCTGATAAGATCGAGCGAGACACATTCCATTATTAAACTGTACAAAAACGCGTTTCTCATAACTTCACGACAGCGTGAACAGAGTTCTAGTCCAATAATCCATTATCTCTGCTAATATTATGACATTTTGCACAAATCGTTTGCATTTGTAATACCAAAGAATTAATCTTAAATTATTTAATAAGTGTGATGCATACTCGGGTCAATCGATGGTCAATTATTCATGACAATAATATTGCAACATTAGAGTGGAGTGCGTTGGGGCTGCCAGAAAGTGGAATACACGACGCCAGGTGAGATCTCTGCCCACACAGCAAACACAATAATCAATTAACGTGTTCCATCAAACAATCAGTAATCAGAATCGTTCATTTCAGCTGTCGCTGAAAGAGGGAAAGAGTAATCCATTTGACACGGCATCGACTGCTAATACCCGGCAAACATCGGACGCTGGGTTCTGTCACAAAGGTGCGGTGGCAGCGTTCATTGAACGTTACCATGCAGAAATTCAATGCGGACGCAATTGTGTTCTAATTTAGATTTCGGTTGTTATTGGGAATGCCTAAGCCGCAAACCCGTTTGGAAATGAGACACTCCGGCCAGGCAGGCAGGCCTCCCCCACGCACAAGTGGCCTATAAAACGATCGAGCTAATTGGCAAACAGCATCAGTCACTGACAAACCAACCAACCCAAACAGTTCAACATGAAGGTAAGCCACAGCCAGGTGCCCAGGATGATCTGGTCTTGCTAATGTTTCGCCATTTATCCTTACAGTTCCTCATCTGCTTGGCTCTCTGCTTTGCCGTCGCTCAGGCTGGCTTCCTGGCTTCTCCGGTTACGTATGCTGCTGCTCCATCGTATGCTGCCACCTATGCCGCTGCCCCCGTGGCCTACTCGGCACCAGTGACCACCTATGCTGCTGCTGCTCCGGCTTATTCCACCTATGCTGCTGCCGCTCCGGCTTACTCAACCTACGCCGCTGCTGCTCCAGCCTACACCGCCTCGTTGTACGGCGCCTCAGCCTATACCGCTCCTGTGACCACGTACGCCGCAGCTGCTCCTGCTTACACGTCCTATGCTGCGGCTGCTCCTGCGTACACCACCTATGCTGCTCCAGCCATCGTCAGCCCCTTCTTGAAGAAGAAGTAAACGCTCTTCCTTTGCGTACCTTCTGAACCATCCGAAAAATATGACAACTAAATAAACCTCCCAATCAAAGCAAACTTGAATTGAACTTTTAAAGTTTATAACTGTCAAAATAACTTCATAGCTATTTGTATTTCAATGTTAAAGAATAGCTTTGTGGTCTCTAGATTACAAGACCGTTAACCTAAGATCTCAGAGCTAAAGATTTATATCACTTTCCCAAAGTACCGCCAGTGTTGTTAGAGACCACCCTACACATTTATTTATTTGAACTAACGCTACACGCCACAGCATAAGAGGACCTAACCCAGTTCCAGAGGTTCTCGTTTATAAACGATCTTCGAAGCACGATCTTTAATTTAATTTCCTCAAGATCGAGTACTTTATTAATTAATGGTTGTTACACCTTGTTAAATGCTTAATACAAACATATGGGACTGGACTGTCAGTAGGTGACTCTACATCTATCCGTTTTTTGTAAGAACTATCGAGTGGTAGAAGCGCGAAATATAAAACAAATTGCAATACTCGAGTGTGTACGAGACTTAGGATTAGCATTCGAATTCGAAATTGTGTGTCGTGGTGACTCAGGGGACTCAGAGATTTTGTCTCAAGTAACGGGACTGTTCGGCGCGTCGACATCCTCGAAGACTACCTCCTCCTCTTCTTCGATCCAGCGCACAGTGCGCTCGCTTAAGCCTCTGCCAGTCGGATATCGGGGGTTGGCGTTGGCGATACGGGGAGAGAAAGTAATGTCAGAATATAAAGACTTTGTCGCTGTGAACACAATAAGAATTTGTGTGTGTTTCGGTTGGTACTTTTGTCACTGGCATTCGCACAACATCAAGATTCGATTAAATCAAAAAACACCAAAAACAAAAAAGCAAATCAAAAAAAAAACTCAAACTTATCAAACTCAAGACCACAAAAAACAAACATCGGTAACAGAATATCAGAATTTCAGAATATGGTTAATAACGTTGGTAGAACCTGTTCATGCCGGCCGCTGGCGGTGGCGGGGGCGGCGGGGCGCCGCGCGGAGGCGTGCGTCGGGCACTGAAAAATTGGAAAATCATTGGCCATTGAAGAAAGGTATTTGTGGAATCATAGGATTCAAGGGTCTTCTTACGCCGCTACGTCCGCCTCTAGATGTGCTCCAGTACCATAGGCATCGCTTTCATCAAAGTCAAAGTCATCGGTACCAGTGCGTTGGCTGTGGAAAAGGTTGGTATAGGTTGATATATGAGGGCTCCGTTCCTTAAGTTTGGATTCAATGACTTTGCTTATGGCTGGGTGAGAGTTGGAATGGAGCGTTGGACTCGAGAAATGGGACACTCACAGACGCTGACTCCGCTTGTTGACAATATCCTGCACTGCTCGGGCAGTCAGCGAGACCTTGCTCTTCAAACGCATCGGCGTGCGGGGCATGGGAACGGCGGCCGGAATATCTGGATTGATACTCAATACGGGCGTTACGGGTCGACGAACCATTTCGCTGCTAGCTCTATCCGCGTTGGTACTACGTCTGGCAGGAAGAACAGTGGGGCACAGAGAGTGAGCCATGGGCGGCCTAAGGACACGCGGAGGGCGGACACTTACAACTTCTGCTTAGTACGGAGATTGGAGCGAGTGTCTGTCGGCTGTCGGCTGCGTTGGTCGGCCCGATGGTCGGGACTGGCACTGGACTGGACATGGGAACGCCATCCAATGTCGTCTGGTGCCACATCAAAGTCGTACTCCTCGGTGCCCTGCCTCTGACTGTTTCGGGAGGGGGGAAAGAGATCAGCTGTCAGAAGGCGAACGGGGGACAGTGGCGGGGGGCCTACTAACTTACAGCGAAGGTGGCTTGATCTTATTTCTCGACTGCCAAATATTGAGAATCTTTTTAGTCTGACTGGTCTCGCGCTCATTGGAGGTGGCTCGACTGGGACCACTGGATGAGCCCCAGTTGTCGTCCTCGGGGTCGTGCCGCCTGCAGCAGTCGATGCAATGATGGAATGAGTCTGAGAGATGGCGCACAATCGATGGATCGGCAAGAGAGATCGATACTCACAGCTGCTGGCGACTGCGACTGCGCACGGGCGTGTTGACGGCCGAGACGTCCCGCCCGCGGCTCAGCTCCCGCTCCCGACTGCGCTGATCGCGATCCAGTACCCGCTCCCGTTCCGTCTCCTGGCGCCGTTGCGGTGGTTGCTGCTGCTGCTGCTGCTGTGGTTGCCTAGATGGGCTCGAGTCCTCGTCCAAGTCCAGTGTTTCCTCGGTGGCGGTTCGACGTCTGTGGAGCAGCAAATCTTCAGATTGATCTCATTCTGAGTGACCATCTACTTACAGCGGTGGTCTGGGCCGGGACGTGCTGCTCGTGCTGCGCTCCCGGCTCTGCTCTCGACGGGCACTCCTGCCAGTTCCCGACGCACTGCTCGTCCGCTGCTTCTTCCGGCTCCGACTGTCGCTGCGCTGGTCACGTTCCCGCTCTCGCTCCGGACTGCGATCGCTCCGCCGCTGTTTGGCCTTGCTGCGGGCCTGCGCCGCTTGCATCACATTCAGGCGGGTCTGGATGGTAATCAAGTTGAGACCCACTGGAGTGCCAATGGCCCACAGGAGCAGCGTCAGAAGGATGAAGAAGGTGAGGCCGTTGACGAAGTCCACCATGTTGCGGCAGAGGAAGGTGCGGCTGGCGTCGAAGGTGTCGTAGAAGGGCCGGCACTTGGTGGTGGTGTCGCCCAGCTGCGATTCCATTGTGGCTTTACTGCTGGTCAAGTACGCTTTCAGGCTGTAGAGGTAAAGAAAGCAAAGAATGAAGCATGCAATGTCCACATGGCATACGTTCACTCCTCTGGAGCCTCAGAGCATGCCACATGTGTGTTACTCTGATGGTGTTGCACACACACAAACATACAAAATGCAATCATGACACTTGGCAAACTTAATCAAACGATTACGACTTTCAATTATCTGATAAAAAGGAAAACTATGTGCAGTCATTTACCCTTCCCCTCCCCTCTTTATCTGAGTTTGTGTTGCAGTTGTTTGAGTTCTTTGTTTCTCTGCCGGAATCGCAAAGAGCAGCACAACAACATCCCCGACCCAGGTGGAATGCCACAGTTTGGATTGCCACAGGGGGGATGGGGATGGGGGTGGTGATGGTGATGCGGAGACCGTAACTTTCGGCAGGAGAATCTCTGTGAATTTGGGCGCAATTAGCTCTGTGACCGACGATGCAGGTACTGCTCGTACTGTTTGCTGTGTATAATTTATAATTTATCGTTTAGTTTGGGTTGACTTACCGGTCTGTGTAGAGGCGCGTCATGTTGTGGCAAATCTCGCCACCCTTGTTCTCCAGGTAGCCCTGGATGCTCTTCAGATGGTTGAGCGTCTGATTGACCTGCTTGGCCCAGGGATCCCGCTGCAGTTCTAGTGCCGTCAGATGGTACAGTATCTCGTTCTGCAGGTTCTCCAGTGGTTGCATGATCGAGGCCTGTAGGCGCTTCGACCGACTGCCCAGGGTTGTCATGCGTGATGATGTGGCCACGTCCTGAATCTGGAAAGCAAATCAGATGCGGAATGGTCTGTATTCAGCGTGTCGTTGAGTCTCGGCCCTCCCAGGCCGCCCCCTCGTGAAATGGAAACTAATCAGACGCTATAATCGCGCTGGTTATGCGGATAGGACTACGGTCCGTACCTGTAGGGCTACCCTCTGCATTTGATCAATGAATGTTGCCAAATCCTTTTCTGGCGTGGGCGCCCCCACACTGCTGCGGTATGTGGTCAAATTGAATGAGGACGTCTGCAGCATATTCTCCAATATACTCTGGACGGATTGGGTCAGCGAGAGCAGCGTGCGCCCTGACACGGAAATTGCATCGATGGCCGTCGACACTTTTGGGAACTGTTTCAAATCAGCGATTTTGGTGGTATTCACGAACGCATCCAATTGAAAGACATTGTACGACGCTTGATTTTGTTCGCAGCCCCTGTTTTGATGGGCGAGAGCGATGTTTGGAGTTGAAGTTCTCAATGAAACGCCAAAGGGATTGCGCATAATAGTATGCACCCGTATCGAGCATGGGTTTTGTGGGACCGGTCCAGCAACCGCAGGCGCTCTATCTCTTAGCTTACATGCACACATTGGGGAGGGGGCAGAGTGGTAGTGGGGGGTCCAGGAATTTATGCCCACTGGGGGAGTGGGGGAGCTCCACTCCACCCGGCCTGCATGCGCATTTTGTATCTGTTCAGATAATTGGAATCGTGCTTAAAATTTGCGGTTACAAGTTCTATATGTGTGTGCCTGTGCGTGGGTGTGTGGATGGGTGGTGCGTGTGTGGGTGCCTGGATTGGCATTGGTATGTTCTCCGTAAAATTGAGTGCCATGTGGCTAGCAAATTTCATTGGGCTTTCAAAACTTTGTGGCTTAGAGGGTCTCCAACTGCCGCTTGCTGCCTGACAGGCCTGGGATCTGGCTGCTCTGCTCTGCTGTGCTGTGCTCTGCTGTGCTCTGGGATGGATGGGATTTGAAGCCGAATAACTTCTGTAGTCTGTAGTCTACTGAGAGTGGTGCGTTGTGGTTTCTGGTCAGTGACAAGTTTTGGTTTGCGTGGTAAGGGGCAACGAAAGTTATAAGTGGCTGGGAAGAGGCTTGCAATAAACACACAGAGAACAGAAAACCGAAAGGGGTAATCACAGTGGGATCGTTTAGGAGCTTTGGCTATCATTTGATTAGCACTTAAGGAGTTTGCAAGTATTGCCTGAATGTTCATTAATCGAGCAGTGTGTACCCACTCATGGGTACACACTCAGTTCAATTGCTCATCGAACTTTTAATCGATTCCGTCTGTGAAAACTTTTGCACATTTTTGTTGTTTCTTACAGGGCACGGGACCAGGACTCGTTCTCAGGTAACTTTTGGCAGGCGGGCAATCAAAATTACAGGCACGTACAGTATCAAAGTAATTGGATAACAAAATTCGTTACTTCAACACTGGCTTGGTGATTGGTGATTGGTTCTTGGTTCTTGGGCAGCTCTACCTGGGAATGGGAACTCTAAGTACACATACGGATTAGTGGGCTCGTGAAGATCAGATCACGGACTCACCTGAGAGCCGTGCCGAGGCTGACATTCACCACGGACCGATTGACGCCGGCCGGTCGCAGCAGCTCCCCAATGATACCCGTTTGGGGCTCGCGGGCATACACATAGCCGGGCTTGTCGAATAGCTTACCCATCATATCGTAGTCCTTGTCGTAGAGCGAGCGGCAGAGGAAGACCTCCGCGTTGCCCCCGACTGCCAGCGAGAAGACACCGTAGAAGGTGAGGGCGATGCTGGCGAGGCAGATGATCATCACGGCCACGAAGAAGACCACGCCTGATTTTGTGTTCGATTCACAGAGGAAGCAGCAGTAGGACATCAGCATGAAGACCACCACCCAGACGATAACCATGGCGGCTATCCAGCCCATGCTCCAGTACATGTCCGCCCACTCCTTAAGCTCATTGTAGGCCGGCTGCATCGAGGGCCAGGTGCCCTCCAGGCGCTTCAGCACCACATTGATGGCCGACGTCAGCTGCTGGGCGTTGGCCGTTGTCCTGTGACGAATGCTCGACAATTGCTCCAGCGTATCTGGGGGGAAAGTTTGTGCCGATTCAATTAGCTTCCACAGACCAGAACCAGGTGACACTAATTAATATTGTGTGCTCCCGCCACACCCTCTCTCCTATCCGCTTTGTCTCGGAAATTGCATAGTCAGAATCACATTCAAGGGCTTATTGGATGTACGAGTAGATACAGACTCTTGTACTGTTTTGTGGGATGTGGGATGTGGTATGGATGTACATAGGTGCCATTGATTGAGTTGTACATTTAAATCGATGCCATAATAGAGTTAGGGACATTGTCCAATGTGGACTTGTGTGACGGTTTCATGGGGAGTTACGGCAAGCCAGGTACAGTCAAGTCAATCAAGTATTTATTATGACTTATCTTTTATCGAAACTTTACTTTATTTTGATTGCTTTACTCACAGTTCCGCTCATATGACGTGTCATGTTTAACTTGTTGCGGGAAATTGCTGAAAATGGAACGTGACACGCCAACTTCCGATGTCAGGTTTTTGACAGTGGCACCAAATTCAATTTCGCCCAAGTAGCGCATACGGAAGATGCTCTGGTCCTCTTGCAGCTGACAAATTGTCAGCGTTTTGCGTTGTGTCCAGGAAATGAGAAATGGCGTGGCAAAATTAGAAGAGAAAAAACAGAACAGAAAGAAATAGAGTAAAAATATAAGGAAAAATGATTTAAACCCCTAAGAAATAGAAAGAGAGCAAGTCAGAGAGCTTACAGTTTTCAGGGCATCGACGACGCCGTTCTCCTCGAAGCTGCGTATACGCAATGTGTCGCAGAGCGGCCGGTCCCGGTACGTGCACTGGCGCTGCAGCACGGACAGTTGTATCTGCAGCTCCTCCATGCGTGCGGCAGCCTCCTGGGAGAGCTTCAGGGCTCGGCCGACAGTCTCCTGCAGCATGAGGACGCGATAGATGAGCTCCGCGTTCGCTGACAGCGACAAATGCACGAAAATATTATTATTTCGACTATTATTATAGGATATTTATTCGGCCATGGGCAGGGGAGTCGAGAGTCGGGTGTCGGGAGCATGGAGCAGGGAGCAGGGATCAAAGGAGACTGATTCTAAATTGCACATTGTGTTCGAAGGCAAACAACTCCATTAGTTGTCATCTGAGCCATTTGTCCTGTCACCCGGCAGCAAAGCTTCTTGCCGCATTCGTGGGTTGTCGCTGGAGGCTCAGGGGGTGGCCGGAAATGGCTCCCAATCCAACCCAATCCAACCAATTGCTTTGCTTGTACAGTTTAAGCGTGTATGAATACACATTTATCTCTTGGCAGGGTATTTGAACGGTTTTGAAGGTGAATGAAATTTAAATCAAAGAATGTCCAAGCTTAAACGGGTTGACCCGAAACGACAAATGAAAGGTCACCATTTCTACGCCCTCTGCGTGCGAGTACTGTAATTTATTGAGCCTGGTTTATTGTCATGTTGGTGCAACACGACCGCAGCTAGGCCTACGATGACCATGCATTGTCATGCCACAATGAACAATGGAATTTGGGTCAAGTCTACAGTCGGACAATCGCATTGCAATCCGGGCTCTGGGTGGAGTAGGGTAGTGGGAAAGCGGGGTAATGGGGTAACTGGGAAGCGGGGTAGCGGGTAGCACTTAACCAGAATACTTACCCAAGCTAAGTGTCGTCAATGAATCATATGCCAGCTCAAGGCCAGTGTGTGCAGATATTTCCGCTTGAATTGGCTCACCGAGGAGAACATCCACGTCTGTGGAAGAGTGCACACGGCATACAGTATATATCAGTGTATGGTATAGTATATTGGGGACTTGCATAAGGAAGGCGGAGGAGGCCAAGGAGCTGGTGCGAGTACTTGTACAATCACTGCAATAACTCAGAATGCAGTGCGGGAAAAGTTTTAGCATAATGCATGAATCGAAAGCTAGAAATGTACTCGGGGCGAGACGACACAAAGTTGGCAAACCGAAACTGGCGGAAACTTTTGTGACGCGCCATCCTCCAGGGCCAACGCCACCAACCACCATCCACCGTCCACCGTCCACCATTCAGCACCCAGCATCCAGCACTGACCTTCCAAGTCTTTGACGACTCTCTCGACGGAAACATGAAAGCCATTATCCAGTTTGTGTTTGATCTGCAGATGCGTGTCCTTTAGGAAGACCTCCACATCGTGCACGGCTGACTTCACCATCTCAGGCGTCATCTCGATGCCAGCCGAGAGGCGGCTGTTGGCATAAAATATGCTAAGGTCGCTCAGCCTGCAAACAACCATGAAATCATTCGTCCCCTGCCGTCCGTCTCGTGCGCAAACATTTCACCCGGAACTTACGTGAGCAGCACAAAGACGATCCAGAGTGTGACCAGGCCGGCACTTTTGCGGCACCGCAGACTCTCCTCCAGAGCCTCGTCGCGTATGTGGACGGGGGCTCTACGTATGTGGTCCACCTCTTCCTGCGTGGAGCGGCGGCCGCAGCACCAGGCACAGGTGGCAATCAGCGGGACCAGGGCCAGGATAGCAAAGATGCTCATCAGGCCAATGAAACCGGATTCGATTTTGATGGCCTGAACGAAGAAGAGACGGTTAAACTTGGCCAATGGCCACAGACACAGACACAGATCCATCCACAGACTTACATTGGAGGCAAAATCGAGCAGACTGACATTTTTGTGTAGGACATCGCGTATGGAATCTGGAAATCGATTCAAAGAAATCTTTACTCAAATGCTTAAAAAAGTCTTATATTAAGTGGTTTTATTGATTTTCAGTCCAAGTTTACATCAGAAATTCGGAGGAGGACTGCTCGGGCTGCTCCTCTTCCAAGTGCTGGATGACGACCACATTGCAGAGATTGGCGTCGGCCAGGCTGCGGGCATCCGTCTCATCCAGCTGCACTCGAGGAAAGCTCGTGATCAGTACGAATCTCCGGCTGGAGTACTGGGGCCGTGCCAGGCGGACATAGCGGTAGACGTCGCCCACGTTGTGGGTGCGATTGAAGCGGGCGGAGATGCGACTGCCATCGGAGAGACGCAGCTGGACCGTCGTCATGGCCGACTTCTCGTTGAGGCTCAGTTTGCCCTCGGCATGCTGCTCCTGGCGAGCCAAGGACTGTGATGGCGAGGAGTTCGCCAAGCGAGTCAAGGGATCGCCCAGAGTTCGTCCTGGACCCAGAAACTGACCAAGACGCCTGAAGGGCTCGTTGCTGTGGTCCTGGACACTCACCTCCAGCCGTTGGCCAAGGCCCTGCATCTTCTCCTCCCTCTGCAGAACGGACTGCAGAAATTGTGCGTTCTCCGGAACATCGTAAAGTCTGAGCGAGCCGTCGTCCAAGGAAAAGCCCTCCGACCAGAGATGCAGCACCACAATGGTGTGCTCGCTGTCATTGGGATCCGTGTCCGAGTCCTGATTCGCGCTCCCAGGCGCCGGCGGATTGATCGGATGAGCGCTGCCCAGGCGGCGGCCTTGCCCCCACACTCGCACACTGTGGAGGCTGTCCACGTAGGTCAGGGCCGGAGTGGAACTCTCTATGCTGACGCGCTTCTCGCCTGGGGCTATTGTGTTGTTGGAGTTTTCGGCAAAGTGCTTCTCCGGATCATCGTCCTGCCGGTCTGTGTGCAGGCGGATCCCCGACTGCGGCTCTCTGTTGCTGGACGAGTCAGTGGGACTGCTGCTGACAGCGGCCGTGTCCGACTCGTAGGCACCGCTGGCTTGATCTAATGCCCAGTCGTTGGCGACTAGATAGCGACGGGCCACATCCTCCTGCACGTCATGCTTTCTCATAAAACTTTGCAGCTTCTGCTCATCGGACATTTGGTAATTTTGACAGAGATCCCAAAAAACATATTGTTCTGTGGGAATGATCGCTGAATCCAGGCCGCCTATGTTCCGACACATTTGTAGTCCTTAAAGCTTACTTGGATCTTTGTTGAAAGCCGCCTGGTCTTGGATACGCGTATGATACGAGTATACTACAATTTAATCGAATGCCTCTGGCCAAGGCCAACTCATGCACCATCCTTAGCATCCTTAAAATTTCGAAACTGAGGTGAAGGATGTCCCCCAACGGCACTCTTACGCCCTCATAAACCACGCACACACAAATGCACTCAGAGAAAGATATTCGTATATCTGTTAAATTGGGAAACTTGAGAGAGGTTGGGATAAGCAATCCCCGGGCGGTTTTCACAACTTAACAATGGGTTTCTCTCAGTGCAACACACACTTCCGCTGCAACCATGGTGGGGGGGGAGGGGTGTTAGGACTTACCGAGCGGCAATTCCTCGGGCGTGATAAGCGATAAAAATTCACTAACGTAGGTGAATATAAATGGTCCTGGCGCTATGTCCATGCCCGGTATGCTGTATGTAAAAAATGTGGCTGGCGTTGTTGTCGGCGACGAGGCTGTTGCTAATGCTATGGTTGTTCCGGTTTGCGCTGCAATGCTCGCCAGCGCCGCTGTGGTAGGTCCTCCTGCTGCTGATGCTGCTCCCACAAGAGCTCCCACTGCTGCTCCTGCGGCTGCTGATGATGACGAGGACATAATTGTTGTTGCGGCTGGCGGTGGCAGTGTTAGATTACGCAGGTCCATCTTCGGCTGGGCGAAAGTCGCCGCCCTTTTGTGGCCAGGCACAGGCACAGGCACAGGGACAGGCCAAGGCACGAGACCCCTCCAGGCGCTGTGCTGTGAATGAATAAATGGGGGAACCAGGCATCTGACCATGAATATCACTCACACACGTACTCGCATGGGTTGTGAGAGGGGGAGAGCAGAGCACAGAGCAGGAACAGCAGAGGATGTTGTAAAATATTTTTGGAATTTTATGTTCCAATTATGCATTCATATTGTACTATATGTATGTCTGTGTGGTGCTGGTAGTGGTGGTATGTAGCAGGCAGCAACTTACAAAGAATATGTGACATATACCAAATTAATGAGTATTGCAGCAGCCTGTGGAATTTTCCCCATTATTTTTCCCCCAAATGAATTTAGTTGGGACTATAAATTGTCTGGTCCAAAGAGAGAGGATTCTTTAAGGTTGTAGTATATTGCGTATACGAAGCGTGGGCTTAGGCTGTGTTCCATTTAATTTTTGTCTCTGGACTTGCTTGCCCCTGAATGCCGCCTTGAATTCAATTTTTCACTTGTTAATTCTATTAATTTAATGTTTCTTTTGCTGTCTTTGCTCTTTCCCATGCTGTCAACATGCTGCGGCAAAAACAAAATAAAATCAAATAAAATAAAAACCCAAAATGAAACTAGAAAAGTTTCGATAGAAAACATACTATCAATGGGTAATGACTTTCAAAGACGCTCTCTCACTCTTTCTCTTTCTTTGTTGCGTCTCTTTTTCTGTCTCTCTGTTTTTCTGTTTCTCTGTCTGCAGGCAGACATCTCTCTTGGGGGCCGAAGAAGAAGTGCAGCTACCCAAGAAGCCCCGCAAGTTCTGCTGGAGAACTCAACTCATTTGTTTTCCTTGACAATACAGCGTACAGCGTACCGTTTGCCGCCTTTATCGGCCATTCATGCTGGCCATTGGCCACTGGCCACTGGCCACTGGCCACTGCTGCTAATTGCTCTGCCCTGGGATTTACACTGTCCGGCGGAATTAGAACAAACCAATGGCGCTGCCCAGCAAAAGTTAAACAGTCTTGAGCCCGAAAGTGGGTCATTAAAACTCGATACCCCGCATGGTTTGTGTGTGGGCGGGGATCAGTCTGTGTCTCTGCCACTGCCTCTACCCCAGTCTCCCCCCATGTGCGATTATGTTGGCCCAATGGACACGAGTCAAGGCGCTCGAATTTGCTGGCCAAGCTCTTTTGAAGGCAACTCGATACGCAATGTGCTGAAAGGCAATGCGGGGACTTGTTCTCGCCCATTATCTGGCCATTGTTGTGGCATGTTCTGCCATGGCTGGCTTGTTAGAAAGATATTAGTTAAAGCCGTTTTATGATAACACTCTAAGTATTATAATGCGAGGTGGCAGAGTTCAATGCATTGGGTCACATACACGCCACGTACACGTGCACCCTGCGGCTCAGAGTGGAGTTATTGGAGGGGCTTTGTTGTGGCAGCAACAGAGAGGTGCAAAGCGATTGAAGTACAGTGGCTTTCTGGGATCTCCTGGGATGGTTAAGGAACTGTGCAAAGTCGAGTAATGGATTCGATGGAGCTGAAGCAACGAAAAGTGAGACAGCGTTCAGTGTACTATCCCAACCACATAGTAGGAGGACATAATGAAGTCAGCAATTTTCATCGCCTTTCACTCAGACTTAGTGCTCCAGTTTTAGCTAGTGCTTCAAATTCGATTAATTAACAAATTGCACGGTAAATGAACTTACGCACCTCGTTTGGCTCGTCCTAATTGATGGATTTCGAATCGAAGTGTCGTCCCTCTTGCTATCTCTGTTGCACTCACACTCACTCACACAGACACTGCGTCGCACTCTTTCTGCGGTTCTACCAGCTCCGTGGCGGCATTACGAAGTCATGTTTTTAATTGAAAGTTGGTTCGAATTCGATTTGATATGCAATTAATTTGATATGTGGCTCAGGGGGTTGTTTATTTGTACATTCCGTCACGGAAACCCTAAATGATGTGGAAATCGATTAGTTGCTGAACAAACACTCGTCTTGTGTGAAATTCATTTCATGCGGGAAATGCATTAACTTTTCTGTTTAGTTTTCATTCACAAACACTACCAATGCGACAATTGGCACTCGATTATTTGTTTATTTTGGCAAAATAAGTTATGCGCCGTGCCGATGCGGAGGTGAGGGTCCTGACCCAACGATTCTCCTCTTGACGGATGTAACCAATTGACCACAAAGCGTGACAAGCGCCGCCGGACGACTGAACGGTGAAAGGTGTTGGGCCCCAATAATCGGCAAAAGAAAACTTAGAAATTTTTTTCTGTTTTACTTTTTGCGGCGACCGAGCAGCCGGCCATGTGTGGTGAATTTCTCCATCCAAAGAGAGCTTAACCTATGCTCGATATATCATATATGTCTGTAGGGATCTTTCGTGAGCTCCCTAAATGTGAGTAATTTAATCGAGTAGACAGATCTTATTAGCCTACCTTGTAGTCCACGATTAACGCAAGTATTTTCACAGGCAATTACAGATTCTCCCTATTCTTTAGTCTACCATTCTTCCGTCGCTTTTTTGAGGGACGAACGTTTCTGAAATGGCATTAATAGTTGGGCGGGCACTGCCTCGGCACTGCCGAATATAGCGGCGCATAAGTACCAGCGACCAATTTCGCAGGTTTTGTTTATGTTCGCGGCAGGCGCCTTGAGCTTTGCATTAAGTAGACTTTGTTTTAAAGTTGAATGAGGAACTCCCAGCCCAAGCCCCAGCCCAAGCCCAAGCCCAAGCCCAAGCAGAAGCCAGGCAAACTTTTCGCCAGCGTCGAAGCAACGTGGAGCAAAGCAGATCTTAGCTGTGCTCTCACGTTGCTGCCCCCAAGGCATCCTCCTCAACATATTGTCAGAGCTGACAGCGGGGTAGGAATGGGCAATGGGGAATGGGGGCTGCAACGACAACGTCAACAGAGACGCGCCGCAGTGGATGCAATGCCTCTGTGGCACCCCGGCAGCCCGGCAGCCTCTTCTGGCTGAAATTCAATTTGCTTTTGATTTATGCATTTTCCCTGAACCGAATTGCTCGGCAGCCCGAAGACGCTTTCAGAATTTAACTCTGGAATTTTATCAAATGTAAATGATGACATCCCCAGTGCTGCTGACTCGGTATAGGGGCTCCTTTAACTCCAGCACCTGGGATTGTGGCTGAACTGGACAGAATTCCCTGCTGGCCAAGTTCTTTCTGCTCATTTGGCGCCCGTTTCGAAGCGTTTTCATGGTAAAAGAGAGAGGGGGGGAAAGAAGGAAATTCCGAGAGAGAGATGGAGAGATTATTGCTCCAGAATAACTTATACTTATGAGAACGTACCTTCCGTGCAGATCAAGATTTAGATTCTATTCAATTGAATTATGAGGCTGAACAATTGGGAGAGTAGCAACAGCGAAAGCGTGTTAGTTGGAGAGAAGGGATCGGCTGCCTGCGCAGTCAGAGCGAGAACCGTCTTTTGGATCCACTTTTCGTGATGCATATAATTTGTGAACTTCATGGCTTTGCCGCCCTCGCAGAGGTGGGAGCCGCCAATGATTCCGGCCAGCCAGTCCTCGCATATCAGGGGTCCGCCCATGTCGCCAGGACAGAACTCGCCGTCGGCATCGGGCTCAGCGCACAGA